>NC_029775.3:82702074-82719647 GCF_000817695.3 Arachis duranensis | reverse complement strand
CTTTTCTCTTGAATTTTGTTAGAAAGCTTCTCGATCTAATTCCATTGGTTAGTTGTCTTGGGAAAGAAACTATCCATAATTGGAATCCTTCGGAACCTTGGGAAAGGAATGGAGGATTCATGCTAGAGAAGCTTTCTCACAGTGAATTGGATTGGGGTTTGGATGGATATTGTGACATGTAATCCTACCAAATTGTGGTTCATGAAACTGTGTGGTATAATCAGTGATCGAGCATCATCTCTTCTTATGAACATTTAAACCAAGGGATTGGGAATTTGTTTGTTTTTAGAGAGAATTGGTGAGCCAAGGGATTGGGATCCAATCATATAAGATTGCCAAGCAAAATTCAATGAATGCATTGGTTGAAGAAGGGATAAAAATGTTTTGATTCGGAGATCTCAATATCTCCTGAACCCCAATGAATTCCCCATTTCTGATCTACCACTTTCTCTTTACATTCTGCAATTAAATTCATGCAATCACCCCGATCCCTTTTTAATTTCAGCAATTTAGCTTCTCGCTCTTTAATTCATGCAATTTAACATTCCGCAATTCTCATCTAAATCTTGATTCCGCTCAACTAGAACACACTTCTAATCCGAATTGCTCACTCAACCAATCCTTGTGGGATTCGACCTCACTCTATTGTGAGTTTTTACTTGACGATAACTGGTGCACTTGCCGGAAGGAATTTTTGCCGATCGTGCAATTTCCTAAAATCGTAGCATCACATATGTGTGGAAGGAGCTCAATGGAAAAGAGACTCAAAAGGCAATCTAATTCAATTGTGAAGACCGGACCTTAAGCCCGCTGCTAGAGGATGGTTGGAGTTCATCCAACGTTCCATCATTCCTACTAGCAACCGATCTGAAGTGACTATAGATCGGGCCATCATAATCCATAGTATCATGATTGGGGAGGAAGTGGAAGTTCATGAGATCATACCTATAGAACTCTACAAGGTGGCTGACAAGTCATCCACCTTGGCAAGGTTAGCCTTTCCTCATCTCATTTGTCATCTATGCAATTTACCTGGGATTGACATAGAAGGAGACATCCTCATTGAAGAGGATAAGTGGTGCAGTATTTTACAACCCACACTACTAACCGGCAAGTGCACCGGGTCGTACCAAGTAATACCTTACGTGAGTAAGGGTCGATCCCACGAGGATTGATGGATCAAGAACAATAGCGTTTGATAGGATTAGTTAGGCAAGCAGAAAAGAGTGTTTTTTGTATTCAAAGAGCATTAAACACAGACAAGTAAATAAGTTGGGAATAAAATATTAAGAAGGCTGTTAAGGTTTCAGAGTTATCTATTTTTCCGGATTAACTTTTATTACTAATTAATTTAATCATGCAAGACTTAATTTCATGGCAAACTATATGTGACTAGACCCTAATTCCTTAGACCTTCCTAGTCTCCTCTAAAATTTATCAGCTGCCAATTCCTTGGTCAATTAATTCCAATTAGAGGGTGATGATCAATTTCTAGTTTATATGCCAAAAGAATCCTAATTATCCAAAAATAAAGGGGTTATATGTCACGTATCCCGTTAAATACAAACAATTAGAAATTCAGAATAATATATTTTCAAGCTATTGTTCAAGTATAGAGCTTTTCCAAGTTTTACAAGAAGTCAGTTAGAACATGGGTCATACTTCCGTTCCACCCATATTCATAAAACAAAAAACGAAAACAATTATTGAAATATAAATCAAGGCATGAATTAAATTAAAAAGATCAAATGAATCAATTCATGAAAATAGACAGAGCTCCTAACCTTAACAATTGAGGTTTAGTTGCTCATGGAATGTAGAATGTAAATTTGTATAGAATTCTCTAATGGAATCCCTCTGATGTAATGTACCTAATAGAAGAGAAGTCTTCCCTTTTTATAACTAATCCTAATTAATTTAAAATCTAATATTTTAAATTAAGATAATATCTTTTCCTATTTTAAAATCAAATTTGAATTTAAATCAGAATTAACTAACTACTCCGCATCTTGTAACGTGGGGACCACTTGGCTTCACTGGATCTGCGCCTAACTTGGGTGCTAAAATGGGGCCCAGAAATCACCCCAGTGGTTTATACGTTTTATGCACGTGGCGCATGTAAATGCGTACGCGTCAGTCACGCGTACGGGTCGATAGTCTCTTCCGCAAGTCACGCGGATGCGTCGGTCATGCGTCCGCGTCGCTGAACAAATCTTCAAATCACGCGTACGCGTCAGTCACACGTACGCGTCGCTCCTCGCTGAAATTTCTTTTGATTCTTGAGCTACAGAAACTCCATCAAATCCAGTCGAATGCTACCTAAAATAAACAAAATTGCAAAAGACTCAAAGTAGCATCCATATTGGCTAAAAGATAATTAATTCTTTATTAAACTCAACAATTTAGATGCAAATTCACTAGGAAAAGATAGGAAAGATGCTCACGCATCACAACACCAAACTTAAACTATTGCTTGTCCTCAAGCAACCAAAACTAATATAAGCTTAGGATGTGAATTTGCATGAGAATGAGAGTTCGATTAAGCTCATGTCTCTTCTCATAGTGGGGTTTACAACTGCAATCCTGAATAGTTTTGGCATCTCACTCTCCTATGAATCAGAAGAATGTTAATATCATTCGGATTTAGAATCCGGATAATATTATGAATTCTCTGATCTTTTATATTTCATTTTAGTCCTTGAACACAGCAAAATTTACTTTAATTTTTATTTATTTATTTATTTGTTCATTTTTTTTTCTTTTAAGCCTTTGCACCTTGAGCCTAGCCGTGACTTTAAATGTTTTGTCTCAAGAGTTACTTGACACCGAAACACCACAAGCACTTAACTGGGGAACTCTCTTTGAGTTCTGATTTTTCTTTCAATTACTCCCAGATAGTGGTTCTAAAAGCCTTTGGCATACTCTGTTAAACGCACTTGGTCTCGACTCTAAGTGTTCTATCTCAAGGATTACTTGACACAATCACACCACAAGCATATGACTAGGGAAACAACTCTTTGACCTTTTAATCATGTCTGACCTCCGTAGTCATTGATGCTCAGAGCCTTGGACCTTGCTTTTATTATTATTTATTTATTTATATAATAATTTTTTTCTTTTGCTATTTCTTTTGCTTCAAGCATTAAATTTTTGTTTATTTCAGAGAAGTCATAATAATTCTCTAAATTCCTGTTCCTTATACATCAACATCCCTTGATTCAAATTCAAATATGCACTGTTCATATCATGCATTCAAAAATCACAGAAAATACCACCACATTTAAGTAAATAAGATTATTTTTAGAATTAAACTCAATTTCTCATGCAATACATCACTTCTTTTTCTTTTCTTTTTGGATTCAAGTTCAGTGAGTGGTACATGAAACATCTTTTCAACATAAAAAAAGGAAACTAAACTAGTCCTAGGATTCTAACTAATAAAGGATCATGCATCAAACAAAACAAAATAGCAGAAAATCGGAACATAACATAGAAAAAGAAAGGAGGAATAAAAAATATGAAAGGAACTCAACCACCTTAGTTATCCTAGTGGTCATTTTATTCTTCATGTTGTGCTCCTCAGTGAAGATGATTCGCCTCCCTCTTTGGTGCCATAGGAATAAATAGAAAAACCCTTAAGCGAAGCGTCAACACCAAACTTAAAGGTTTGCTTGTCCTCAAGCAAAGAAGTACTAAAAATAGAAAGAGATAAATATTATGAGGACAGAAAAAGAAAAATAAAAGCATAAAAGAACAAGAGAGGATTAGAATTGGGAGAGAGGAGAAAGAAAACTGGGCGGCGAACTAGTGTGGCGCAAGCGACGCGAACGCATGCAGCACGCGTTCGCGTTGGTCGCGAAATTTCCATAATGACGCGTAAGCATCAAGCACGCGTCCGCGTGCCCTGGGTTTTGTGCGATTCGCGCGAAGCCAGCCGCACGCCCGCGCGACTTTCTGTTTGCATGGCTTAGGAACTAATATTTCATACGACGCGTTCGCGTCATGCACGCGAACGCGTGGATGGCCATATGTGCAATTGACGCGGACGCGTCAGTCACGCATCCGTAGGGCCAAATTTGTGCTTTTAACACACTTCTTGCCCCAAGCCAGCACAACTCTCTGCCCAAACACTCTTTTACGTCGATTTTGCAAGTCACGCGTCCGCGTCAGTGGCGCGCTCGCGTGGATGGCAAAAATCACAAACGACGCGAACGCGTGGGGTACACGATCGCGTGGGCTTGTTTGTGCGAAAGGCTCCATTCTTGCGCCACTCCCGCGTAACTCTCTGTTTATTTTTATTTTTCACGCACACCCCTCTGACGCGTACGCGTCGTGTGCACGTTTTTTATTTTTTTATAGCTTGAAGTGTTCGGTTCCTGTGATAAAAATAGCTGCATGATCAGAAAATTAGTAAGAACTCAATAAAAATAAAATAAATGAGAAAATAACTAAGGATACGAAAAAGAATAATCATACCACGGTGGGTTGTCTCCCACCAAGCACTTTTAGTTAAAGTTCTTAAGTTGGACATGTGGTGAGCTCCTTGTCATGGTGGCTTGTGCTTGTACTAATCCAGGAATCCCCACCAATGTTTGTAATTCCAATGGTCACCAGGATCCCAAACTAGGCGCCTAACGCCTTTGAGCAAGTTGAAGCAAGTAAAAAGGCCCAATGGGTGTTGGTTGTGGGAATGAATTCCAGGATCCCAAATCTTGCTTTTACACCCGTCTTCTTGTGTATCACCATTGTTCTCGCCGGGTAGCAAGCGGTCTGAATTCTCACAGAGGCATCCAAACAACCTTCTAGATCCATTTAATTGAGCTCTACACCAATCATTGCACTTCAGTTTGGAGCATGCAACCATATTGAACCTTGCTTGACAACTCTTGCCACTAACCATCTTTCTCTTACTCTTAATGCCACAAAGAGCTTTAAGTTGACCATCCGTCTCTAGTAGCCCATATTCAAGTGGGAAAGTAAAGGCTAAGGGTAGGAATTTTACCCACTTGAATGTTGTATTGGATGGTGATGGCTTTGGGAGAGTTCTTGCAAGCTCCACTTCCTTGTGTTCTTCTTTGAATTCTTCCACTTCTTTGTAAGCTTCCTCAATTTCAACCTCTTCCTCTTGGTAGCTTTCTTCTAATTCAATCTCTTCTTCATTGCTTACCAAGGGCATGGTAGGTTGTGCATCTTCCTCCTTTGTGGTTGCATCTTCCTCTTTTGTTTTTGCATCTTCCTTTTCTTCCATGTGTGAGGATGAAAAGTTCTCTAGTTCACTGGAGTATAAACTCCTTTGATTGATTTCCTCACTTTCTTCCATAGGATCTTGCATTATATCTCTTGGGAAGGAATTTACTTGCTCCTCTTCCTGTGACTTGATAATTGACTGCACATGTTTCTATATATTTTTGACACTTGTCTTTATATCATATAGGCATTCTTTCATGAGGAGCTCAAGATCTGATGGTATTTGAGATGAATTGGAAGATGGTGTCTCTTGATATGGGTAGAAGGATGATGGTTCTTGATATGGATAGAAAGGTGGTGGTTCTTGGTATGAATATGGAGATAGTGGTTCGTGGTATGAATATGGAGGTGGTGGCTCTTGATAGTTAGAACATGGAGCATCGAAGTTCCTTTGGTTTTGACTTTGCCAACCAAAATTTGGATAGTTCCTCCATCCACCATAATATGAATCACTACTCGGGTTTGAGTAGCAACCCATGTGATCACTCTCCATTATTTTTCCTTAGCACAAAACACCAAAAAGGATTAAACGCACCATGTGGTAAATAGGAAAGCAAAGAAGAAAGAACAGAACTCTAAGAATTAAAATAAAACTAACTAGGAAACACCAAACTTAATTTCAGAAATTAAGAAAAATATTGGTGCTATTTATTTATTTAATTTTTTTCTTTTTTTAAAAAATAATTCAAAAAAAATTTTTAAAATTTAAAATTTAATTAAAAAATATTTTTTTTGAAAATCAAGTAATAAAAGAAAAAAAATTAAAACGAAACAAGGGAGGTGTAAAGAAAGTAAACGAAAAGGAAAAGAGAAAAAAAATAACGTAAACGAACGGAAAAAGGAAAAAAATTAACGTAAAGAAAGAAAAAAAGAAAAGTTAACGGAAGAAAAAAAATTTTAAAGCAAAATCCGGGAAGAAAGAAAAAAAATAAATAGTGAAATAAAGAGAATTAAAATTATTTTTTTTTTAATTTAAAGCAAAATTTTTAAATAAAATTAAAACAAAAACGCCTAATCTAAGCAGTCAAAACAACTAATAGTTGTCAATCACAATCAATCCCCGACAACGGCGCCAAAAACTTCGTGCAGTATTTTACAACCCACACTGCTAACCGGCAAGTGCACCGGGTCATACCAAGTAATACCTTACGTGAGTAAGGGTCGATCCCACGAGGATTGATGGATCAAGCAACAATAGCGTTTGATAGGATTAGTTAGGCAAGCATAAAAGAGTGTTTTGGTATTCAAAGAGCATTAAATACAGACAAGTAAATAAGTTGGGAATAAAATATTAAGAAGGCAGTTAAGGTTTCAGAGTTATCTATTTTTCCGGATTAACTTTTATTACTAATTAATTTAATCATGCAAGACTTAATTTCATGGCAAACTATATGTGACTAGACCCTAATTCCTTAGACCTTCCTAGTCTCCTCTAAAATTTATCAACTGCCAATTCCTTGGTCAATTAATTCCAATTAGAGGGTGATGATCAATTTCTAGTTTATATGCCAAAAGAATCCTAATTATCCAAAAATAAAGGGATTATATGTCACGTATCCCGTTAAATACAAACAATTAGAAATTCAGTATAATATATTTTCAAGCTATTGTTCAAGTATAGAGCTTTTCCAAGTTTTACAAGAACTCAGTTAGAACATGGGTCATACTTCCGTTCCACCCATATTCATAAAACAAAGAACGAAAACAATTATTGAAATATAAATCAAGGCATGAATTAAATTAAAAAGATCAAATGAATCAAACCATGAAAATAGACAGAGCTCCTAACCTTAACAATTGAGGTTTAGTTGCTCATGGAATGTAGAATGTAAATTTGTATAGAATTCCCTAATGGAATCCCTCTGATGTAATGTACCTAATAGAAGAGAAGTCTTCCCTTTTTATAACTAATCCTAATTAATTTAAAATCTAATATTTTAAATTAAGATAATATTTTTTCCTATTTTAAAATCAAATTTGATTTTAAATTAGAATTAACTAACTACTCCGCGTCTTGTAACGTGGGGGCCACTTGGCTTCACTGGATCTGCGCCTAACTTGGGTGCTAAAATGGGGCCCAGAAATCACCCCCAGCGGCTTCTACATTTTCTGCACGTGGCGCATATCACGCATACGCATCGATAGTCTCTTCTGCAAGTCACGCGGACGCGTCGGTCATGCGTCCGCGTCGCTGAGCAAATCTTCAAATCACGCGTACGCGTCAGTCACGCGCACGCGTCGCCATGGAAAGCTCCAAATCACGCGTACGCGTCAGTCACGCGAACGCGTCGCTCCTCGCTGAAATCTCTTTTGATTCTTGAGCTGCAGAAACTCCATCAAATCCAGTCCAATGCTACCTAAAATAAACAAAATTGCAAAAGACTCAAAGTAGCATCCATATTGGCTAAAAGATAATTAATTCTTTATTAAACTTAACAATTTAAATGCAAATTCACTAGAAAAAGATAGGAAAGATGCTCATGCATCAATAAGCCCATCACTAAGAAAAGAATGGAGCAAACAAGAGAGCCCACTCATGGACCTCAACAAGAGCATGAGGAAGATCCTTATCAAGAAATCCCTGAGATGCCTCGAAGGATGCAATTTCCTCCACACGACTATTGGGAGCAACTCAACACCTCTTTAGAAGGCTTGAGTTACAACATGGATCATCTAAGGGAGGAGCACCAAGAGCACTCCATCATTCTCCATGAGATTAGAGAAGATTAAAGAGCTGTGAGGGAGGAGCAACAAAAGCAAGAAAGAGACATAAAGGAGCTCAAGAGCACCATTAGTTCTTCAAGAGAAAGACGCCACCCTCACTAACGTGGACTCATTCCTTAATATTCTTATCTATTTATTTTTCTGTTTTCGGTTTTATACTTTGTGTTATCCATGTTTGTGTCTTCACTACATGATCATTAGTGTCTAGTGTCTATGTCTTAAAGCTATAAATAATTCCATGAATCCTTCACCTCTCTTAAATGAAAAATGTGCTTAATTACAAAAGAACAAGAAGTACTTGAATTTCAAATTTTATCTTGAAATTAGTTTAATTATTTTGATGTGGTGGCAATACTTTTTGTTTTCTGAATGAATGCTTGAACAGTGCATATTTTTTATCTTGTTATTTATGAATGTTAAAATTGTTGGCTCTTGAAAGAATGATGAACAAAGAGAAATGTTATTGATAATCTGAAAAATCATGAAATTAATTCTTGAAGCAAGAAAAAGTAGTGAATAAGAAAGCTTGCGAAAAAAATGAAAAAAAAAGTGGCAAAAAAAGAAAAAGAAAAAGAAAGAAAAAGAAAAAGCAAGCAGAAAAAGTCAATAGCCCTTTAAACCAAAAGGCAAGGGTAAAAAGGATCCAAGGCTTTGAGCATTAATGGATAGGAGGGCCCAAAGGAATAAAATCCAGGCCTAAGCGGCTAAATCAAGCTGTCCCTAACCATGTGTTTGTGTCATGAAGGTCCAAGAGAAAAGCTTGAGACTGAGTAGTTAAACTCGTGATCCAAAGCAAAAAGAGTGTGCTTAAGAACTCTGGACACCTCTAACTGGGAACTTTAGCAAAGCTAAGTCACAATCTGAAAAGGTTCACCCAATTATGTGTCTGTGGCATTTATGCATATGGTGGTAATACTGGAAAACAAAGTGCTTAGGGCCACGGCCAAGACTCATAAAGTAGCTATGTTCAAGAATTAACGTATTGAACTAGGAGAATCAATAACACTATCTAAAATTCTAAGTTCCTATAGACGCCAATCATTCTGAATTTCAAGGGATAAAGTGAGATGCCAAAACTGTTCAGAAGCAAAAAGCTACTAGCCCCGCTCATCTAATTGGGACTAAGTTTCATTGATATTGTGAGATTTATTGTATATTCTCTTCTTTTTATCCTATTTGATTTTCAGTTGCTTGGGGACAAGCAACAATTTAAGTTTGGTATTGTGATGAGCGGATAATTTATACACTTTATGGCATTGTTTTTAGGTAGTTTTTAGTAGGATCTAGCTACTTTTTAGTATATTTTTATTAGTTTTTAAGAAAAAATCATATTTCTGGACTTTACTATGAGTTTGTGTGTTTTTCTGTGATTTCAGGTATTTTCTAGCTGAAATTGAGGGACCTGAGCAAAAATCTGATTCAAAGGCTGATAGAGGACTGCTGATGCTGTTGGATTCTGACTTCCCTGCACTCGAAATGGATTTTTCCCGAGTTTAGCTGACGCAAACTGGCGTTCAACGCCAGCTTTCTGCCCTATTCTGGCGTTAAACGCCAGAAACAAGTTGCAAGCTAGAGTCAAATGCCAGAAACAAGTTACAAACTGGCGTTTAACTCCAAGGAAGACCTCTACACGTGAAAGCTTCAATGCTCAGCCCAAGCACACACCAAGTGGGCCCAGAAGTGGATTTCTGCATCATTTACTTATTTCTGTAACCCTAGTAACTAGTTTAATATAAATAGAATTTTTTACTATTGTATTAGGGATCTTTGGACGAGCTTTTGGATCATCTTTCATTGTTGTTAGTCCTTAGACACTGAGGGCTGGCCTCACGGCCATGACTATCCTATTTTCACTTATGTATTTTCAACGGTGGAGTTTCTACACACCATAGATTAAGGTGTGGAGCTCTGCTGTTCCTCAAGTGTTAATGCAAAGTACTATTGTTCTTCTATTCAAATCATGCTTATTCTTATTCTAAGATATTCATTCGCACACAAGAACATGATGAATGGGATGATTACGTGACACTCATCACCATTCTCACCTATGAACGAGTGATTGACAACCACTTCCGTTCTACATGAAAACAATCATGAATGTATATCTCTTAGGTTTCTAATCAATGATTCACATCGACTCCCCTCTAACAATGGGCATCTGAATCCGAGATTAGAATCTTCGTGGTATAAGTTAGAATCCATTGGCAGCATTCTTGAGATCTGGAAAGTCTAAACCTTGTCTGTGGTATTCCGAGTAGGATCTGGGATGGGATGACTGTGACGAGCTTCAAACTCGGGACTGTAGGGCGTGGTGACAGACGCAAAAGGATAGTAAATCCTATTCCTACAGGATCGAGAACCAACAGCTGATTAGCCATACGATGTCTGTGCACGGTATTTTTCATCCGAGACGAGAAATCTGACAGTTGATTAGCCGTACAGAAATTGTAGAGGACCATTTTCACTATGAGGACGGAAAGTAGCCATTGACAACGGTGACACCCAACATACAGCTTGCCATAAAAAGGAGTATGAAGGATTGGATGAAGGTAGTAGGAAAGCAGAGATTCCGAAGGAACAACGCATCTCCATACGCTTATTTGAAATTCCTACCAATGAATTACATAAGTATCTCTATCTTTATTTATATTTATTTATCTTTAAATTATCAAAACTCTATAACCATTTGAATCTGTCTGACTGAGATTTAGAAGATGACCATAGCTTGCTTCAAGCCGACAATCTCTGTGGGATCGACCTTTACTCACGTAAGGTTTATTACTTGGATGACCCAGTGCACTTGCTGGTTAGTTGTGCGAAGTTGTGAAAAAGAGTTGAGATTACAATTGTGCGTACAAGTTGTTAGCGCCATTGAGATCACAATTTCGTGCACCACTTGCAAAAATAGAAGGAGCACAAGAAATAAATGAGACAATCAGCAAGGAGTGACGCGCACGCATGGCTCACGCATGCACGTGAATTGAAGTTCGCTCAACAATGCGTGTGCGTGCATGACGCGTGCACGTGACAAGGAAAATCGCCAAACGACGCGTACGTGTGAGTGATGCGTACGCGTGACATACGCGACGTATAGTAGTTGCAGAAAAACACTGGGGGCAATTTCGGGCCAGTTTTAGACCCAGTTTTCGGCCTAGAAACACAGACTATAGTTAGGGAACAGCAGAGACTCAAGACACATTCTCATTCTACATACTTTTAGTTTTAGTTTTTTTGGGATCTAGAGAGAGATTTCCACTTCTTCCTCTAGGTTTTCTTCACATCCATAGTTCTTAGAATTTTATTGCTTTTTGCTATTGATTGGGATATTGAGAAGAGTTGCTACCTCCGTTGAAGTTTTAGTTATTCCAGTTTGTTTTCTTTATCCCTTACTCTTTCATATCCTTAATCCTTATTCAGAGTTACAATTGGATTATTTTTAGAACTTATTAATGCAAGAACTATTTTTACTTTCAATTAATTTTTAGTTATTGTTTATCATGTCTCACTTTTATTCCTCTCTTAATTCTGTGAAAGTTATATTCATGTCAATAGAGTAGAACTCCCACTTGACTTGAGGGTTGATTAAAAGGAGACCCTTGAGTTGGAATGTCCAAGCGATTAGTTAATTTGGAAGTTATTGGCTAATTCTATATTTACTAACGCTAATTCTTCCCAAGGGAGAGGATTAGGACTTGCAAATAAGAGTTAGCTCAATTACTTGACTTTCCTTTATTTAGTAAGGGTTAACTAAGTGAAAATAACAACCTCTTGAAGCTACACTTGAGAAATTCAAACAAGGATAGAACTTCTAATTAATCTACCCCCGGTCAAGGCTTTTTATTTGATTATATAAATTCTCAATCATTTACCTCTCTGTTCTTCAACTCTTAAAAATCCTTGGAAAACTTCTGATCAATAAAATAGCACTCTTTTGTCAACTCGTTGGGAGACGACCTGGGATTCATACTCCCAGTATTTTATTTCTAAATCTTGTGACAACTCTTTTAAATTGATACGCGGAATCTTCATTGGTAAGATCTATGCTTGCAACGTTGTTTTCTCTATAAACTCTTAATCGGTGATTTTCCGTTCGTCAAGCTCCTAACTTTAACAATGGAGGTTTAGTTGCCCATATTGCAAAAAAATTAAAATCCTAATCTAGTGTGTAAAACCTAAAACTAAAAGAATGAAAAACGGAAGAGAGACAGAGTTCTCCCATCAGAAACTGTGCTGCTTCTTTTATATTAGCATGAAATTGGGCTCTAGGCCGTATTGCTGGCATTTAGCACCAATTGGGTGAAGTTTGGCACCAGTTTTGATAAAATTTGTGACTCCTTGTTGTCTGTCTAGCTTTTAGTGCTGGCTTCCTGGCGTCTACTGAGACTCTCCCATGGAATGGTGAGTGGGAATCGGTTTGGCGTTTAGTGCCACTTTCACTGAGTTTAGTGCCATGAGTCTAGAGAGTAATCATAGACTATTATATATCGTTCTAAAGCTCTAAAAGTTAGCTTTCTAATTCCACTAGAACCACATCATTTGGACCTCTATAGCTCAAGTCATGCGCGTTGGAGTGTGAAGAGGTCAGAGTTCACAACATCCACGAATTCTCTCTGCACTTGTCTTTAATTCTTTGTTCCTCCTTGTGCTTTTGCTTCTCTTTTCTTAACATTTCCCTAGATGAATCATGAAACCAAGAGAATCAAAGTACTAATAGAATAGCTTTGAAAATTATATAATTATCAAGAAAAAGTTATAACTTTTCTATAATAAATGCCAATAAAAAGTACTTAAGATGCTCATGCATCAAATAGCTAGAACAATAAGTAAGCAGCAAGAACAATAACAGCTAGGCAAATAAATTCAATAACTACATAGAAAAAAATTTAATAACACCTAACAAAAAATTAGCAAAAGAATTATTAGCAAGAACTGAACAATTATTTGCAAAAAATTTAAGTCAACAAGAACATTGATAACAATAGCAACAATCACTAACAAATCAACAAGAACCATAACAGTAATAACTACAAGAACTGAACAATTATTAACAAAAAATTTAAGTAATCAAGAACAATAATAGCAAATACATTCTATAACACCCTAACATTCAAATCCTTATGCTCGAGTCATAAGTCAATGATACTAAGGCGGTACGATTCAAGGAAGATTTATAATACATATATAATTAGAATGAATTATTAGCCGAGAAGAATCCTAAAAAGGAAAAAAAAAAAGAAAATCGCGACTGGAAACACACACGTATCAAAAGTATCGTGTTCAGGTAAGTGGGGTAAAAATAAAACTTAAAGGAAGAATAGAGTAAAGACAGAATACATATATGTATATATGTATGTCTGTATGTATGTATAATAGACATTAGTCACGACCCGCGAAATTTAGGTCGGCTAGAGTTACAGAAATTAAAGTAGTTGATAATAATTCCTATCTCTCCCAAACATACAACATAGCCTCTATAGGAACGTTCCCAAATATTAATATATACACACACATCATTAATATTTTTCCAAAAATAAAGGAGGAGAGAAATCTAAACAAAATAAAATATAGAATTCAAGATAATTTTGCCGTCTTCTAGACAAACTCCAGCTCACTGCAGAGCACCAAGACCTACATCTGAAAAACAGTCCTGACCTACCCATGGATTCCTAGTACGGTAAAAATGCCAAATAGATACAATATAAGATAACAGGAAATACACTAAGCAATTTTAAGCTCCATATATCAATATATCCATCCTATGGTCTGTAATTAGGCAACTGTCCTAGGAGATTCTACTCTAATTCACTTTCCTCTTTATTTCCAAAACTCTCCACTTCGACCAGAATAGCCCTCATATATTTCGAACTCAATGATCCTATGTTAACATATCAAATATCCACTTGGAGCAAGTGGAATCACTCCACTGCATCTACCCAAGGAGCTCAAATCATCTCATTTAATATTTATCTTTATTATTCAATCATTTCATTATTTCATCTCATCAAGGACAGCCCTTAGCGTCAACTGACACCAGCATGAGGGACCTCTCAGATATGCAAACACAAGCAAGACAAACAAATAACCTAGAAGTATAATCAAGTAAAGCAATTAGCACAAAGTCATTTAATATGCACAAATTAACAAGCCAAAAGTATAGCAAACCCAAACAAAGCAATCAAGTGCAAATGATGCATGTCTGTCATATGGCTAATGAGCTCATCTGTCGGTTATACAGCCAAAACTCGATACATCCGGCAGCTAACTTGGATATCATCTTCCAACACGAAGAGAATTCTCAACCTTCTGGGAAGTAATCCTCAACCTCCCCTTCAGAAAGAGACTATAATGTAATGATAGAGAACCCTCAACAAAACTCGTTTACACCACAGCCAGAAATTGAATTGAAGGGAATCATCAACCTTCTCCATTCAATTCTCCGATGTAGTAAGAGAGGGCATCTTCAACCCCGCTTGCCCATCACAATAAGAGAGAAAATCCTCAACCTCAACATGTCTTTCACAGCAAGAGAGAGAATCCTCAATCTTAACTTGCCTATACGTGACCGGGACAAAGCCACCATCCTCACCATATCAATCCAAATCTTAATTTAATCAAACATGACAGAGAAAATCCTCAACCTCAACTCGTATATTCATTCCGGGTTATAGTACCTGCCACACTCTTGGGATATAGTGCGCGTCACACTTCTCAATCATAATCTTATCATAATCTTCATTTCTCGTATATAACATATAATCCAGAGGTAATCCTCAACCTCCACAATTTGTCATCAATTTACCAAACTCAGGCTCCCAACTCACCATCATTCATTAACAAACTCATTCTCAATCTTATTTCACCTTATTCATAGTCATAGTCGGAATCAATCATCGCCATCTCTTATTATCATTATCATTTTCATCTTCCTCAATCAAATCAATCATCATCTTTCTTCATCATCATAATCATCCTCATCATCCTCATTTCTCATCACATTTGATCCATCTTTCTTCAATTCACTAACTCAACTCATACATTCTCATTCCTAACTCCTCTACAATCTATTACATCAGCTCTAGACTCATAACAAGGTTTACAAAGGTTTAGAAGGCTAAAAAATAGTTGAGAACTTGAAAATTCAGTTTTCAAAAAAACAGGGGGTGGTCGCGTACTGATAAACCACAATTTTATGGTAAATTTGGATTGAAATGAGTGGATTTTATCAACTTATCTTGCATTTATTCACTGAAATAGTATGTTTTTTGAATTTCTCCTAATTGTGCTTAATGATTAAAAACATTCTTTTTAGGCCCTTAAATTGCAAAATTTAATTCACTTCTATTCCATTTAATGCATTGATATATTTGTTAAGTGATTTCAGGCTTAGAAGGTAAGGATGGCTTGAAGAAATGAAGAAAAAGTATGTAAAAGTGGAGAATTCATGAAGAAATGAAGTTTTAAAAATTTGTCTAGTTGTGCGTCCGCTTGACATCCGTACGCATCTTTTAGAAAAATCGCCAATTTGTACGTACACATGCCTCATGTGTACGCATGTCTATCAGTACGTGATTTACTTAAGTAAACACGTGGATCGCGATTTGAAGGCAAGACCAAGGGAGAATCAACCAAGTAGTGATAGAATAGTTTAGAACCATGTTTTAGAATAAAATTCTAGAGAGAAGTTCTCTCTTCTCTCTAGAATTTAATGAAATTTTCTTTTATGTTTCCTTATTCTAGTAGTTTAATTTGCTTGATTCTATTTGCTAGTTTCATTAATTTTTGTCAATTTTAGTATATGAACACTTGGATTTCATTTTCTTCTAATGCAATTTTATGTTCTCATGCTCTTTGATGTTTGCTTTAATTGTTATTATTATTATCATGCCTTGGTAGTTATAGATATTAAAATTCATGCAATTTATCATGTTTTTCCTTTTATGCATTCTAAGTGTTTGATGAAATTCTCCTTTCAGTTTTAGAGTAGATTTTTGCATTGTTGACTTGGGTCGGTAACTTGGGTGACCTTGAGTTACTAATGTCCAAGTTGATTGATAATTTAGAGATTTTATTAATCTTGTTTCCATTGACGCTAGTCTTTCACTAAGTTAATTAATGAGTAGGCTAGGACTTATGGATTAGGATTAGTTAAGCCCATTTGACTTTCCTCCTATGTTAGGGATGAGGACGTGGGTTTGTTCTTCGTAATTATCATGTTGTGGTTAGTAACAAGGAAAGTGATCCTTAACCATCAACCCTTGCCAAGATATTTTTACAATTGAAATTTCTTTCCATTGCATAATTTTCTTTTTAGTTTAATTCCTTGCATGCTCATTTAATTTCTTGCTTTTTACATTTTATGTTTATTGCTATCAACCCCTGATTTTCCTCATAGCCAATAATTGAACACTTGATTGCGATTCCTAGGGAGAATGACCCGGGATTCTACTCTCAGTTATTTTGATTTGTATTGTGATAATCTTTTAAATTTTGATTAAGAGTTATTTGTTTATTTGGACTATACTCACGACGTAATTCTTTTGTGAAAATTCCAAACTGACATTTAGCCCTCATCAAGTTTTTTGACACCGTTGTTGGGGAATTGTAATGGTGTTATATTCTTGGCTATTGTGAATATTGTGAATAGCTTACTTTTTGGTTATTTCTTAGTTTTTGCTAGTAGTTAGGAGTTTGTTTTTCTCTTTTATTTTTGATATTCTTTGTTTTAATTTTCTCTCTTCTTTATGAATTCTCATTCTTTTACATAAGTGATAATGGTGATCATTAGCTCATCGGCCCCATAGAGGGAACCAGAAGAACCAAGATGAAAATACAATAGTAAAAGGTCCTATTTATAGAGAACTAGTAGCTTAGGGTTTACAAAAATGAGTAAATGACGTAAAAATCCACTTCCGGGCCCACTTGGTGTGTGTTTGGGCTGAGCATTGAAGCTTTCATGTGTAGAGACTCTTCTTGGAGTTAAACGTCAGCTTTTGTGCCAGTTTGGGCGTTTAACTCCCACTTTTGTGCCAGTTCTGGCGTTTAACGCCAGAATTCTTGAGCTGACTTGGAATGCCTGTTTGGGCCATCAAATCTCGGGCAAAGTATGAACAATTATATATTGCTGGAAAGCCCTGGATGTCTACTTTCCAACGCAATTAAGAGCGCACCAATTATATATTCACTTCGAGTGCAGGGAGGTCAGAATCCAACAGCATCTGCAGTCCTTTTTCAGCCTCTGAATCAGATTTTTGCTCAGGTCCCTCAATTTCAGCCAGAAAATACCTGAAATCACAGAAAAACACACAAACTTATAGTAAAATCCAGAAAAGTGAATTTCAAATAAAAACTAATAAAAATATAATAAAAACTAACTAAAACATACTAAAAACAATGCCAAAAAGCGTATAAATTATCCGATCATCACAACACCAAACTTAAATTGTTGCTTGTCCCCAAGCAACTGAAAATCAAATAGGATAAAAAGAAGAGAATATACAATGAATTCCAAAAACATCTATGAAGATCAGTATTAATTAGATGAGCGGGGCTTTTAGCTTTTTGCCTCTGAACAGTTTTGGCATCTCACTTTATCCTTTGAAGTT
>NC_029775.3:82631768-82701762 GCF_000817695.3 Arachis duranensis | reverse complement strand
TTTTTCAGATCCTCAGTAACATGTCTCCTTTTTTCATCATTCTTTCAAGAGCCAACATTCATGAATAACAAATTGAAAAGACATATGCACTATTCAAGCATAATTCAGAAGTCAAAAGTATTGCCACCACATCAAAATAATTAATCTGTTATAAAATTCGAAATTCATGCAATTCTTCTCTTTGTCAATTAAGAACATTTTTCATTTAAGAAAGGTGATGGATTCATAGGACATTCATAACTTTAAGGCATAGATACTAAGATACTAATGATCATAAGACACAAATATAAATAAAACATAAAGCATAATTTTTGAAAAACAGAAAAATAAAGAACAAGGAGATTAAAGAACGGGTCCACCTTAGTGATGGCGGCTTGTACTTCCTCTTGAAGATCTTATGGAGTGCTTGAGCTCCTCAATGTCTCTTCCTTGCCTTTGTTGCTCCTCTCTCATGATTCTTTGATCTTCTCTAATTTCATGGAGGAGGATGGAATGCTCTTAGTGCTCCACCCTTAGTTGTCTCATACTTGAACTTAATTCTCCTAGGGAGGTATTGATTTGCATCCAATAGTTTTGTGGAGGAAAGTGCATCCCTTGAGTCATCTCAGGGATTTCATGATGAGGAATTTCCTCATGTCTATGAGTGGGATCTCTTGTTTGCTCCATCCTCTTCTTAGTGATGGGCTTGTCCTCATCAATGAGGATGTCTCCCTCTATGTTAATTCCAACTGAATTACAGAGGTGACAAATGAGATGAGGGAAAGCTAACCTTGCCAAGGTAGAGGACTTGTCTGCCACCTTATAAAGTTCTTGGGATATAACCTCATGAACTTCTACTTCCTCTCCAATCATTATGCTATGAATCATGATAGCCCGGTCTATAGTAGCTTCGGACTGGTTGCTAGTGGGAATGATTGAGCGTTGGATAAACTCCAACCATCCCCTAGCCACGGGCTTGAGGTCATGCCTTCTCAGTTGAACCGGCTTCCCTCTTGAATCTCTCTTCCATTGAACGCCCTCTTCACAAATGCCTATGAGGACTTGGTCCAACCTTTGATCAAAGTTGACCTTTCTAGTGTAGGGGTGTTCATCTCCTTGCATCATGGGCAAGTTGAATGCCAACCTTACATTTTCTGGACTAAAATCTAAGCATTTTCCCCGAACCATTGTAAGCCAATTCTTTGGGTCCGGGTTCACACGTTGATCATGGTTCTTGGTGATCCATGCATTGGCATAGAACTCTTGAACCATTAAGATTCCAACTTGTTGAATGGGGTTGGTAAGCACTTCCCAACCTCTTCTTCGGATCTCATGTTGGATCTCCGGATATTCACTCTTTTTGAGTTTGAAAGAGACCTCGGGGATCACCTTCTTCATGGCCACAACTTCATAGAAGTGGTCTTGATGCACCCTTGAGATGAATCTCTCTATCTTCCATGACTCGGAGGTGGAAGCTTTTGCCTTCCCTTTCCTCTTTCTAGAGGTTTCTCCGACCTTAGGTGCCATAAATGGTTATGGAAAAACAAAAAGCAACGCTTTTACCACAGGAAAATTTGGAAGGTTTGCTCGTCCTCGAGCAAAAGAAGAAAGAAGAGAGTAGAAGAAGAGGTATTGAGGTGATTGGTGAATGGGTGAAGAAGAGAGAGAGTGGTGGGGTAGGTGGGGATCCTGTGGGGTCCACAGATCCTAAGGTGTCAAGGATAGCTCATCCCTGCACCAAGTGGCGTGTAAAACGCCCTTTCTGCCAATACTGGCGTTAAACGCCGGGCTACTGCCCTTTTCTGGCGTTAAACACCAGTCTGGTGCCCCTTTCTGGCGTTAAACGCCCAGAATGGTGACAGACTGGGCGTTAAACGCCCATTTGCTGCCCTTACTAGCGTTTAAACGCCAGCAAGTTTTTCCTCCAGTGTGTGATGTTTTTCTTTCTGTTTTTCATTCTGTTTTTGCTTTTTCAATTATTTTTGTGACTTCATATGATCATCAACCTATAGAAAACATAAAATAACAATGGAAAATAGATAAATATAACATTGGGTTGCCTCCTAACAAGCGCTTCTTTAATGTCAGTAGCTTGACAGTAGGCTCTCATGGAGCCTCACAGATGTTCAGAGCAATGTTGGAACCTCCCAACACCAAACTTAGAGTTTGAATGTGAGAGTTCAACACCAAACTTAGAATTTGGTTGTGGCCTCCCAACACCAAACTTAGAGTTTGACTGTGGGGGCTCTGTTTGACGCTGTTTTGAGAGAAGCTCTTCATGCTTCCTCTCCATGGTTACAGAGGGATATCCTTGAGCCTTAAACACAAAAGATTCTTCATTCACTTGAATGATCAATTCTCCTCTGTCAACATCAATCACAGCATTTGCTATGGCTAGGAAGGGTCTGCCAAGGATGATGGATTCATCCATGCACTTCTCAGTCTCTAGGACTATGAAATCAGCAGGGATGTAATGGTCTTCAACCTTTACCAGAACATCCTCTACAAGTCCATAAGCTTGTTTTCTTGAATTGTCTGCTATCTCTAGTGAGATTCTTGCAACTTGTACCTCAAAGATCCCTAGCTTCTCTATTACAGAGAGAGGCATGAGGTTTATGCTTGACCCTAGGTCACACAGAGCCTTCTCGAAGGTCATGGTGCCTAATGTACAAGGTATTGAGAACTTCCCAAGGTCCTATCTCTTTTGAGGTAATCTCTGCCTAGTCAAGTCATCCAGTTCTTTAGTGAGCAAAGGGGGTTCATCCTTCCAAGTCTCATTACCAAATAACTTGTCATTTAGCTTCATGATTGCTCCAAGGTACTTAGCAACTTGCTCTTGAGTGTCATCTTCGTCCTCTTCAGAGGAAGAATACTCATCAGAGCTCATGAATGGTAGAAGTAAATCCAATGGAATTTCTATGGTCTCAGTGTGAGTGTTTTGATTAGATCAGAGACCATGGTTGCTAAGTCAGAGTGGCTCTGCTTAGAGTTCTCTGTCTGTTGTTGAGAAGATGATGGAAAAGGCTTGCCACTGCTAAACCTGTTTCTTCCACCATTATTCTTGTTAAAACCTTGTTGAGGTCTCTGTTGATCCTTCCATGAGAGATTTGGATGATTTCTCCATGAAGAATTATAGGTGTTTCCATAGGGTTCTCCCATGTAATTCACCTCTTCCATTGATGGGTTCTCAGGATCATAAGCTTCTTCTTCAGATGAAGCGTCCTTAGTACTGCCTGGTGCAGCTTGAATTCCAGACAGACTTTGAGAAATCATATTGACTTGCTGAGTCAATATTTTGTTCTGAGCCAATATGGCGTTTAAAGTATCAATTTCAAGAACTCCCTTCCTCTGAGGCGTCCCATTATTCACAGGATTCCTTTCAGAAGTATACATGAACTGGTTATTTGCAACCATTTCAATGAGTTCTTGAGCTTCTGCAGGCGTCTTCTTCAGATGAAGAGATCCTCCAGCAGAGCTATCCAAAGACATCTTGGTTAGTTCAGAGAGACCATCATAGAAAATACCTATGATGCTCCATTCAGAAAGCATGTCAGAAGGACACTTTCTGATCAATTGTTTGTATCATTCCCAAGCTTCATAGAGGGATTCACCTTCCTTCTGTTTGAAGGTTTGGACTTCTACTCTAAGCTTACTCAATTTTTGAGGTGGAAAGAACTTTGCCAAGAAGACATTGACTAGCTTTTCCCAAGAGTTCAGGCTTTCTTTAGGTTGTGAGGCCAACCATATCCTAGCTCTGTCTCTTACAGCAAAAGGGAATAGCATAAGTCTGTAGACCTCAGGGTCAACCCCATGGGTCTTGACAGTGTCACAGATTTGCAAGAATTCAACTAAGAACTGATAAGGATCTTCCAATGGAAGTCCATGAAACTTGCAATTCTGTTGCATTAGAGAAACTAATTGAGGCTTCAGCTCAAAGTTGTTTGCTCCAATGGCAGGGATAGAGATGCTTCTCCCATAGAAGTCGGAAGTAGGTGCAGTAAAGTCACCAAGCATCTTCCTTGCATTGTTGGCATTGTTGTTGTTTTTGGCTGCCATGGTTTCTTCTTCTTTGAAGAGCTCTGTTAGGCCCTCTAGAGAGAATTGTGCTTTAGTTTCTCTTAGCTTTCTCTTCAAGGTCCTTTCAGGTTCAGGGTCAGCCTCAATAAAAATGCTTTTGTCTTTGCTCCTGCTCATATGAAAGAGAAGAGAACAAGAAAATATGGAATCCTCTATGTCACAGTATAGAGATTCCTTGAGGTATCAGAGAAAAAGAAGAATAGAAGGAGGAGGTAGAAGAATTCAAACTTATCAAGAGGGATAGAGTTCAAATTGTGCATTGAGGAGGAGTATCAATCCTTAAATAGAAGGATGTGAGAAGAGGGGAAGAACTTTCGAAAATTAAAGTTGGGAAAGAAATAAAGTGATTTTGAAAAAGATTTTGAAATTAGAAATCAAAAAGATATGATTGAAAATTAATTTTGAAAAAAAATGGGATTGAAAAGATATGATTGAAAAGTTATGGTTTTAAAGAGATATGATTGAAAAACAATTTAAAAAGATTTGAATTTTTAAAATTAATGACTTGGCTAACAAGACATTTAAAAGATATGATTCAGACATTAAACCTTTCTCAACAGAAAAGGCAATATACTTGAAATGTTGAATCAAATCATTAATTGTTAGCAAGTATTTTTGAAAAAGAAAAGAAATTGATTTTGAAAATATATGATTGAAAAGATATGATTTGAAAAAGATTTGATTTTGAAAAATTATGAAAACTTGAAAGAAATTTGAATTAAAAACAAAATCTTCCCTCTTGTGCCATCCTGGCGTTAAACGCCCAGAATGGTATCCATTCTGGCGTTTAACACCCAAAATGCTACCCTTTTGGGCGTTAAACGCCCAGCCAGGTATCCTGGCTGGCGTTTAAACGCCAATTTTCCTTCCTCACTGGGTGTTTTGAACGCCCAGCTTTTTCTGTGTAATTCCTCTGCTGCATGTTCTGAATCTTCAATTCTCTGTATTATTGACTTGAAAAGACACAAATTAAAAATTTTTGAATTTCTAATGATGAGGAGTAATCAAAATACAACTAAAATCAAATAAACAATGCATGCAGGACACCAAACTTAGAAGTTTGTATACTATTGACACTAGCAAATTGAGAATGCATATGAGAAACAACAAAACACTCAAAACAAGAGAATTTAAAGATCAGAGCAAGGAAATCATCAAGAACAATGATATCAAAATTCTTAATGAGAATTTCAGGAATCATGCAATCTTAGTCTAAAGCTTTAGTCTAAAGAAATTAGACATGGCTATTCAAGCTTCAGCAGGACATTACATTCAAGAGCTAAATTGATGAGAATCAATCAGCTTTGGTGATGATAAGAACATCAACTTGAAACTCTAGAATTCATTCTTAAAAATTCTGAAGAAAAATACCTAATCTAAGCAACAAGATGAACCGTCAGTTGTCTAAACTCAAACAATCCCCAGCAACGGCGCCAAAAACTTGGTGCACAAAATTATGATCATCAATGGCGCCATCAACATGGTACACTCAATTGCAATCTAAACTCTTTATCACAACTTCGCACAACTAACCAGGAAGTGCACTGGGTCGTCCAAGTAATAAACCTTACGCGAGTAAGGGTCGATCCCACGGAGATTGTTGGTATGAAGTAAGCTATGGTCATCTTTTAAATCTCAGTCAGGCAGATTCAAATGGTTATAGATGATTTATGAATAAAGCATAGAATAAAGATAGAGATACTTATGCAATTCATTGGTGGGAAGTCCAGAAAAGTGAATTTTAAATAAAAACTAATAAAAATATAATAAAAACTAACTAAAACATACTAAAAACATACTAAAAACAATGCCAAAAAGCGTATAAATTATCCGTTCATCACTCATGCACAACCATACTTTGAACCACCCCAAAACCAACATCAATATTCTCAAAACCCTTTTAAACTATTACCCCCATATACACCACCACCATATTCTCACCCTTATGAACCCTCCGTTCCACCATAACCTTCCATGGATGATACTCTTCATTCCTTCCTTCAAGAACAAATGGAGACAAGAATGGAAAAGCAAGAATCAATCAAGTGATCCAATGCTACCATGGCTACCCTAGCCAATGCTCTAGCCCAATTGAACTCTACATGTTCTTGCAATAATCCAAGCACTTCCACGGGTGAATGTGTAAAGTCCAATTCAATTGAAGCATGTGGAGTAAAAGAGAGCTTGGAGCTTCAACACGATAAATTCTCCTTTTCTCCACAATCATTAACGAAAGAAACTCGTCAACTATTGATCCAAGAATAAAAAGAGTTTCTCCTAGAGCAAGAAAAATTGCAAAAGAGGCGAGATAACTACATGACTACTATAGACGAAGGACTAGCTCATTTAGCCTCACAACGCTCTTGCAACACTCAAAGCACTCCCGTTGGTGGATGTGAAGACTTAATTTCAACCAAAGAGCATAGCGTAGAGAAACGATTGGAGCCTCAAATAGAAGAAGAGGGGTTAATGAGTGAAACTCAAAAAGAGGAGGATGTTGTAGTGGGGAGCTTGGAGGATTCATTTCTAAAAGGTGAAAATGTTGAATGCGTTGAATTGGAATAAGTAGTTGAAAGGTTAGAAATAGTTGAGCAAGCGACAGATTCAATTAAGGACGATTCCACGCCAAGCAGTATTCTGACGAAGTTTGTTGAGCCATTTTCCGTTGGATTTGAAAATGATATTGAGGAGGACCATGCACAACCTCCGAAACATCTTTTGAGCAACGAAAATGATTCGAAAGAAGTTGGAAATCAAGGAATCAAATTTGTAGAAGCTTGCCAAGAGGTAGAGGTTGTAAACGAAGAGTCAAAGGGAGAGGGGACAACCATAGCATATCCATTGGATATCTCCCTTGCTAACTCACCATCCATGTTACAAGATAAGTGGGTAATCATTTCATCCTTTAATTTCCTTGGCACATATAGAACAAGCTCTCGTCACATATGCATGCACATTTTCGCGTACGCAAGGATGTAAATTTGCAAAGCTCCCATACACATGGTGTTAAAAAGACGTAGTCACGTACGCGAGCCATGTTTGCGTACACGAGAGCACTTAGCCTAGCCAAATGCTCGCGTACGCATGAGTGTTTTCACATCCACATGCATATCAGGTTTTCAAAAGCTAATATGTTGCAGAATTCAGTTTTCAACCCAATTTTTAAACTTTTATAATTTTTCGTACAAAATTAATTTTTCAACCATTCTTAAACCATTGGAAATATTATTCTTATGATCCGCCAAAATTGATCAAAAATTAATTTTTGCCTAAAAATAGAACTTACCAATCTTTCCAAAGTTTCACAAGCCACCTCAAATTATACTCAACAAAATGATCCCCAAACCATCAAATTCAATCATTTATAGTCAACCAAGTTCAAACCTACTCAATACACATATTATAACTCTAAATCATCAACTTCTCATCTCAAATTTTTAATTTTGCTATTCTAACAAATCATTACCAAATTCCACATACTCAATTCCATCATTACCATTTCAAGCTCATGCATCAACAATCAATACATTCACCACTTACCAAACTTACCTTTCACGATCTCTAGCACGAATTCATAGCCTCTGGCCCAATATTCATTTATCCGATCAACTTAATAATTCAACAATTCATCAATTCATAATTTCAATCATTAATTCATACCACATTCTCATACAAATAGTCATATCTCAATTAATCAATTATCACATTTAATTTCCATCCAATCACACAATTCAATCATATTCCTAGGGGCACCTAGCCTAGAATTTCATGTCACATTACATTGTATTTAAATAAAACTTAAATCATACCTTGATGACAGTAGTTCACACCCAACACTTGCATTTTCTTCTCAATGACACCCAAGCTCCAAACAAGCCACCGAGGTTCATAAAATCAAGCTCCTAAATCAACCTAAAGTGTATCAAAATCACCAAACAACTCTAATGTAACCAATTTCACACATATATCAACCTAAGGTTCATAAAATTTGATAAATCACAAGGATTTGGTGATTTCTTACCTTAACCACTAAAACATTGGGATAGAACTCACCAATAGTTTATACTAGAGTATCCCTAAACCATCAAAATCCCAAAATCTTTCAATACTCAAAACCAAATTTGCAAAAATAGCGAGAAGGAAGAACTGGGCACGAAATTCAAATTTTCTTACCAATTTGTTTAGTTATAATCGAAGAGCTTGACGAGTGCTTTGCGTGGCCACAAACAGCTCATCAATTGGAGCTCCAGAGAGAAAGCTATGGAGCTTTGAAGATCAAAAGGGGGTTAGGGTTTCTCTCTTCTTCTTCACTTTTCCATTTCAGCATGTATCTCTATTCAAAGGGGGGAAATGTGTTGTTTTGTGCTGAAAATGGGAATTTATATAGTGTGAACTTGGGTCCACTTGGGCTCGGTTCATTAAGTTTAGCCTGTTGCCACAACTTTGGGTCAAAACCTTTAAGATTAGTGTTTTAATTTATATTCTAATTATTTTCATTTCCCCAAATTATAATTTTTAGTTTCTTAACCTCCAATTAATCCTTTTATTTTTTCTCTGAATCTTACATTCTACCCACCTAATTAGAAATTTTTCCCTTAAAATTTGGTCTACTACAGTAAATAGATGAGAGTAGTTCTTCTCTTATCAACGTATCTTATTCTCAAAACTCATTCACTATCGGGGTTCGATCAAAGCTCGGTTCATCTCATAACAGGCTAACAGTTAGAAGAACATTCTTTTAAAATTTTAAGCTTAACCATCATTAAAGGTTTTCTCACCTTCCACTACTCTAACACCATTAATTCTACCATTCTTCAACATAAATTTAATACCTACTTACATCCTTCGCTCTCCTACAAAATGTTATAAACTTAACCGAATTCAAGCCAATGCCGTATTCATCCATTTCACTCTTAGCTTCCTCTAGGTTTCTCTCAATAGCTAACCAAATATCAAGTTCATTGCACCATTCATAAAACTTCTAACCCTTATTCAAAAATAACACCAAAACTCCCAAAACTCTTTAAATCCTTACAAAAGAATTCTGGCAGAATCTCCCTTAAAATCGGATTTTACCATCCTTTACCGATTTCCTCAATTCAAATTCAACACAAACTCTGCATTTCAATTCATCATATTCAAATTTGTTATTCAAAATCAATCATCATCAATTTCAATCTAAAACCATAGGCAACATGATCAAACATCGTAATATTTACCTTTCAAATGCAACATTTTGCACTCACTTATCACCCAAATCCAATTACATACCTACAATCATTCCCATAACCATTTTGGAATCAATCTAATTTCGCAGCCACAATCAAACTCAATTACTTGGAATTTATTATTTGCATTAATTTGCTAACCTTTTAGGTATTCAAAATCTAAAGCATTTCTTATCACCTCAACTACTCCTTATCGTAACTATGATGTGTCAACGCTCCCCCGCAAGCTTCCACTGCGTCACTCTGATCATTTTCCATAAGAACTTAACTATTCCTCTATGTTAACAAAAAATTACCTTGTGTCAATAACCAAAATTCATGGAGTGATAATTCATTTGAAAATCACGATCCTCACAATATAATCAAGTGTTACAAATGAATGTGACACTCCAATATTATGCAAGGCAGTTAAACTTCAATTATCCATATCACCATCATGATTACCTTAGCCTTGTTATTGAGATCGGCCCTCTCCTTGATTTTTCCTGTATGGTCAATCTTGGGAGATATGCCCTGGTCTCCCACAACCATAGCACATACATAACTCAGTTTGGCACAGCTGGTTCAGATGGTATATTCTACATCTCTGGCACGTCAAATCATCCGAAGTAGCCTCTGCCTGCTTTCCTTTTCCATTTCCTGAGTGATTGTCATTCCTTCAGTAATTATTTCGACCATGAAAAAACTGAGGTGAATACCCACTCCTCTTGAAGTCTAAGCCCCTTGGTGCAAAACTCTTGTCTTGATCTCTTTCATGGGACTCCCGGCAATCACTCCTCGCCATGTCAGCTTTTTTGGAGCACTTCTTCACTACTTGGGTCTTGTTAACTAGCTCCATAAAACTCTTGACCTCAAGAGGTGCCACAACTCTCATAATGAATATACTTCCACTCTTTACACCCTACAGGGCACCCTGACATACCCTCGAAAAGAAGCACAACTCTTCAAACTTGCTCATATAAGCAGCTACCGTCATGGATCCTTATTTCAATTGTAGTAGCTCCAACTTCTCAGCTTGTCTTGCAGAGTTCAAGAAGTATTTCTTATAAAACTCCTCTCTGAACATCTCTCAGGTAATCATCTCATTATCATTTCTCTGCTGCAGTAACTGATAGGCTCCTTGCCACCAATGTTGTGCTTCCCTAGCCAACAGATAAGCAACCAACTGACCCTCAGGTACATGCTATGCTTGCAGTGACCTTTCCATCACTTGGAAACAATTATCAGCTTTCGTCAGATTAATTGAACCCTTGAACATTGGGAGATTGATCTTCAGAAAAGTCACCAAAGTCATCGAACCTCCACCAGCTTGATAGTTTCAAAGTCCATTACTGTTCCTGTTTATTCTCTCCATGGCCTGGTTAGTAGCCACAGTATTCACGTGCATAGCATTCACAAGAGTGCTCATAGCAACAAAGAGTGCGGTCTGGTTGTCCACCGGTGCGCCTTCCTCATTTTCCCTCCGCGTACAAGTTTGACCACATCCATGAGTCGTCATTTGGGTTCTATCTACACCAAATAAGCGATATCAAGGTAATCAAAACTATACTCATGAACTTCATACTATACATATCACTTAGATATCCTAAATAGCATAGGCACAGACTCAGAGTATGCATTAAAGCATAAGCAGTCCATCTCTCAGGCTCACGAGGACAAACTGCTCTGATACCAAAATATAACACCCTAATATTCAAATCCTTATGCACGAGTCATAAGTCAATGATACTAAGGTAGTACAACTCAAGGAGGATTTATAATACATATATAATTAGAACTAATTATTAATCCAGAAGCCTGAAAAGGAATAAAAAGAAAATCGCGAGCGAAAACATACACATATCGAAAGTATCGCGTTTGGGTAAGTGGGGTAAAAATAAAACTTAAAGGAATAATAGAGTAAAGACAAAATATATATTATGGATGTATGTATATGTGTAATAGCCACTAGTGACGACCCGCGAAGTTAGGCCAACTAGGGTTACAGAAATAAAAGTAGTTGATAACAATTCCTATCTCTCCCAAACATAAAATATAGCCTCTATAGGCACATTCCCAAATATTAATAAATACACACACATCATTAATGTTTTTCTAAAAATTAAGGCGAAGACAAATCTAAACAAAATGAAATACAGAATTTAAGATAACTTCGCCATCTTTCAGACAAACTCCAGCTCACCGTGGAGTACAAGGACCAGCATCTGAAAAACAGTGGATATATACGGAATGAGAATCCCCAACCCATGGGTTTCTAGTATGGTAAAAGTGCCAAATAGATACAATATAAAGTAACAGGAAATACACTAAGCAATCTTAAGCTCCATACATCAATATATCCATCCTAAGTTTGCACTAATTCGTAATTAGGCAACTCTCCTAGGGGATTCTACTCTAATTCACTTTCCACTTTATTTCCACAACACTCCATTTTGACTGGAACATGGTGCAAAATTAGAACTAGCAAAACTTAACTGACAAGTGCACCAGGTCATCCAAGTAACACCTCAGGTGAGTGAGGGTCGATCCCACGAGGATTGTCGGACTGAGCAAGCAATGGTTATCCAGTTGGACTTAGTTAGGAAAATAGTAAAAGGAGTTGTTGTTGTTGTTGTAGCGCACACAAAAAAATAAACAAGAAAATAGAGAAAAGTAAATAAAGGTTTAGTGCAAGACAATGATGAGAAATCAGTTAAGGTCTCAGAGATGTTTATCTTTCTGGATTAAAACTTCTTACTAACTAGCTCAACAATGAATGATTCATTCTATGGTAAACTGTAAGTGATTAAACCCTAATCCCTTAGTGATTTAATCTCTTCTAATCCTTATCAAATGCCATTCCTGTGGTCGTTCAATTCGGACCGGAGGGTGAAGTTCAGAAAACTAGTTTACATCACAAAGACCCTAATCACCCTAATCCTGGCAGAATAGATGTTTCTTATCCCATCAAGTTGTGTGATTAGCCATCTAGGAGCAGTGTTTTCAAGCTGTAGTTCAAGCGAGATAACTCCCGAGAATCACAAGAACTCATGTAGAAAAGGGTCATACTCCCGTTCCACCCAATTCATAAGATTAAGAATGAAAACAACACCTCAGAATTGAATCAAACATATATTAAAATAGAAGAATAATAATCTTAAACCATAGAAATAAACAGAGCTCCTAACTTTAACCAGGAGGTTTAGTTGCTAATAACTTACAAAGAAAACAGGGTTCTAAAAAGTGCGGAAGGAAGAAGACCCTAAACCTAAGTGATCTTTTTCTTTAAATACAAACCTAATGATAAATACTAGACCTAAAAGATATTATTTGTAAATAAAAATTACAAAAAGAAAACAAAATAAAACTAAGGAGAGCTAAATCCACTTGGAGGCCCAATTGAGTGTGATTCGGGCTGCTACTAGCATTTTACTTCAGAATTTGGATGTGAGATGCCAGAGAGGGAGAGTAATGTTGCTCACAATGCTCCCCTGTTGGCATGAAACGCCAAGTGGGCATTCAGCGCCCAGGGGGTGCTGGCAGTATTTCCTTCTTTTGCTCCAGGCTCCTCCAAACTGCTCCAAATTTCACCTAAAACAATAAAAAGACAAGAAAAACTCAAAATAGCATCCAAAGGTAATTTTTTCACTAAAATCAAGTAAAAGTAAATAAAATTTAACTCAAAAATATATAAAAATAACTAGAAAAAAGGATATAAAATGCTCACACATCACAACGACGTCCTTAGTAGGAATTTTTGGGGCCTCCTCCTTCAATGGTGGGTGGCAAATGACCAACACCAAACTTGGGTTTGATGTTAGGGGGCACTATATAGCTTTCCACTGAATGAGAAGGCTTGAGCACTGAGCTCTGCATGCTAGTACCACCTTTGTCCGAGAAAGGTTGAGGCTTAAGAATTTTGAACAGCAAATGGTCCTCATGCATCTTTAAGACTAGCTCTCCTCTCTCTACATCAATCAAGGCTCTCCCAGAAGCTAGGAATGGACTTCCTAGGATGATGGAGTCATCATTTTCCACTCCAGTATCAAGTATTATGAAGTCCGCAGGGAAGTAAAGGTCTTCAATCTTTACTAGGACATTCTCCACCAATCCATATGCCCGCTTCAAGGACTTGTCTACCATCTCCAGTGAGATCCTTGTGGGTTGTGCCTCTTGAATCCTTAGTTTCTTCATCATAGAGAGAGGCATCAGATTTATATTTGATCCAAGGTCATATAGTGCCTTCTCAAATGTGATGTTCCCTATAGTACAGGGAATTAGGAAGCTTTCGGGATCTGGCAATCTCTGAGGTAGCTTCTTTTGCACTAGTACATTGCACTCCTTGGTCAGCACCATAGTTTTATCTCCCCTCAGGGCCTTCTTCTCAGAGAATACGCTCTTCAGACTAGCCATATAGGGAGGCTTCTTCTCCAACACCTCAGCAAAAAGAATATTGATTTGTAACTTCTTAAAGACTGTCAAGAATTGATCAAGTTGCTCCTCCTTGGTCTCCTCTTGCACGTTCTGAAGGTGTTGTACGGCCTCCTTGTCCATGGAGAGGGCCTTGCACTCCTCTTTTGGATTTACCTCTGTGTTGCTTGAAAAAGTGTTGGGGGTGTTTCAAGTATCCTGCTGCTTGTAAGGACCAACTAAACCATTTTACTAAAAATAATAATTTTAAGTTCCTCGAATAGATTCAAAATTTAGAAGTCTTAATTTGAAAATATAAAGGTAAAATTTGATTTCAGTGAATTTTTCTAAGTTTGAAAATGTATCTTTTTCGAAAAATTTTTGTAAAAATACGTATGGCACTTAAGCTAGTAGTACCGGCTCTAGTATGTCCAGTACCACGTATTTTGAAAAATTGATTTATTGTTTTAAAAGGGTAAAAATAATTCAGAATTGAAAACCAGGCACTAATCTTAAAGGTTTTGGCCCAAAGTGGGCCAAACGGACCAAAAATGCTAACGGGTTAGACCGGACCCAAATCGGGCCCAAGGCCCAACATATATAAGCTCATTAAATGAGCGTTGAGCTCATTTTCTTCCCCAAAATGAGAGAGAGCTCGGATTGAGAGAGAAGAGAGGTGAGGGTTTGGTGGCACTATTCACCTCCACCTTCCGAGAGCCATAACTTGAGTTACGGACCTCCCATTGACGAATCGTTTGCAGCCACGTGAAGCTCTCATCGAGCTCTATGTTTCTATCTAAGAAAACCTAGTAATAAATTGCATCTCAATCACCAGTTTCTAGCCCTAGATTTCTGCATGTTTTTGGGTTTGGTTTTTTGAGCAAGTTTTGTGGTTTTGGTTGTTTAGGTGATCTCTAGTAGTAGATAATTGTTGGAAATTACCCCAACCCTCTTTGGACAAGGTAAGTTGCTCATAAACCCTTGTAGTGTTGTATATTGTGGTTTTTAAGTTTTGATTTTCGTGATCTGTGTGTTGTTAGTTTGAGCTTTAGTGCTTGTTGGAGTTGGCTTGGCCTTTTGGAAGCTTGTTTTGACTCAAAGTGGTGGTTTGAGCATATTGGAAATCGGCCAAGGATTGATTTTCGGTTTTCTTTATGTAATATGTAATGTTTCTGGATACTTAGACTAGTTGGCCCTAAGATAGGATTGGATGTGGTTGGTGTATGATTAATTATATGTGAATTGATGGTAATTGTTGGTTGTTTTTTATTATTGTGGTTGATGATGTTTGTTGAAAATTATTGGTGTCAACAAGTATTGATGTTGGGTTGGATTATGTATAAGGCATGTGAATTGTGATGAAGATTTTATGAATTGTATATATATTGAAGTGTGATTATGATGTTGTGGAGGAAATTAATAATTGGTGTTGTTGATGCGAATTGATAGATGAAGTGGTGGTTTTGTGTGGGATGAATCCGAATGATAATAATGATGATTATATGACTTGATGATGGGTATTGAGATTTAGTATAGTTGTGGAGATTTGTTGATGGTGGTTGAGTTGTTGAATGATGAGATATGAGGATTTATGATGAATTGATGAGCTTTGGTTATTGATGTGGCGGAAATTGGCCGATTAAGAATTTATAGAGAAAACAGTGTTGCAAGTACAATTCTCACCCGACTAAAATCTGCTTATCAATTTAGAAAAGGGTTGTCACAATTTTAGAATAAAAATAATGGGAGTATGAGTCCCAAGTCATCTCCCAACGAGTTGACAAAAGGGTGCAGCTTATTGGTCAGAGATTTTCCAAGAAATTTTTGAGTTTGAGAAACAGAAAAATAAATAATAGTGAATTTAAGCAATGGAAATTAACAAGAGAATTTATATAATTCAATTAAAAGTCTTGACCCGGAGGAGATTAATTGGAAGTTTAATCCTTGTTGAATTTCCCTAAGTGTAATAATAAAAGGTTGTTGTTCTACTTGGTTATCCCTTATATAATAAAGCAATGTCAAGTAACTAACCAACTAACCCTAGCACTCGCATCCTAATCATTTTCTAAGAAAGGATTAGAGTCGGACGCTAGAGAGTCAGCCAACAACTCCCAATTAAGATTAACACTTGAGTATTTCAACTCAAGGTTCTCCTTTTAATCAACTCCCAATCAAGTTAGGAAACTACTCCATTAACATGAATATAACTTTCACAAGATTAAGAATAGAATAAAAGTGATACATGATAAATAATAACTAAAAATTAATTAAAAGTAAAAATGGTTCTTTGCATTAATAAATCCCAAAATCATAAACATACTTATCCAAACAGGGTGAATGGGCAATAAAAGAGTAAAGGAATAGGGGAACAAACTAGAGTAATAAAGCATCAACGGAGGTAATGACTCTTCTTAATATCCAAAGCAAAAACAATAAAACTCTCAAAACTATGAATGTGAAGAAAACCTAGAGAAAGTAGTATAATTCTCTCTAAGATTCCAAACTAAAGCTAAAACTATGCGTAATGAGAATGTGTGTTGATTCTCTACTCATCCCCTGGCTCTAGTCTGTGTTTCTGGGGCGGAACTGGGTCCAAACTCAGCCCAAAATCGCCTCCAGCGTTTTCTACAATTTCTGCAGATCGTGCATGTCACGCATACGCGTCACTTATGCGTGCGCGTCGTTTGGCGATTTTTCTTGTCACGCGCATGCGTCAGGCATGAGCACGCGTTGTTGAGCGAACTCTAATTCACACGCACACGTAAGCCATGCGTGCGCGTCACTCCTTGCTGATTGTCTCTTTTATTTATTGTGTTCCTTCCATTTTTGCAAGCTTCTTCTCCATCCTCCAAGCTATTCCTGCTCTATAAAGCCTGAAATCATTGAACACACAGATCACGGTATCGAATGGTAGATAGGAGAATTAAAATACACAAATTAGAGGCTTAGGAAGCAAGTTTTCAAAGATAGAACAAAACTAGGAAGAAATTGTAAAACCATGCAATTTGTATGAATAAGTGTGCAAAGGTTTGATAAAAATCACTCAATTGAGCATAAGATAAACCATAAAATAGTAGTTTATTAGTTATGTTGATAAAAGTGTTGCATGATAATGCATGATTATTGATGTTTTGGAATGATTAATAAATGGCTATATTGATGTTAATAGCATGACATTGGAGGATGATGTTGAAATTGATGATAATGATGGTTGGTAAGGGTGGAATGATGTTTGATTAATGGGAATTGATGGTTACATATGGTGTAGTGGTAAATTGAAGTATGGCAAATGGTAAAGATTTGATATGGGATAGAGTTAATGTGGTTTTAGTTGGTTTGGGTTGTGAAAGTTGGTAATTTGAGATTCTTGTGAGTTTTGGTAAAAATGGAATTTTGGTGAACTTTGTCTTATCATAACTTTTTCCTCAGTTTTCAAAATTTGTTGAAGTTGGTTTAGAATTAAATTTTATTGAAAACTCTTCGAATTGATGTTAAGTTTGTAAAATTTGGATTTTGTAGAGAAAGTTATGATCATTAAAATTTTGGTATCAAAATCTGAAATTCTGCAAAGTTGCAATATTTTGTGATTTCTGGTATGTGCACATGCACCGCTTTGTGCGCACACACAACCCTGAAATTTTAACCTGTGCGTACGCACATGCAGAGGCAGGCAATCTATTAGAGTGTTTGCACAGCTTGTGCGCGCACATACCCAATGAGGATTTACAACCTGTGCGCACGCACAAGTTGGGAAGGTCAATCTGTTGGGGGCGCTAGCACGCCATGTGCGAGTGAACATAATTATAAAATTTGGTACCTGTGCATACGCACACGTTTTGAAACTTCTGTTGGGCGTGTGCACGCACACCCCTGTGCATACGCACACGCCCTATTTCTCAAACTTAAACTTTGTTTTCAACTATTTCATTAATTTTTGGATATTGAAATATGGGAAAGGTCCTAGGAGGTTTATTTTGGGTTTTACTTTGAAAAGTTAGCAAACAGAAGATTAGGTTTCTGGTGTATTGAGGATGAGTTGGTCAAGAGAGAAGGAAGAGTAGTGCACTTAGTGATTTCTGGCAATGAATTGAGAAAACTAATGAACTCTGAGTTCAGAAAGGAGATAATAAATTGATGATGGTTGTGATGGCTTGAGGACTCGGAATGGAATGAGGAATCTTGATGAAAGTTGACAGTGTGCCAGGCACTATATCCTTGGAATGATCATGTTTGAAAGAGAGTGTGACAGGCACTATATCGTTGGAATGTTAAGAATTGATAATTGAAGATGGATTGAGATGAGAATTGGTGATGACTAGTGATGATTGGAGGCGGATGGACTTGTTGGACGTGGAAAGTGTGCCAGGCACTATATCCTTGAAATGATTTATGATGAATTAGATATTGTTATTGTTTTCCTTCTCTGCCGCAAGAGTGTGCCAAGCACTATATCCTCGGAATGAGCATGCAAGTGTGATAGGCACTATATCCTTGGAACGATAGTGTGCCAGGCACTATATCCTCAGAATAAAAGTGTGCCATGTGTTATATCCTCGGACGTGGCAGAAAAGGCGACATTCGAAAGGTTGTGCCGGGTTGGCATTCATAGACCGACAAGTGATATCACGAGCCAATAGGATAGACATTCATCATGTGCATCTTCTATATGCTTGTATGCTTTGATTACTTGAGTTTGCCTAATTGTATAACATGCCTACTTGCTTCTTGAATTACTTGCTATAAATGAATACTATCTGTGTTTTACTTGCTTGCATTTATCTTGTGTTTGTCTGGTGTTGAGGAGGTTAGGTAGGTAGTGGCGATGGGATCGCACATAGGTTAGGTTGGCGAAGGCTATGGGATACAGTGGTGTGATTAGTATTAGTTAGAATCCTTTAAGTTTAGAAAACTCTATTTATTGTCTAAGGTTTACGTTAATTATATTTGTTCTAAGCTTGAATATCGGTTTGATGTGAAGTTCTAGGATTGCCTTTGGCATCCCAAAGCCTTATATCTTACATATTGGGCACTGTTACCATAATGAGAACCTCCGGTTCTCATTCCATACTTTGTTGTTGTTTTTCAGATGCAGGTCATAATTCACCTCGATGAAATTGCAAACATGGTGACAGAGCGGAGTATGGTTTCTCCTGATTTATTTCTGTTTTACTTTGTTATAATTACTCTAACATCTTTTTGTATATTTAACTTTATGGCCTTAGAGTCTTACTTGAGAGATAAGTTGTATAAGCTGTTTTAATTCCAAAACTCTGTATTTTTCTATTTATAACTAGTCGGCTTAAACTCCATAAGTTACGGCTGGTTCCCTATGATTATTATAAGATTATATCTATATGTGTTCTATTTCTCTTGCATCTATACCTTGTGTCTTGTGCGTTAGCTTCGTGTGAACGTTTCACGCTTTTGTAACTCTATTTTTGAGCTTAATCCTTTATCGGGCTCCTAGAATATATTATTTCCTTCTATATAAATATGTATAAGCCTTAGAATTATCGTAACCTTTGATTAACCTTTGCCTTACGGCTAGAGGTAAGGCTTAGGGTAATCGGGGTGTTATACTGCTCAACTAACCCACTTGTATTTTCAAGTTCCGAATTGAAGACCGAGTCTCTTGCATAAAGCTATGAGTGGTCTTGAAAAGGTTAGAGACTAATGTGGCTAAGTCAGAGAGGCTGTGTTTTGAAGTCTCCATCTGCTGCTGAGAGGGTTGGAAATGCCTATTGTTGAACCAATTTTGATTGGTTCCACCCTGATTGAAGCTCTGTTGAGGCTTCTACTGCTCCCTCCACCCAAAGTTAGGGTGATTCCTCCATCCTTGATTGAAAGTATTTGCATAAGGATCATTATTGGGATTTCTAGGAGAATTTTTCATGTAATTTACTTCCTCCATGGTGGGCTGAGCAACATCACAAACGTCCCCTTGAGTGTATCTCTCAATCATGCTAGAGGATACATCTTGAGTATTGACAGGTGAAACCTGCATCTCGGTCAAGTGCTGAGAGATCATACTTATCTGCTGGGACATGAGCTTATTTTGAGCCAAAATAGCAACCAGTGTCTCCACCTCTATGACTCCTCTCTTTTGAGTAGTCCAAGTGTTCGCATGGTTCCTCTTAGAAGTGTACATGTACTGGTTGTTTGCAACCATCTCAATAAGCTCATCTGCCTCTTCAGGCGTCCTCTTTATGTGTAGAGAATCACCTGCAGAGTAATCCAAAGACATCTTGGCCATCTCAAATAGCCCATCATAAAAGATCTGCAACCTGGTCCAGTCTGACACCATGTCAGAAGGGCATCTACTGATCATCTGCTTGTATCTCTCCTATGCCTCATAGAGGGACTCTCCCTCTTTCTGTCTAAACGTCTGGACATCCACTCTAAGCTTACTTAGCTTCTAGGGTGGAAAGAACTTGGTCAGAAATCCAGTGACCACCTTGTCCCATGAGTCCAGGCTCTCCTTGGGTTGAGAATCAAGCCACTGCTTTACTCTATCCCTTACAGCAACAGAAAAGAGCGTAAGCTTATAAACCTTAGGGTTCACTCCATTTGTCTTAACACTGTCACAGATCTGCAGGAAGTGAGATATGAATTTGTTGGGTTCCCCCTACGGGAGTCTATGAAACTGATAGTTCTACTGCACTAGAGCGACCAATTGAGGCTTAAGCTCAAAATTATTGGTACCAATGGCAGGTACAGATATACTGCACCCATAAAAGTCAGGTGTGGGTGCAGTGTATGAGCCAAGCACCTTCCTTGCTTGCTCTTCAGCATTCGGATTCTCTCCATTAGCTACCATCGTGGTCTCTTCAACTTCCTTCTTAAAAGTTTCTTTGACATTCTCTTTGGCTTTGTAAGCTTTAGCTTGTTGTAAATTCCGTATCAAGGTTCTTTCAGGTTCAGAATCAAACTCAAAAAGGGGATCTTTGTCCCTATTCCTACTCATAAACAACAAGAAACAAAGAAAAAGTGGGAGTCTCTACGTCAAAGTATAGAAAACTCCCAGTGAGATATCCTATGTAAATAGAAATAAAATAGAATAAAGTAAGCAATTAACCAAAAATATTTTGAAAATAAAGATGAACAAATAACCAAAAAATTTTCGAAAATAAACTAAAATGAAAAATAAAAATGCAAAAATTTTCGAAAAGAAAAGATAAAACACTAAAGGGACACCAAACTTAAAATTCGAAATTAAAGGAAAATAAATAAGTAGAACAAAATTCAAAATTAAAATGGAAAAATAAATAAGATAAAAATTGAAAATTTTAAAGACAAACAAAAGCAAAATTCGAAAAGTAAAAGAAAAAAGTAGATGAACAAAACTAAAAAATTTTACCTAATCTAAGCAACAAGACAACTGGTAGTTGTCAATCATGAACAATCCCCGGCAACGGCGCCAAAAATATGGTGCGCGAAATTAGAACTTGTACAACTTAATCGGCAAGTGCACCGAGTCATCCAAGTAATACCTCAGGTGAGTGAGGGTCGATCCCACGAGGATTGTCGGGCTGAGCAAGCAATAGTTATCCTGTTGGACTTAGTTAGGCAAACAGTAAAGAGAGATGTTGATGTTGTAATGCATAAAAAAAATAAACAAGCAAATAGAGAAAAGCAAGTAAAGGTTTAGTCAAAGACAATGATGACAAATCAGTTAAGGTCTCGGAGATGTTTATCTTTCCGTATTAAAATTTTTTACTAACTAGTTTAACAATGAATGATTCATTCTATGGCAAACTGTAAGTGATTAAACTCTAATCCTTTAGTGATTTAATCTCCTATAATCCTTATCAAACGCCACTCCCATTGTCATTCAATTCGGACCAGAGGGTGAAGTTCAAAAACTAGTTTATACCACAAAGGCCCTAATCACCCCAATTCTGACTGAATAGATATTGCTTATCCCTATCAGGTTGTGTGATTAGCCGTCTAGGAGTAGCATTTTTAAGCTATAGTTCAAGCGAGATAACTCTCCCGAGAATCACAAGAACTCATGTAGAAAAGGGTCATACTCCCGTTCCACCAAATTCATAAGATTAAGAACGAAAACAACACCTTAGAATTAAATCAAACATGTATTAAAATAGAAGAATAATAATCTTAATTCATAGATATAAACAGAGCTTCTAACCTTTACCAGGAGGTTTAGTTGCTCATAACTTACAGAGAAAATAAGGTTCTAAAAAGTGGGGAAGGAAGAAGACCCTAAACCTAAGTGATCTTTTCCTTTAAATACTAACCTAATAATAAATGCTAGACCTAAATGATATTATTTGTAAATAAAAATTATAAAAAGAAAATAAAATAAAACTAAGGAGTGCTAAATCCACTTGGAGGCCCAATTGAGTGTGATTTGGGCTGCTACTGGCGTTTTACTTTAGAATTTGGATGTGAGATGCCAGAGAGGGGGAGTATTGTTGCTGGCCCTGCTCCCCTGCTAGCGTGAAATGCTGAGTGGGCATTCAGCGCCCAGGGGAGTGCTGGCAGTAATTCCTTCTTTTGCTCCAGGCTCCTTCAAACTGCTCCGAATTTCACCTGAAACCATTAAAACACAAGAAAAACTCAAAGTAGCATCCTAAGGTGATTTTTGCACTAAAATCAAGTAAAAGTTAATAAAATCTAACTCAAAATAATATAAAAATAACTAGAAAAAGGGTATAAGATGCTCACACATCAGAATAGCCCTCAAATATTTCGAATTCAATGATCCTATGTCAACACATCAAATTTCCACCGGAGCAAGTGGAATCACTCCACTGAATCTACCCAGAGAGCTCAAATCATCTCATTCAAAATTTATCTTTATTATTCAATCATTTCATCATTTTATCTCATCAAAGACAGCCCTCAGCGTCAACCGACACCAGCATGAGGGACTTCTCAAATATGCAAACATAAGCAAGACAAACAAATAACCCATAAGTATAATCAAGTACAGCAATTAGTACATAGTCATTTAATATGTACAAATAACAAGCCAAAAGTATAGCAAACACAAACAAAGCAATCAAGTGCAAATGATGATGTATGTCTTATGGCTAATGATAAACCACTATTTTATGGTTTATCTTGTGCTAAATTGAGTGATTTTTATCAGCTTTTCACCCACTTATTCATATGAATTGTATGATATTACAATTCCTTCCCAAATTTATTCTATGATTGAAAACTTGCTTCCTAAAGCTTTAAATTGTGTATTTTAATTTCTTTTTTATACCATTTGATGTCGTGATCTGTGCGTTAAGTGTTTCAGGCTTCATAGGGTAGAAATGGCTTAAAGAATGGAAAGGAAGCTTGCAAAAATGGAAGGAACACAAGAAATTAAAGAGATGACCAGCGAGAAGCAACGCGGACGCATGGCTCACGTGACCGCACGAAATGGAGGAAATCGCAGTGACGCGCTCGCGTGCCTGACGCGAACGCGTGGATTGGAAGCTGCATGAGTGATGCGAACACGTAGACGACGCGTACGCGTGGCAAGGAAAAACGCTAAATGACGCGCACGCGTGGACGATGCGTACGCGTGACATGCGCAATCTGCAGAATTAGCAGAAAATACTGGGGGCAATTTCGGGCCGCATTTTGACCCAAATTTCGGCCCAAAAACACAGATTAAAGTTAGGAAACATGCAGAGACTCAACATAAAAATTAAATTGAAGGGAATCCTCAACCTTCTCCACTCAATTCCCCGATGTAGCAAGGGAGGCAATCATTAACCCCACTTGCCCATCGCAACAAGAGAGGGAATCCTCAACTTCAATTTTTCTATCACAGCAAGAGAGAGAATCCTCAATCTTAACTTGCCTATACATGAATGGGACAAAGCCATCGTCCTCACTATGTCAATCAAAATCTCAATTCAATCAAACATATGAAAGGAAATCCTCAACCTCAACTCGCCTATTCATTCCCAGATATAGTGCTCGTCATATTTCTTAATTATTATCTCATCATAATCTTCATTTCTCGTATATAACGTATAATCTGGAGGGAATCCTCAACTAGGGCTGGGCAAAAAAATTCAGATTTTGGACTTTAAACCATATCATAATCAAACCATTTAAAAAAATAGTTTTAAATAAAAAAATCCAAATCAAATTGGATTTATTTTATAGTTTAATATTCAAATTCAAACCATTTAAACAATTTTAAATCTAGATCTAAATTCATATCCAAATTAAAATCCAATATTTAAAAAAAACCCTAATCTAAGACTAAATCATGAATCCACAATCTAGTTCACATACATAACCGTGTTGGTCTTCTCTCTTTGGCTCTTCCCTCTTGGTCTCTACTACAGCCGGCACCGGAGCAGGCAACTGGCACTGGCACCATGTTGTCTCTTTCAATAACCTCACCTCCGTTTCTCATCTTCTGCATTTTCTAGTGTTTCCTTACATGTTCGCCGTCGTTGTCCTTTGGTTTCGCCATTGCCGAATCACTGTCACAAGAGCGGGCAACTGGATCTTCTTCTTGCATCTCTGGGCCAGTGGGTCACCATCTGCTTCTACGTATTATAGACTTCTGGTTCCTCGTTTGCCATTGTTTCTCATCTTCTTGAATTTTTTCCCTGTTTTGAGTTTTGAAAGAAATTTGTTGCAATAAAAATCTGTATCCACAAATTTTCCTGGAGTTTCATGATTAGTGGTTCATGAACCTGAGAAAATCTGATTGTGGTTATGGTTTATGGTTAAACTGAATATTTTATTATTTTTGTTCTTGGTTCTAATTTTTCTGATCCTGGTTAAGGTTGATGGTTGGACTGTTTTCTATTATTATGTCATTATTTGTTTTGTTTTTGTTATTGTATTATTTTTTTCTATTTTGTTGCTTTTTTGAACTATTTTTTTATTCAATATTAATACTATTATGATTTTGGTTGTGATTCTTGTATGTAGACTGTATTTTGTTCTTGATCTTTGTTCTGATTTTTTATTTTATTCTTGGTTGTGATATTTATGCATTTTGATAACAGTGCATTTCAATTCAGTTTGGTTGGTAGCTTCTGATAAAGAACTGAAAATTATCACTCTTATGAGTTTTGACTAAAAATGATTCTAGCAAGAACATTAATTGAACTTTTTAAACCTCAACCCTATTAAAATTCAATTCCTTTTTAGAGTTACGCTTCTGCAATTTTTTGTTCTGTAAGTTATTTTACATGGTTGGGTGTAGAAAAAAAGTTCAGGTCATTTATTTTGGGTGTTTCTTTATTTTGGCTACTTGTTATTGTTGGATCACATATCACTTCAATTTTTGTCTGCTAGCACTCAACCATCTTTTTCACCGTCAGGTGTTCGTAAAAATTGATCAGCCGTTTGAGATCATTTTGATGTAGAGAATGCTATTAAGAAGAAAGCTAAATGCAAATATTGTGGTAGCTTAATACAATATGGGAATGGAACCAGCTCAATGGGTGGTCATTTGAGAAGATGCAAGCAAAATCCTAATAATGATTCAAACAAAAGAAGAAAAACAACAACCACACCGACTATAGATGAGTGTGGTCTTTTAAATTCACCTAGTGCTTCCAAATTTGACCAAGAGGAGGCTCGAAGGGTACTTGTGAAAATGTTTATTTGGGAAGAGCTACCATTTCGCTTCGTTGAGAGCCTAAAATCCTTCACTGACTACATTAGCATGTGACATTGGAGCTCTTTATGCTGAAGAGAAGATGAAGTTGCAAGATTTTCTCTCAGCAAATTGTAGTAGAGTATGTCTAACAACCGATACTTAGACTTCAATTCAAAATTTTACTTATATGAGTTTGATAGCACACTTTGTTGATTTGGACTGAAAATTACATAAAAAATACTTAATTTTTGCCAAGTGACAAATCATTCAAGAGAGGTTATAGGAGCAACAATTGAGTCTTGTTTAAATAATTGGAATTTGCATCGGGTAATTAGTGTTACAATTGATAATACATCGTCTAATGATGTTGCAATTAAATATCTGAAGCAGCAATTAAGTTCTTGAAATAGCATTATTTTGAATGGTGAATTTATTCACATGAGGTGTTGTGCACATATTCTAAACTTGATTATAAGAGAAGCATTGAAAGAGATTGATGAATTAGTCTTGAAGATCTGTAGTGCAGTAAAATATGTTAGAACTTCCCCATCTAGAGCCCCTAGGTTTCAAAAGTGTGTTGAACTAGAAAAAATCCAATATAAAGGCTTGCCTTGCATGGATGTTGAGACTAGGTGGAACTCTACTATCAAATGTTAGAGGTAGCTTTGAAAGACAATACCTATATAGGAGAGATGAGTGGAGAAAAAGGGAGAGGTGTGCCTTCTGATTCGGGCTAGGAGAATGCTGAGTCCATTGTACCATTTTTGCGAGTGTTCAGTGATGCCACTGTACGTATTTCTGATACCTTATATGTTATCAGTGATATGTTTATGACGAAAGTATTTGCAATTGGACGATTTATTTGTTAGTCTTGTGATCCTGTTTATTTCAGTACTATGTCAATGGCAGAAAGGATTAGGGTTAAGTATGAGAAGTATTAGGAGAATCCTGATTCGGTGAAAATGTTGTTATTGATTGCTATCGTACTTAATGTAATGCAAAAGATTGAGTATATCAATTATTTCTTGGATTACTTATTTGGAGAAGAAAAAGAAGGCGAATTGAGGTCAAATTTATCCAAGTGCATAAAGTTACTTTATCAGTAATACCAAAGTTTTGAGGAAGCAAGTGAAGCTGATACGCAAGATGTTCAAGCCAACAACATTAATACCAATTTTCATGGCATGGGCTTTTTTCTGCAAGCAACCGGTCATAGAACAAACACAAGATCTGACCTTGATAGATATTTACAAGAAGAATGCGAGCCATACTCCCATAAGTTTGATATCCTAAATTGGTGGAAGGTCAACTCAATCTGATTTCCAATTCTTGGAAATATGGCTCATGGGGTATTGGCTATACCAGTTTCTATGGTAGCTTCAAAGTCTGCATTTAGTACTGGAGGAAGAGTCTTCGATCCATACTGCAGTTCCTTAACACCTATAATGGTAGAGGCCTTAGTCTGCACAGGAGATTGGCTTAAGGAAGATCTTTTCTCTGCTTAAGATGATGATGGTGAAGTTCTTCAACAAGTTGATGAAGGTATAGAATTTTTTCATATTTCTTCTCATTTTATTTTATTTTTCTTTTTGCTGTCTTGCTATTTTAGAATTTAGGAATTAGTTACCAATTAAAAGTTGTTGGATATAGACTTGATAATTAATTTGATTTCCTTGGCAGATATATTTTTCTCTAATGATGGTGCTTCTTCTATGGCGGCATCAATCGATAATCTTGATGATGACTAGGTATACTTAGTATTCACATTTGATTTTATACTATCATTCAAAGATTTGTCTTAAAATGACAAAGATATATTTTGTTTTTTGCAGATATATTTTTCTCAAAGATTCTGGTTGTTTAATGATTTTGTTAGCATCTTTTGACATTTTGTAGTTTTATTTTAGGGAGATTTTTTTGTGGTATCATTTTTATGTTTTGAGAAAGATTAAATGTTATATAGATTAGCATTGTGATTTGATTTATAAAGAACTAAATCCAAGTTGTAATGAACCTATACAGCTTAAAAAGACTTTAATATTAAATTTGCTTTTAAAAAAATTATGATTTAAAAATTAGATTTCTAAAAATTGGTTTTAAAACTGGATTTTTAGTTAAAAATCTGGTTTGGAAATCGGATTTTTAAAACTGGATTTTTTAGTTAAAAAATCTGGTTTTAAAACTGGATTTAAAAAAGACTGATTTTAAATTTGGATATTCAGAAACCGGATTTCAATTTGGTTTATATATAAAACTGGATTTAAATATTAAAAACGGTTTAAAATTAGTTTTTATATTTTCAAACTGGTTTAGAACTGGTTTCTCTTTTTAATCCGATTCCAGTTTGGTTTCATGAACCACAAAACTGGTTCTAAAGTGGATGCAGTTTGGATTTTCGAAAGTCCAAACCATGCCCACCCCTATCCTCAACCTCTCTAATCCGTCATTAATTCAACAAACTCGGGCTCCCTACTTCTCATCATTCGTTATCAAACTTGTTCTCAATCTTATTTTACCTCATTCATAGTCATAGTCGGAATCAATCATCGACATCTCTTATTATCATAATCATTCTCATCTTCCTCAATCAAATCAATCATAATCTTTCCTCATCATCCTCATTTCTCATTACATTTGATCAATCTATCTTCAATTTACTAACTTAACTCATACATTATCATTCTTAACTCCTCTACCCTCTATTACATAGGCTCTAGACTCATAACAGGATTTACAAAGGTTTAGAAGGCTCGAAAAATAGTTTAGAACTTAAAAATTCACTTTTCAGAAAAACAGGGGTGGTCACGTACGCATGCCAATTTTTGCGTACGCATGAGTGTTAAAAAGACACAGTCATGTACGTGAGCCACGTTCACGTATGCGAGAGGACTTAGCCGAGCCAAATGCTCATGTACGCATGAGTGATTTCGCATACACATGCATATCAGGTTTTCAAAAGCTGATATCCTATAAAATTCATTTTTCCAACCCAGTTTTCATACTTTTATAACTTTTTGTACAAAATTCATTTTCAACCATTCTTGAACTATTGAAAATATAATTAAATAAATTTTCATAAAAATTTACTTTCGTTGAATTTCCAATTCCGAGGACAAAGTTATGATCCGCCAAAGTTGGTCAAAAATTAGTTTTTGCCTAAAAACAGAACTTACCAATCTTTCCAAAGTTTCACAAGCCACCTCAATTTACACTCAACAAAATGATCCCCAAACCATCAAATTCAATCATTTATAGTCAATCAACTTCGAACCTACTCAATCCACACATTGCAACTCTAAATCATCAACTTCTCATCTCAAATCCTCAATTCCATTATTCTAACAAATCATTACCAATATCCACATACTCAATTCCATCATTACCATTTGAAGCTCATGCATCAACATTCAATACATTTAATACATTCACCACTTACCAAACTTATCTTTCATGGCCTTCGGCCCAAATTCACAACCTCCGGCCCAACATTCATTTATCTGATCAACTCAATAATTCAACAAGTCATCAATTCATAATTTTAATCATTAATTCATACATTCTCATACAAGTAGTCACATCTCAATTCATCAATTACCACATTTAATTTCTATCCAATTGCACAATTCAATATTATTCCTAGGGTATCTAGCCTAGGATTTCATGTCACATTACATGATACTTAAATGAAACTTAAACCGCACCTTGATGATGGTGCTTCACACCTAACACTTGGATTTTCTTCTCAACGACATGCAAGCTCCAAACAAGCCACTGAGGTTTACCTAAAAGCTTCGGAAGCCAAAATCAAGGTCCTAATGTGTACCAAAATCACCCAACAACTCTAGTGTAACCAATTTCACACATATATCAACCTAGGATTCATAAAATTTGATAAATCACAAGGGTTTAGTGAATTATTACCTTATCTACTAGAAAATTGGGATGGAACTCACTAATAGCTCATACTAAAGCACTCCTAAACAATCAAAATTACAAAATCTCTCAATACTCAAAACCAAATTCATAAAAATAGAGAGAAGGGAGAACTGGACACAAAATTTAGAATTTCTTACCACTTTGTTTGATTAGAATCTAAGAGCTTGATGAAAGCTTCGTGTGGCTGCAAACGACTCGTCAATCAGAGCTCTAGAGAGAAAGTTATGGAGTTTTGGAGATCAAAATGGATTAGGGTTTCTCTCTTCGAAGGGGGAGGGCGATTGTTTTGTTTTGTGCTGAAAAGGGGGTTTATATAGTGTGGGCTTGGGTCTACTTGGGCCTGGTTCACTCGGTTTAGCCCGTTGGTCCAACTTTGGGTCAAAACCTTTAATATTAGTGTTTTAATTTATATTCTAATTATGTTTAATTTTCCAAATTATAATTCTTAGTTTGTTAACCCTCTTCAATCATAATTAATTGTCTCATTCGCAGTGTCGGACAGACTTAAGCCGGTACTACCAGTTAATTTACCAATACACATTTTTACGCATTTTTTCGAATAAAATTACATTATCCTAGTCGAAAAAATTCACTAGATCCTATTATCATAGTTAAATTTTCAAATTCATAAGTCTTGATTTTTGACCCCGTCAAGGCACTTTTAACTATCTCAATTTAATTATTAATTATCCAGTTAATCCTTTTGTAATTTTTTTTGGATCTTACAAATTCAATAACTACAAGAACTGAACATCTATGAAACAACAACATAATAATTAACAAGAAGAATCAGCAACAAGAAGAACAACTAACAGAAGTTGAAGAAGAACAATCAGCGACGAGATGCTGAATAGCTGAATTAAGTAACAAAGTCGCACACTATACCTGAACGCTGGAAGGAATGGATCTGGAGGTGAGAAAGTCTAAAAGCGACGGCGGTGAGAGGAAGAAGGCAATGACAAGACGATGGTAGAGCTCGCAGTGTGGCAGACAGAGCAACTCGCAGCTTCAAGCTCTGGAAGAGGAAGGGGATGCACTATCGAAGAGGGCAAAAAGGGGTTAGGTTTTTAAAAAAATTGAAAACAAGATTGAATAGGGAGAGGGATGAGGGCAACATACCTGGATGACAAGGAGAGACACAACTTTAGGGACAGGAGGAGCGGCAGTAGCAGCTCTTCCAATGGTAGCAATAGATGGAGCAACTCCGTTTGAAGCAACCAAACACAATACAAGAGACTTGACGCAGACTTTGGAGGAGAATGGAGATGGGCAGCGCTAGCAGAGGAAGGCCGGAGGGGCTACCAGAGGTAGTTGCAAGGGAGAGAGAAAAGAGAGAGGAGAACGGGGGAGAAAGAAGAGTGTTATCGAATGTGAGGGGAGAGGGCCACGCATTTTGAATTTAGATCAGGTTTACTGTCAGATTTACTAGCTGAAAATCCAATGGTAATGCATTGCGTATGAGCAAAACACAACGTTCTATTAATTTAGCTTTACCGGAGGATTGCTAGATTAATCCACCGATAATTCTGACGGTAATGCTCGTGCTAATTTTTTTCCCTCCAAATATTATTGGTGGATTTACCATTGGAAAATCTAATCCGACAATTGATGAGCAGATAATTTATACGCTTTTTGGCATTATTTTTAGGTAGTTTTTAGTAGGATCTAGCTACTTTTAGGGATGTTTTTATTAGTTTTTATGCAAAATTCACATTTCTGGACTTTACTATGAGTTTGTGTATTTTTCTGTGATTTCAGGTATTTTCTGGCTGAAATTGAGGGACCTGAGCAAAAATCTGATAGGAGGCTGAAAAAGGACTACAGATGTTGTTGGATTCTGACCTCCCTGCACTAGAAATGAATTTTCTGGAGCTATAGAACTCCAAATGGCACGCTCTCTATTGCGTTGGAAAGTAGAAATCCAGGGCTTTCCAACAATATATAATAATTCATACTTTATTCGAGTTTAGACTATGCAAACTGGCATTCAACGCCAGATCCATACTGCATTCTGGAGTAAAATGCCAGAAACACGTCACAAACCAGAGTTAAACGCCAAAAACATGTTACAACTTGGCGTTTAACCCCAAGAGAAGCCTCTACACGTCTAAAGCTCAAGCTCATCCCAAGCACACACCAAAGTGGGCCCCAGAAGTGGATTTCTGCACTTAAACTTATTTCTGTAAACCCTAGTAACTAGTTTAGTATAAACAGAACTTTTTACTATTGTACTAGGGGTCTCTTTTAGACCATTTTAGTCTGATTCCCTATTTTCGTATTCACAGGCTATTTGGGGAGACTGGCCATGCGGCCATGCCTAGACCTTGTTCATATGTATTTTCAACGGTGGAGTTTCTACACACCATAGATTAAGGTGTGGAGCTCTGCTGTATCTCGAGTATTAATGCAAAGTACTATTATTCTTCTATTCAATTCACGCTTATTCTTATTCTAAGATATTCATTCACACTTCAACCTGATGAATGTGATGATCCGTGACACTCATCACTATTCTCACTTATGAACACGTGCCTGACAAACACTTCCGTTCTACCTGCGAAAGCTAGAGTGTGTATCTCTTGGATTCCTGACCCACGACGCATGGTTGCCTCGCCTGACAATCGAGCCTCCCATTTCGTGAGATCAGAGTCTTCGTGGTATAAGCTAGAATTATTGGCGGCCATTCCTAAGATCCGGAAAGTCTAAACCTTGTCTGTGGTATTCCGAGTTGGATCTGAGATGGGATGACTGTGACCCGCTTCAAACTCGCGAGTGTTAAGCGTAGCAACAGACATAAAAGAATTACTAGATTCTATTCCAACATGATCGAGAATCGACAGATGATTAGCCGTGCTGTGACAGCACATTTGGAGCATTTTCACTGAGAGGACGGGAGGTAGCCATTGACAACGGTGAAACCCAACATACAGCTTGCCATGAAAAGGAGTAAGAATGATTGGATGAAAGCAGTAGGAAAGCAGAGATTCAAGAGGGATAAAGCATCTCCATACACTTATCTGAAATTTCTACCAATGATTTACATAAGTATCTATATCTTTATTCTACGTTTTATTTATCTTTATATTCAAAAATCATTATAACCATTAGAATCCGCCTGACTGAGATTTACAAGATGACCATAGCTGGCTTCAAGCCAACAATCTCCGTGGGATCGACCCTTACTCACGTAAGGTTTATTACTTGGACGACCCAGTGCACTTGCTGGTTAGTTGTGCGAAATTGTGAAAAAGAGTGATATTACAATTGTGCGTACCAAGTTGTTGGTGCCATTGAGATCATAATTTTGTGCACCAAGTTTTTGGCGGCGTTGCCGGGGATTGTTTGAGTTTAGACAACTGACGGTTCATCTTGTTGCTCAAATTAGGTAATTTTCTTGTTTCAACCTTTATTTTCTTTTCAAAAAGTTTTCAAAAATCTTTCAAAAATTTTTTTCTTCTTTTTCGTTTTTCTAAAAATAATTTTCAAAAAAAAACCAAAAGAAATTAATAAAATCATAAAAATCAAAAATATTTTGTGTTTCTTGTTTGAGTCTAAAGTCAAATTTTTAAGTTTGGTGTCAATTGCATATTTTTATTTGTTATTTTTCTAAAAATTTTCGAAAAATTCATGCATATGTTCTTCATGATCTTCAAGTTGTTCTTGATGATTTTCTTTGTTTGATCTTTGCATTTTCATGTTTTGAGTCTTTTCTTATTTTTCATATGCATTTTTACATTCATAGTGTCTAAGCATTGAAAATTTCTAAGTTTGGTGTCTTGCATGTCTTCCTCTCTTAAAAATTTTTCAAAAATAAGTCTTGATGTTCATCTTGATCTTCAAAGTATTCTTGGTGTTCATCTTGACATTCATAGTGTTCTTGCATGCATTAGTTGTTTTGATTCATAAATTTCATATTGTGAGTCAATTTTTGTATTTTTCTCTCTCATCATTAAAAATTCAAAAAAATCAAAAAAAAATATCTTTTCCTTATTTCTCTCATAAATTTCGAAATCTTTGGGTTGATTTAGTCAAAAAATTTTTAAAATAAGTTGTTTCTTGTTAGTCAAGTCAAGATTTCAATTTTAAAAATTCTTATCTTTTCAAAACTCTTTCAAAAAATCAAATCTTTTTCATTTTTTATTTTCGAAAACTTTTAAAATTTGATTTTCAAAATCTTTTTCTTAATTTTATTTCATAATTTTCAAAAACTTTACTAACAATTAATGTGATTGATTAAAAAATTTGAAGTTTGTTACTTTCTTGTTAAGAAAGGTTCAATCTTTAAATTCTAGAATCATATCTTTTAGTTTCTTGTTAGTCAAGTAATCAATTTTAATTTTTAAAAAAAATAAATCTTTTTAATCTTCTTTTCAAATCTTTTTTAAAAATATCTTTTCAATCATATCTTTTCAAAATATCTTTTTCAAATCATATCTTTTTCAAAATCTTTTCTAACTTCTTATCTTTTTCAAAATTGATTTTTAAATCTTTTTCAACTAACTAATTGACTTTTTGTTTGTTTTACCATTTCTTATCTTTTTTAAAACTACCTAACTACTTTCCTCTCTCTGATTTTTGAAAATCACCTCCCTCTTTTTCAAAAAATTCTTTTAATTAACTAATTGTTTCAAATTTTAATTTTAATTATATTTCTTCTCTTAATTTTTGAAAATCACTAACCATTTTTCAAAAATAATTTTCGAAATTCTCTCCCTCTCATCTCTTTCTATTTATTTTATTTATTTACTAACACTTCTCTTCATCTTAAAATTTGAACCCTCTCTTCTCCTCTATGTTCGAATTTTTCTCTTCTTCATTCTTATTCTTCTTTTCTTCTACTCACATAAAGGAATCTCTATACTGTGACATAGAGGATTTCTCTTTTTTTCTGTTCTCTTTTTTTTCATATGAGCAGGAGCAAGGACAAGGACATTCTTGTTGAAGCAGATCCTGAACCTGAAAGGACTCTGAAGAAGAAGCTAAGAGAAGCTAAAGCACAAAAATCCAGAGAAAACCTTACAGAGAATCTTGAAAAAGAAAGAGACATGGCCGAGCCCAACAACAATGCAAGGAGGATGCTTGGTGATTATACTACACCTACTTCCAATTTTTATGGAAGAAGCATCTCAATCCCTGCCATTGGAGCAAACAATTTTGAGCTAAAGCCTCAACTAGTTGCTCTAATGCAACAGAACTACAAGTTTCATGGACTTCCATCAGAAGATCCCTATCAGTTTTTAACTGAGTTCTTACAGATCTGTGATACTATTAAGACTAATGGAGTAGATCCTGAAGTCTACAGGCTCATGCTTTTCCCTTTTGCTATAAGAGACAGAGCTAGAACATGGTTGGACTCACAACCTAAAGATAGCATGGACTCTTGGGATAAGCTGGTCACGGCCTTCTTGGCCAAGTTCTTTCCTCCTCAAAAGCTGAGCAAGCTTAGAGTGGATGTTCAGACCTTCAAGCAAAAAGATGGTGAATCCCTCTATGAAGCTTGGGAAAGGTACAAGCAATTGACCAAAAAGTGTCCTTCTAGCATGCTTTCAGAGTGGACCATTTTGGATATATTTTATGATGGTCTATCTGAATTCTCTAAGATGTCACTGGACCATTCTACAGGTGGATCCATTCACCTAAAGAAAATGCCTGTAGAAGCTCAAGAACTCATTGACATGGTTGCAAATAACCAATTCATGTACACCTCTGAGAGGAATCTTGTGAGTAATGGGATGCCTCAGAGGAAGGGAGTTCTTGAAATTGATGCTCTGAATGCCATATTGGCTCAGAACAAAATGTTGACTCAGCAAGTCAACATGATTTCTCAAAGTCTAAATGGATTGTAAAATGCATCCAATAGTACTAAAGAGGCATCTTCTGAAGAAGAAGCTTATGATCCTGAGAACCCTGCAATGGCAGAGGTGAATTATATAGGTGAAGCCTATGGAAACACCTATAATCCCTCATGCAGAAATCATCCAAATTTCTCATGGAAGGATCAACAAAAGCCTCAACAAGGCTTTAATAATAGCGGAAGAAACAGGCTTAGCAATAGCAAGCCTTTTCCATCATCTTCTCAGCAACAGACAGAGAATTCTGAGCAGAGCCCCTCTAGCTTAGCAAACATAGTCTCTAATCTATCTAAGGCCACTTTAAGTTTTATGAATGAAACAAGGTCCTCCATTAGAAATTTGGAGGCACAAGTGGGTCAGCTGAGTAAGAAAATCACTGAAACTCCTCCTAGTACTCTCCCAAGCAATACAGAAGAGAATCCAAAAAGAGAGTGCAAGGCCATTGATAATATCAAAATGGCCGAATCCAAGGAGGAAGGGAAGACCTCATGGGACGTCCCCCAGACAGAAAGGAGTTCCCTAGTGAGGACCTAAAGGAATCTGAGGCTCGTATAGAGACCATAGAGATTCCATTAAACTTTTTTCTGCCATTCATGAGCTCTGAGAACTATTCTTCCTCTAAAGAGGATGAAGATGTAACTGAAGAGTAAGTTGCTCAATATCTATGAGCCATCATGAAGCTGAATACCAAGTTGTTTGGTAATGAGACTTGGGAAGATGAACCTCCCTTGCTCATTAGTGAACTAAATACATGGGTTCAGCAAACTCTACCTAAAAGAAACAAGATCCTGGTAAATTCTTAATACCCTGTACCATAGGCACCATGACCTTTGAGAAGGGTCTGTGTGACCTGGGCTCAGGTATAAATCTTATGCCACTCTCTGTAATAGAGAAACTGGGAATCTTTGAGGTACAAGTTGCAAGAATCTTATTAGAGATGGCAGACAAGTCAATAAAACAAGCTTATGGATTGGTAGAGGACGTGTTAGTGAAGGTTAAAGGCCTTTACATCCCTGCTGATTTCATAATCTTAGACACTAGGAAGGATGAGGATGAATGCATCATCCTTGGAAGACCCTTTCTAGCCACAACAGGAGCTGTGATTGATATTGACAGAGGAGAGCTAGTCCTTCAATTGAATGGGGACTACCTTGTGTTTAAAGCTCAAGGATCTTCCTCTGCAACCATGGAGAGGAAGCATGAAAAGCTTCTCTCAATACAGAGTTAAACAAAGCCCCCATAATCAAACTCTAAGTTTGGTGTTGGGAGGCCACAACCAAACACTAAGTTTGGTGTTGAACCCCCACATTCAAACTCTAAGTTTGGTGTTGGGAGGTCACAACAATGCTCTGAACATGATGAAGCTCCATGAGAGCTCACTGTCAAGCTATTGACATTAAAGAAGTGCTTATTGGGAGGCAACCCAATTTTTATTTATCTATATTTCTATTGTTCTTTTATATTTTATTAGGTTTATGATCATGTGGAGTCACAAAATAATTACAAAAATTAAAAACAGAATCAAAAACAGCAGAAGAAAAAGCACACCCTGGAGGAAGAGCTGTCTGGCATTTAAACGCTAGAAACAAGCATCTGTCTAGAGTTTAACGCCAGAAACAAGCACCAAGCTGGCGTTTAACGCTAGAAACAAGTATCAGGCTGGTGTTAAACGCCAGAAACAAGCTACATCTGGGTGTTTAACGCCAGAAACAAGCACCAATCTAGCGTTAAACGCCAGGATTGCATACAGAGGGCATTTTACACGTCTAAAAGGTGCAGGGATGAGAAATCATTGACACCTCAAGATCTATGGACCCCATAGGATCACCTCAGGATCTGTGGACCCCACAGGATCCCCATCTATCCCACTTCTCTCTTCTTCACACAGTCCAATAACACTATACCCTTCACCAATCACCTCAATCTCTCTTCCCCATTACCCCTTAACCAATCACATCCATCCACTCTTCCCCATAAACCCCACCTACCTTCAAATTCAAAATCTCTCTCCCACCCAAACCCACCCTAAATGACCGAACATACACCCCTCTCCCTCCACTATATAAACCCCTCCATCCTTCTTTATTTTCACACAACACTACCCTCTCTTCTCACCCTTGGCCGAAACCCACGCATCTCTCCCTCTCCTCCATATCTTCTTTTTCTTCTATTATTTCTTCTTTTGCTCGAGGGCGAGCAATATTCTAAGTTTGGTGTGGTAAAAGCATAGCTTTTTTATTTTTTCATAACCATTGATGGCACCTAAGGCCAGAGAAACCTCATGAAAGAGGAAAGGGAAGGCAATAGCTTCCACCTCTGAGTCATGGGAGATGGAGAGATTCATCTCAAAAGCCCATCAAGACCACTTCTATGAAGTTGTGACCAAGAAAAAGGTGATCCCTGAGGTCCCTTTTAAGCTCAAAAAGGGCGAATATCCGGAGATCCGACAAGAGATTATAAGAAGAGGATGGGAAGTTCTCTCCAATCCCATTCAACAAATCAGAATCTTAATGGTTCAAGAGTTCTATGCAAACGCATGGATCACTAGGAACCATGATCAAAGCATGAACCCAAACCCAAAGAATTGGCTTACAATAGTTCGGGGGAAATTCTTAGATTTCTGTCCAGAGAACGTAAGGTTGCCGTTCAACTTGCCTATGATGCAAGAAGACGCACGCCCCTACACTAGAAGGGTCAACTTTGATCAAAGGTTTGACCAAGTCCTCATGGACATATGTGTGGAAGGAGCTCAATGGAAAAGAGACTCAAAAGGCAAGCCGGTTCAACTGAGAAGACTGGACCTTAAGCCTGTGGCTAGAGGATGGTTGGAGTTCATCCAACGCTCCATCATCCCCACTAGCAACCGATCCGAAGTAACTGTGGATCGGGCCATCATGATCCATAGCATCATGATCGGAGAGGAAGTAGAAGTTCATGAAGCCATCCCTCTAGAACCCTACAAGGTGGCCGAAAAGCCCTCCACCTTGGCAAGGCTAGCTTTTCCTCATCTCATTTTCCATCTATGCAACTTAACTGGAGTTGTCATAGAAGGAGACATCCTCATTGAAGAGGACAAGCCCATTACTAAGAAGAGGATGGAGCAAATAAGAGAGCCCATTCATGGATCTCAAGAGACGCATGAGGAAGCTCATCATCAAGAAATCCCTGAGATGCCTCAAGGGATACATTTTCCTCCAAACAACTATTGGGAACAACTCAACACTTCTCTAGAAGGATTGAGTCATAACATGAACCAATTAAGGGTAGAACACCAAGAGCACTCCATCATTCTCAATGAGATTAGAGAAGATCAAAGAGCTATGAGGGAGGAGCAACAAAGGCAAGAAAGAGACATAGAGGAGCTCAAGAACACCATTGGTCCTTCAAGAAGAAGGCGCCATCCTCACTAAGGTGGACTCATTCCTTAACTTCCTTGTTCTTATCTCTCTGTTTTTCGATTTTATGCTATATGTTTGTCTATGTTTTGAGTCTTTACTACATGATCATTAGTATTTAGTAACTATGTCTTAAGGCTATGAATAATTCCATGAATCCTTCACCTTTCTTAAATGAAAAAATGTTTTTAATACAAAATAACAAGAAGTACATGAGTTTCAAATTCATCCTTGAAATTGGTTTAATTATACTGATGTGGTGATAATACTTTTTATTTTCTGAATGAATGCTTGAACAGTGCATATTTTTTATCTTGTTGTTTATGAATGTTAAAATTGTTGGCTCTTGAAAGAATGATGAACAAAGAGAAATATTATTAAAAATCTGAAAAATCATGAAATTGATTCTTGAAGCAAGAAAAAGCAGTGAAAAAGAAGAAGCTTGTGAAAAAAAAATTCTTTTGGCGTAAAAAAAAGAGAAAGAAAAAGAAAAAGCAAGCAGAAAAAGCCAATAGCCCTTAAAACCAAAAGGCAAGGGTAAAAAGGATTCAAGGCTTTGAGCATCAATGGATAGAAGGGCCCAAGGAAATAAAATCCAGGCCTAAGCGGCTAAATCAAGCTGTCCCTAACCATGTGCTTGTGGCATGAAGGTCCAAGTGAAAAGCTTGAGACTGAGTGGTTAAAGTCGTGATCCAAAGTAAAAAGAGTGTGCTTAAGAGCTCTGGACACCTCTAACTGGGGACTTTAGCAAAGCTGAGTCACAATCTGAAAAGGTTCACCCAATCATATGTCTGTGGCATTTATGTATCCGGTGGAAATACTGAAAACAAAGTGCTTAGGGCCACGGCCAAGACTCATAAAAGTAGCTGTGTTCAAGAATCAACATACTTAACTAGGAGAATCAATAACACCATCTGAACTCTGAGTTCCTATGGATGCCAATCATTCTAAACTTCTAAGGATAAAGTGAGATGCCAAAACTGTTCAGAAGCAAAAAGCTACAAGTCCCGCTCATCTAATTAGAACTAATATTCATTGATATTTTGAGATTTATAGTATATTCTCTTCTTTTTATCCTATTTGATTTTCAGTTGCTTGGGGACAAGCAACAATTTAAGTTTGGTGTTGTGATGAGCAGATAATTTATACGCTTTTTGGCATTGTTTTTAGGTAGTTTTTAGTAGGATCTAGCTACTTTTATGGATGTTTTTATTAGTTTTTATGCAAAATTCACATTTCTGGACTTTACTATAAGTTTGTGTGTTTTTCTGTGATTTCAGGTATTTTCTGGCTGAAATTGAGGGACCTGAGCAAAAATCTAAGAGGAGGCTGAAAAAGGACTACAGATGTTGTTGGATTCTGACCTTCCTGCACTCGAAATGGATTTTCTAGAGCTACAGAACTCCAAATGGTGCGCTCTCAATTGCGTTGGAAAGTAGACATCCAAGCCTTTCCAGCAATATATAATAGTTTATACTTTATTCGAGTTTAGATGATGCAAACTGGCGTTCTACGCCAGTTCCATGCTGCATTATGGAGTAAAACGCTAGAAACACGTCACAAACCAGAGTTAAACGCCAAAAACATGTTACAACTTGGCGTTTAACCCCAAGAGAAGCCTCTGCACGTGTAAAGCTCAAGCTCAGCCCAAGCACACACCAAAGTGGGCCCCAAAAGTGGATTTCTGCACTTAGACTTATTTCTGTAAACCCTAGTAACTAGTTTAGTATAAATAGAACTTTTTACTATTGTATTAGGGGTCTCTTTTTGACCATTTTAGTCTGATTCCCTATTTTTGTATTCACAGGCTATTTGGGGAGGCTGGCCATTCGGCCATGCCTAGACCTTGTTCTTATGTATTTTCAACGGTGGAGTTTCTACACACCATAGATTAAGGTGTGGAGCTCTGCTATACCTCGAGTATTAATGCAAAGTACTATTGTTCTTCTATTCAATTCACGCTTATTCTTATTCTAAGATATTCATTCGCACTTCAACCTGATGAATGTGATGATCCGTGACACTCATCACTATTATCACTTATGAACGCGTGCCTGACAACCACTTCCGTTCTACCTGCGAAAATTAGAGTGTGTATCTCTTGGATTCCTGACCCACGACGCATGGTTGCCTCGCCTGACAACCGAGCCTCCCATTCCGTGAGATCAAAGTCTTCGTGGTATAAGCTAGAATTATTGGCGGCCATTCCTAAGATCCGAAAAGTCTAAACCTTGTCTGTGGTATTCTGAGTAGGATCTGAGATGGGATGACTGTGACGAGCTTCATACTCGCGAGTGTTGGGCATAGTGACAGACGCACAAGAATCCTGAATTCTATTCCAACATGATCGAGAACCGACAGATGATTAGTCGTGCTGTGACAGCGCATTTGGATCATTTTCACTGAAAGGACGGGAGGTAGCCATTGACAACGGTGAAACCCAACATACAGCTTGCCATGGAAAGGAGTAAGAATGATTGGATGAAAGCAGTAGGAAAGCAGAGATTCAAGAGGGATAAAGCATCTCCATACACTTATCTGAAATTCCCACCAATGATTTACATAAGTATCTCTATCTTTATTCTACGTTTTATTTATCTTTATATTGAAAAATTATTATAACTATTAGAATCCGCCTGACTGAGATTCACCAGATGACCATAGCTTGCTTCAAGCCGACAATCTCCGTAGGATCGACCCTTACTCACGTAAGGTTTATTACTTGGACGACCCAGTGCACTTGCTGGTTAGTTGTGCGAAGTTGTGAAAAAGAGTGATATTACAATTGTGCGTACCAAGTTGTTGGCACCATTGAGATCACAATTTCGTGTACCAACAGTAACCTTTTTATTCGACGAATTTATTGTCATATCTGCCGGTAAATCTATCGGTAAATCCACTACTAACGTCTGACGCTAATTCTAATAGTAAATCCAACGGTATTCAATATTTTTTTGTGAATTAGAAAATCAAAACAGCACCATAAGAACAATAATTTATCAAATTAACAAATTAGCAAGATTAGAAAAATAAACTCAAATCAGAATAATTATTTAAATTGATAATTGGACAAAAATACAATAACCTAACAATCATAGAGTCAAAAAATAGCACATCAATAACAATTTTTCAAATTACCAAATTAACATGATCAAAAACATCAAGTAAGATCAAAATAATTATTCAAATTAATAATTGGACAAAAATACAGCAATCTAACAATCACAGAGTCGTAGAACAGCACCTCAACAACAATTTTATAAATTACCAAATTAACAATAACAATAATCAGCACCACAACAACATTTAAAATAATTAAAACCCAGTAACAATAGCAAAAAAGAAGAGGCAGCAATCCAAATACAAAAAAGAACAAGAAAAAGAAATCACTTCACACGTTTTGAAACTTGAACAAATGATGTGGGAGCTCGAAGCCTCGAACACGTGTCGGAGAAAGAGCTCAAATAAGGGTTGAACAACGGTAGAAGCTCGACCAAAACAGAGGCCAAAGCATGGCAATAACAGCGGACTGGAGCAGAAACGAGAGCTTGAGACAAGCTCGATGAAGCAACGAAGAGGGAGGACAACGGCGAAAGCACGGTGATACATAGGCAGCGGAAGCTTAACACAGACATGGAAGCTCAAAACTGACAAGAAAGCATGGCCAGCAGACGTGTGTCGACAACTATGGGCGCAATGCAAATGGTGGCGGTGCAGATCACGATGGTGGCGGTGACACAGCTTAAAGAAGAGAGCAATATTGGAAGCTAGGTTTTTTTTAGAGAAGAAAAGAGATGCGTGGTGTGAGAGATAGAAAGAAAGGTTTTTTTTATTTATTTTTTGGTTGAAAATTAAAAATTAACCAGATTCTGATTCGGTTTGACTGATCGATTCTCAATCAATTCAATAATTTTAAGATGATTTTTACAGTGATAGTTTTAACCATCAAATTAAAATTGAATCGTTGGTAGTTTTCGATCGGATTAATTCAATCAGTCAATCTGATATTTTTTAAAACCTTGTTATAACTTAAAAACAAAAAGGCCACACAGTTAACCAAATAAATACATAAATTAAATACAAATTGTAAAGTTGAAATAAACTGATGTGACCCGCCTTTTTGAGGAATTGAACTTGACGAAGCACAAGATGAGAAAATTAAGATTAAAGGCAACATATATACACACATATAAGCTTAAGCTCAAGGTACAAGGAATTTCGACGACGTTGGGTGTAATTTTTTTCTTTTTTTTTTTTTCGGTGAAAAGACGTTAAGTGTAAGTAGAACTCGAAATGTAGAAAGAATAATATTTTTTTAATATTGAATTCAGAAGAATATTATCTCCTAAAATAATTCATCATGTATACCGAAATATAAGAATGTCATAATTTTAATTTTTTTTATTTATTTAAATAACGAAACAGCGATGTCGTTTTTTATTTTTTAAAATTGAAAAAAAAATAAAAGACAAAACGACAATGCCATTTAGTATTGTTAAATTTAAAAAAAAAAGTATTTTTTAATAAAATGGTCAATGACATTTTTTAAATTAAATTTAAAAAAATTCTATAGTCAAAATACTGGTGCCATTTTATGTTTTCTAAAAAGTAAAAAATTAATTCATAGCTTAGTAAAACTCACGTAAAACCGAATAAAATAGTGTAACATATATTTTTGACCAGATTTTTTATGTAAATATATAAATTAAATATTTTATTTAATAACATATGTAATTTAGAAAGTAATTTTATATTTTAAATTATATTATATATTTTATGTATAGTATAAATAAAATAAGTATATGATTGTATGTCGGTTACGTTGTAGACGATAAGATTTTAATCGATTAGATTTTGTTTACAAACAAAATATAAAGAGTTTATAAAAAAATATATCTCGTTTATAGTGTAAACGAGATAAAAAAATATTTTTTATAATATAATTTGGATCGATTTAAAAGATAAAATTAGTATAATTTATTATTATTTAAATTAGTATAGTCAAATTTATTTTGAACAATTGTTATATATTGATTTTAAACAATTGTTGTATATCAAATAAAACTTTTTAAAGATGTTAAGTAACCGTGACGTAATATTAGTAACTGAACTTAGAATAAAAAAATTGAAAAGTAAAGACGCTAAAATTAGTGGGTAGTTTTAAATTTAAATTGATTTAGTGTTAATCCAATTTTAAAAGGTAATCCACTACTTTAACGTGTACACTTCTAAGAATAAATCTCAACATCAAAATAAAAAACTTAATAAAGTCTAACCAAATTTAACTCCAAATAAAATATTTAACCAAGACTACTTAAATTTGTTATAATCGCTTTTTGAATCACGCAACTACTTCTTCTTTTTCTTTACTGTTTTTCAAATTATGCTTCTTCTTTTTCTTCTTCTTACTATCATTTCGATTATTATTTTTTCTTCTTCTTTTTTATTCTTTTTTCTTTTTCATTGTTATCGTCACCACGACTATCACTACCTTCTCCTCCTTCTCTTCCATGTTTTCACGTGATTTCTTCTTTTCATTCATTTTCCTCCTCGTCCTTCTCTATCATCATCATCATCGTCATTATTGTTATCGTTATTGTCAATGATGGACCTAGAGGGGGACGAGTAGTGACCTCGGCCCCCCCAAAATTTTTAGAAACTATATTTATATATGAGATATGTATTTAAAAAAATAAAAATATTATATAATTTAATATTTTCATATGTATTATTTTTTATTATATGATAGATTTATGTTTTAATTTATGTCTTTTAAATAATTAATAATTTATAATTTATTTTCAAATTTTTTAAATTTTTTAAAATAATTAATTTTAATTAATAAGATATGTGATCATTTTTAACTAAGCACGCTATAAATTATTGGTATTTTATAATTTTATAGTGTACTATTGATATTGTTATATTTTTTATGTAACTATCATATTAAAAATAAAATTGTGAAAAAATTTATAATTATATATATATTTGATAAATTTTTTGAAAAAATAACTCTAATAACTATATGTTAATTATTTTTATGAAATGAAAAAAAAATTATCTAAAATTCGGCCCCTTCATACTTAACTTTCTGAATCCGTCCCTGGTCATCGTCATTTTCTTTATCGTTATCGTTGAATTTTTGTCATATTAATGACATTGTCTGATCCAAATAAAATTAATTTATGTGCTTTTATTCATGATTCAGTTTTGTTTATGTGCTTGTTTTCGAATTAAGTTTGTGTGTCACAATCATTAAATAATTTCGGTGTAAAAATTAAAAAATTTATATATATTTGTTAAGAAATTTTGGTATATTTTATTCTGATAAGTTCTGCTTAATTCAAAATTCAGCACAACGATGAGGGGTCCAACCCTTCCTTCTTCAAGGTGAGGGAGAATATTATTTACAACCTGACCAAAATGAACAAAATTTATCCGATTATTTCTGCACATTAACTTGCTAATGAGATATCGCAGTACTAAAGTGTTATTCATTCCATAACTACTTGCGTTAGGCCATAATAAATTACTCTAGATCTTGCAACTACTTCTTCGTTTTCATCGTCATCATTTTTTTTTTCTTACGCATCGTTTTCTTCTTGTTTTATCTTTTTAAGTTTCTTCTTGTTTTACTCTCTTAACAAGAATAAAAACAATGAACCTACATTCATTTAACTAAAAAAATTAAAAAAAGAACGAAAATGCAGCATTAAAAAGACATTTTTTGCTTTTGTAACAAAGTCTCGATATAAAAACTAAGAAATTTATGTATTTTTGTTAAAAAAAATTTTGGTGTATTTTTATTTTGATAACTTTTATATAAATTAAAATTCTTCATCTTCCTCCTCTTCATCTTCTATTGCTGCTTCTTTTTCATTGTCATCTTCTTTTTTTTCTTATTTATCTTTTCTTCTTATTTTACCATCTCAAGTTTCTTCTTGTTTTACACTCTTAACAAGAATAAAAACAAAAATATCAAACAAAAAAAAAAATACATAATGCTACAAATTACTAGCAAAAGGATAAAGCTATATTAATTCAACTAAAAGAAATAAAAAATAAGAAAAAAAAGTTGAATAACAAAATACAGCATTAAAGAAGACATTTTTGTATTTTTGTAGCAAAGTTTTGGTGTAAAAGCTAAAAAAATTATGTGTATGTATTAATAAATTTTGGTGTATTTTTATTCTGATAAGTTCTACATAATTTAAAATTCTTCTTCTTTCTCCTCATCTTCTGTTACTTCTTCTTCTTCTCTTTTATCATCATCTTCTGTTTTTCTATTTTTTTTATTATGATATATACACTTTCATAATTTATCACACTACAATAAAAATTATTTTTAGTGATAAATTTTTAGTGATAATAATATATATAGGTGAATACTATCTAACTCTCTTTAAATTAGAGGATAAATTACTCTTTGTGATATATCTTCTTATTATTAACTGAAATAAAATTAATTGACTTATCATGATTAACTTTAACTTTAATTTAACCTAAATTTTATTAATTTAATTAATTAACCATGATATAATTTTTTTTTGTAAATTATAAAAATTATTAAAAAATTTAATTTTATACTTTTTTATTTTTTCTCAAATTATATATTTATTAATCAATTTCAATCGCAAATAAAAAATCTCAAAAGATAAAGAATAAATAAAAAAATTCAAGAGGCATAGGTTAATAAAATTTCGGTTAAATTAAGAAAAGTTATACTATAACTAAAAATGATTAGAGAGGTTTTATTTTATATTTTATTATTTTTTTCAAAAAAATTTAAAAAAACAAAAGAAAAAATTTTGAAAATTTTAAATTTTGTGTGCCTCTTGAATTTTTTTATTTATTCTTTCTCTTTCGAAATTTTTTATATTTTGTGATTGAAATTGATTAATAAATGTATAATTTAAAAAAAATTACAAAATTAATTTTTTTAACAATTTTTATATTTTGAAAAAAAGTTACATCATGATTAATTAATTAAATTAACAAAATTTATACTAGATTAAAAGTTATTAAAATTAATCATGATAAATCAATTCATTTCATTTAATAATAAAAAGACATGTCATAAAGAGTAACTTACTTTTTAATTTATAGAGTTTGATAGAATTCACCATATAATAATTATTATAAAACTTATTTAATTTATGTTTTTACAACAATTATATATTTATTGTTATTATTATATATTATAATAGTAATTATATATTTTTTATGACTATTAAAAATATTTTTATTGACAATTGTATAATTGTATAATTATACCATTGTCATTAAAATTTTTTAAATATAAAATATAAAATGACTAATATTAAATTGTCAATAAAATATTTTTTAACGACTATTTTTATTCTCACTAAAATCAAAATGAACGGTATTAAGTTATTGTACAAGGACGGTGCACTCCAAGTGCATCCACGTTAAGCACTTTAGTCTTTACACTAAAAGCAAACTTTTTATGTTATATACTGTTTTTGGAGACAAGACCGTGTATTCACTCATCCAATGTTATAAGAGTCATTGTGATATCAAAAATCTTAAGTATGTACTAGATGGCATGCACCTCAAAATTATTACTTCACATCCACTCTAAAATTCAGCTAGACCTAAAGTTATGTCCACCAGACATTACCACCACAAAACAAAAAAATAAAATAAAATAACAAAGATTAAATTAAAGTGTCTCGTTATTTTTGGAATATCCTCTCTATATATATGAAGTCGGAAGTGAGCTCAGTCATCTCAACCATAAAACACATACACAAGAAATTGCATAATGGACTTTCTCCACCTCCCATCATTTGCATCTAGGAGAGTTCTTGTCTTTGGTTTTTGGGTTGTAACTTTATTTTCTGAGTTTGCAGTTGGCATAACAAGGCACTATACATTCAATGTACAATATTTAACAAACTCATGCTTAGCTTCTGAAAGTTTATTAGTTCTTTCTATCAATTGCATTATTTTATTCATCACTGCATACACCATACTAATTTTTTATGCTACCCTTTTCCATGTTAAGATTGAGTATTTGAACGTCACAAGATTGTGCCACACAAGGCCTATTCTGAGTGTGAATGGCAAATTCCCAGGACCACCATTAGTGGCAAGGGAAGGTGATAGGGTGTTGGTTAAGGTGGTTAACCATGTCTCCAACAATGTAACCATTCATTGGTATGTTTGCTTTTTGTTCTCATTGTTTATTTTGAAGCCAACCCAAATTGCTGATTAATTAAGACAATAGTTGCGACTCTTCTAATATTGCTATTGTGAACTGGAATGATGCCCATTACATTATTTGTAATAATATCATAATGACTCTAACTGCCACCATTACATATATATGATTTATTCACAAATTAGAATAATTAGAGCATAAGTACAACTGCACTCATAATTATAACTGTAATTTAAAACTATAATTACACACGAGTTTAATTTTGCAGGCATGGGATTCGGCAGATAACAAGTGGTTGGGCAGATGGACCAGCATATGTGACACAGTGTCCCATACAAAGCAATCAGTCCTACACATACAATTTTACCATTACTGGCCAAAGGGGAACCCTTCTTTGGCATGCTCACATTTCATGGCTTAGAGCCACCATTTATGGACCCATCATAATCCTCCCTAAGCATAAAGTCCCTTATCCGTTTGAGAAACCACATAAAGAAATCCCTATCATTTTCGGTATTATTTATATGTATTTTATATCTATTATTTGAAAAATCATATATTCTAACCAACTCCCTCTATTTTAAACTAAATGTCGCTTTTATTTTATAATACATTAAAAATTAAGGTATCTGAATTTAGAACTATCTTAAATTTATATACATTAATTTTTAAATATATCAAAAAGTCGAAGTGATATTTATTTAAAATGGAGGATTTTAAAATAAACGTCACTTTTTTTATGATATATTAAATTAATTAATGTATCAAGAATTCAAAATCTAGTTTAAATTTACATTATTTTTTTATTGTCGTGTAATATAATGATTTTATTTTTTTTGGTAAAGAATATAATTATTAACTAACTGGCAAAGTTGTGGGACTTCAGGGGAATGGTTCAACGTTGACCCAGAAGCAGTTATAAGTCAGGCCCTTCAAACAGGAGGGGGACCCAATGTTTCAGATGCTTACACCATCAATGGTCTTCCGGGGCCTTTCTATAATTGTTCCTCTAATAAAGGTATAACCAAACAAAAAATGAAATTAAAAGGTGCAATTTGAAAATTAAATAATTAAAGTTAATTTGAAGTTGAAAAGATAGAGCGTGGAATTGACATGGCATTTTAGCCGCAGTGGATCAATGATGACTTCGCTAAATATTTAGATCTTTTGCTTTTTGCCTTCTCATTTTAACTGAAGTACAATGTTTAATAATTAACCACAACAAACTTGTCAATTGTCAGGTTCAATTCTTTCATTCAAACCTATTATAAAGAGAATATATAAAATAAATTAAATTATATATTTTTATACATAAATATATAATAATTAATTAATTTAGTGTCTAATTTTTTATATGTACATTGTATTTTTTTAATTATTAAGATAATATATGACATAATTTTACAGTTGAATTAATAAAATTTGTTATGAATAAAAATTTATTCGATAGGATCAATTATCAAATAACAAAACTTAGACCGTGATTCTTCATTTTGATATATTATCACAAATTAATAAATCCATAATCATGTAGTTTTATTTGTATGCAGATACATTAAAGCTAAAGGTGAAGGCCGGAAAAACATATCTTCTAAGGATAATCAACGCTGCACTCAACGAAGAACTCTTCTTCAGCATAGCAAATCACACACTCGTAGTTGTTGAAGCAGATGCTTCATACACAAAACCATTTGAAACACACACAATCCTAATAGCCCCAGGCCAAACCACAAACGTTCTCCTAAAGACCAAACCCAAATCCCCCAACGCCACTTTCCTCATGGCTGTTAGGCCCTATTTCACCGGCAGCGGCACCTTCGACAACTCCACTGCCGGCGCCATCCTCCAATACACCCACCCTTCTCACAAACCCACTCCTCAAAACCTCCCCCTTCTTCAACCAACACTTCCGCCAATAAACGCAACAGATTTCGTTACAAAATTCACCGCGAAGTTTAAAAGCTTAGGGAATGATAAGTTCCCTTCAAAGGTACCTAAAATGGTGGACAAGAAATTCTTCTTCACTGTAGGATTAGGGACTAGTCCTTGCCCTAAGAACACAACATGCCAAGGACCAACCAACAACACGAAATTCGCAGCTTCCGTAAACAACATCTCTTTCGCGCTTCCGCATTCGTTGTCTTTAATCCAAGCCTACTATTCAAAACGATCAAACGGTGTTTTCAAGACAGATTTTCCTTCCGTTCCAATCAACCCTTTCAATTACACAGGAACTCCACCGAATAACACATTGGTTACAAATGATACGAAGTTGGTGGTTCTGAATTTCAACACTAGTGTACAGGTGGTGTTGCAGGGTACTAGTATTCTTGGTGCTGAGAGCCACCCTCTTCATCTTCATGGCTATGATTTCTTTGTTGTTGGGCAAGGTTTCGGGAACTATGATGAAAACAAAGACCCTGAGAAGTTTAATCTTGTGGATCCTGTTCAGAGGAACACTGCTGGAGTTCCAGCAGCCGGATGGATTGCAATTCGATTTCAAGCAGATAACCCCGGTTAGTTTCCTAGTACTACACAAATTATTAAAGATATAATAATTTACATGTTTTTTTTATCAATTTAATTTTTTTTTAAAAATGATTTCATCACACGTATTATCAAATCCACGTGCGCATGCATGCATGTGTTCATTAATTAGGTGCTCGCTAGCTGCAGCATTTTATACTCTCCTGGTCTATGTATTTGAAATTATACTCTGTTAATAAGAGAAATCAATCATGCTTGTATATAAAAAGTAAATTACTAAATCATACTATTTTAGTTTACCAGTACTACATAGATTAATTAATTTTTTCAATAAATACATAATGTAACTCTAAAATCAAAACTTTTCAATATATAGATTTCTTTATTATTCAATTTATCTAGAGAAATCACAATTTCTTTGTAAAAAATATTATAATTTCATTATATTACATAAATAAATTAACTTTTTACAATTTTAATTTATAAGTAAAGGATATTGTTATTTAAATTACTGTTTATCGTAAGACAATTTGTTTATTAATAATGATGATAGTAAAGTAAAACCCTCTTTATAATCAACTTTAAATTGTGAAGAAAAATATTATTCTATAACCTTCAAATTCTAGGTTGAGCATGATATAGGTGCCTACATAATACATATATTTGGTGGTTGTTGAATGACTTTGAACGTCTGTCATAATCTATGATTACAAGAAAAAAATGATTGACATTGCGGTATCACCTTAAACTTTAAAATGATGCTGACATAAGTAGCATCTCTATGATCTCTTTTATAGTTTTATGTGATATTTTTCATTTTCCTATATTATCCAATAAATTTATGAACATTTTGAAATTGTAGTCCTTATATAAGAGCAAGAGCAGGAATAGCTAGTGGCTGATTTTTTTTTGTATAAAAATTATTGTTGTATTATTCTCAATTATAAAAAAGTGACGTATTTTAATTTAGTACGGAGATAATCATAAATCAAAAAATTCAATTCGTGTTTTAAAAATTTTAAAAAGTTAAAATTGCATTTAGTTTGCATTTTTTATTTTTATTTTTAGTGTTTTTTATTTTTTTAATTTTATAAAAAGACAGTAAAAATAAGAAGTGGAAATAGAAAGTAAAATTTTATTATTTTTACTGTTTTTCACTTTTTAACAAAGAATAAATTAAAATGACACTGTTAATAAATAAAGGAAGGAAAGGCTAGGTGCATCTATTTAATTCCTGTATACCTTTGCAACCTTAATTAACTTATTGTTTCAAGCAAATTAAAAAAGGCAATAGTTGTTACTTACTTAGTTACTTTATTGAATCTTACCAGTTTCTTCGAGATAAAGGCTGCGGTAGAGTGATATTCATAAATCCAAGATTCAACATTTAATGGAAGTGAATAATTAAATCGCACACTTTATGCTTTCTTATAATAATCAGGTCAAATTTAAGACACGTATCTCTAGTCCAAAATTCACGAATGTAACACGTAATTGGGCATTGTCACTTTCTGTAACAAAGAACTAGATAGAGTGACATTATCATTGTACATTAGTTATTAGTTCACATCAGTGTTGTCGCTTTTTAATTTGGCATCAACTACTAATTTCGTATCTAAAAAATTCAACCGCTAACAAAAATATTATTAAAATATATTATTGAATAAATAATTTTTGAATAATTTAAAAATATGATATAAATAATCAATAATTATTATATTTTTAAATAACAAAAAAATTATATTTAACAAATAATTTATTCATTTAATTTAAATTTTTGTGATAATATTAAAATAAATATTTAAACGATATACAAAAAAATTCATAACAAAATTTAATCTCTAAATAAATATAATAATTCACAATAAAAAATTTTTTAAAAAATTCACTTGATAATTTGTTAAAATTTAAGGATGAAAAGATCTTATTTTTCTAATAATAATTGTAAAAATTTATATCAAAATTTGATCTCTATTTTTTTTAAATATATTTAATATCTAATTTTTAATTACATTTTTTAATATTTCAGGAGTTTATTTGTCGTTAACAGCTTTTAGAATTTTTTTTGTCAGTGATATAAATTTTTGAGTATCATTTTAATAATTTATTTTTTAATTTGTATATAATTTTGGATTTGATTATTTCTAGAAAATGGTATAATATCATTATTTACTGAGATATAGTGTTTAAAATTTGTCTTTGGCTTATTGTATTTCTAAAAAATTAAAAATATTAGAAATAGACATCAGTGTTGTTTCTTTTTTTTTTTTTCTCTCATTTGCTATGTCATAATTGATTCAATGTGATTTCATGTTCATTTTCTTTGCCGTGTGATGAATAGGCGTATGGTTCATGCACTGTCACCTAGACATTCATACAAGCTGGGGATTGATAATGGCATGGCTAGTATTAGATGGACCTGAGCCCAACCAGAAGCTCCAACCACCACCGTCTGATCTTCCAAAATGTTGACTTTGTGGGTCTGGATTCATTATTGGGCTTTTCTCCTCCAATAAGATTTTTCCCCTTTTTTTGTCAAATAAAAAATTTAATTGTGAGATTCTTTTGATGTGTTGATGACGTGAGAGGGGAAAATAAAGAATGTGTACTTTGGGGTTTGTTATGTGGAGAGTAGAAACTGTTCGGTCGGTTGTCATGTTTGGTTGGTTGGGTGGGATTGAATTGGATTAGGGATAATTAAGAAGCAGTTCACAAGTGTTAGTCAAAGGAGGAATTTGCAATGCTTTCTTTTTGAATAATCAAAAGCAATCATGTGATGGTTAAAATTTGATGATCTCAACTTTTCTTATTATAATGTTCTCTTAATTTGCTATTTGTTTTGCTTCTACTCAAAGTTTATATAAGCTACAAATCAAGTAATTAGGCTTCAAATTACAGGCAATAACATGATCATTTCTTGAAACTTGGTTTAATCTTACACTTGGATAGAGATACTCAAACAATTGCACGCACTAGCTGTTGCTTAAACATATTTGGTTTGGGTATATTAGTAATTACTATTAAGAGTAAATAATTATTTGTGACTATGAAAGATTTAAGTGTGAATAAAATTGATTATGAATTATTTAAATAAGAGTTATTTAGTTTGTAAGTTCACGTTTTTATAATACATTTCGATATAAAGTAGAAAAGAACAATAATAACAATACAAGAGTTATGATCAAGGATAACGAGAAAAAAAAAACTAATACTCGCAAACGTGTTAAGACGATACTTCCATCTTACTCGACTGTTGAGAAAGTTATACATATTTTCTAAAATAATAGGACTCGTATAATAACATTTTGACTAAAGTTATCCGCATAAAAATTAAGACATTCGAGAGATAATAGAACATGGAAGCAATTTGATATAAAGTATCCAAAATTTGTTAAAGATTCTCGTAACATATACCTTAGTTTAACAACTAATGGTTTCAATCCATTTGAGATTTTAAGTTTCACTCTTAGTATATCTATCACCAGTGATGCTATATATTTATAATTTTTCTTTCTAATACTGTGTGAGAAAATATCTCTTAAACGTCTATGGTAATTCCTACTCTTAAGATGTCTGAAAAAAATTATTGATATTTTTTAGCAATTGCTGCTTAAGAAAATTATGAGAATGCATTAGTTGATGATCATGGTTCTGTTGACGGTAAAATATTTTGCCTTACATGCTACATTATTTTTTGCTAATAATGATTTCCCAAGCTTTGATAACTTGTTAGGGTGGAATAATAGATCTATGAAACATCTTCGATGGTCACCACATAACCACGAATATAGACACAAATAAGTACTTCTTTGATAGTTTCACATAACTGAGAAGTCCTTCTTAGTGACTATTGGGTACAGTTATTTTTCCAAATTAAGAGAACTCGAAAAGGAAAAGTATAGGGTACCAACATATTATCCGCCAACTTCTGCCAACTCTTATTTATATTTGTGTTTCATGGAAGTGTATTCGTAGATGTGTCTAGTAATTAATATATTTTAAATACATATATAAAGAGACACATCCAGAAAATATATTTATAAAGACACTTCTATTAAACACAGTTATAAAAAAGACATTTTTATTAGACACATCCACGAACACACTTTCATGAAACACAATTATAAATAAGAGTTGGCAGAAGTTGGCAGATATGTTGTTGGTAACGTAGCAGAACCGACTCGAAAAATATCCTTGCAAAGCAGTTGACGGTTTAAAGGCTTAAAAGAATAAAAAAAGAATATTTTTTGGAATTTGCCATATTAAAAGGATAATCTCTTTTTTCATTGTCTTGACAAGATATATATAAAGATGAATGCTTTTGATAATGTGCCACTATAAGATTCAAGCTGATTTGTGGCGATTTGAAACTCCCACTAATTAGTGGGAGTTTCTCAAACTTCCAAAATTTGAGGTTCTTATTTGTGATATTTTGCAGAATTTTCAGGACATAATTTAATGACAATTTTTTTGTCTACTTTTTGGGGGGGGTTTTGAGTTAAATTTTTTGATAATTTATTTGAAATTTTTGTAGAGATTTAAAATCACCACAAAAAATAAAATTTTAAATAAAAAAATTACAATAAATTGAACGGTTACAAACCATTTAAAGTTGAAACTAAATAGATTTTGAAATTATAAACCATTATTATTGATTGAACAAATTACATCAATCATACTAAAGATTATTTAACTTAAAAGAAATTAATAATTAATATGAAATGAACAAAAATTTAAACAAATTACATCAATTAAATTTACATATGCATGAAACAAGACAAAAATTGAAATTTGAATTGTTTCTACATGTAAAAATTGAACAATCTATTTAATTTAACTTTTTATGATGAATTTGGTGTTTGTACTACAATAATTTGTTTATTGGCAGCCAACCCAACGTGCTAAAGAACTAGTTTGCTACAATCTCACATACATTAAGAATAATCAACAATTACTAACCAATAGAAAGCCTTCATTAATCCAGCAGAGAGAAGAATGATTGGATACAAAAAAACAATGAAAAGCAGTCCACTTGATAGTGCAACCTGAAAAGTATTGAAGTACAACATTTAGAATTACACATTATAAGTTTATAACTTAATCTCTACAAACTAAATAGATAAAAAGAAACAGAAACTACTACCATTTTTTTAGATATTTGAGATGCTAAACTCTTTCCTTCGATAACAGCACTAGTAGCAGTGAACAGGGCTTGTCCCCTAAAAAAAAATTGAAAAACTTTAATCATCCTAAGAAATTTTAGGTTCACAGGTATGGAATATATTGTTTATATAAATATATTTACAAAAATCATGTCTATGCAGAATTTTAGCATAATATTTAGAAAGCATATCCTATAATGAAAAACCAAAAAAAAAATATCAAAATTTTCAAAAAAAAAAAAATAGGTGGATATTAAATTATAGACAGAAAAATTAAGAGTATAAACTTATAGAATCCCTCCAAGAACGACATTGAATAGGTTCTCATCTGCAGCTAAATCAATTAATAGCCAGCTGAAACAGAACAAAGTTATGACTAATGAAGAATAAAGCAGTCTCTAAGAATGGAGCATATGCAAGAAAAAAATATTCTAAAACTACGCTCACCTAACTCTTGTCACTCCACTCTCCAAAAAAATTGATAGAAAATATCTCCAAAATAGAGTCGATAAAGTGGATCTGATTAATTATAATTTAGTTTTTTTAATAAATACTATACAATTATAATACAAATATGTTACCTCTAAAAAAATAGGGGACAAAAACTGGGATAAAAAAAGGTATTGCTGCTTTGTCAAGTCATCATCAACCTAGGAGTTAGAATCACATAATGTATGTATGGTTTTAGACTATCTCCAATAAGGAACTCATCCCAATTTCTGTTTATGGTTTACGTGTCATAAAAAGTAACTCCACATCAGCTTTTGCGTCATAAACAGTAAATAAGAACTCAAAACATCTCTTTTTTCTCCATTAGAAGAAACTAACTGTAGTTCTTGTTGTGGTCCCACTTAATTAATTAATTAAAATTCTTAAAATTAATGTAATTAATTTATTAAATAAATTCATATATAAAAATAATACACAATATATAATTTAAAATTATATTAATTTGCAAAATTAATTAATATAAAATATAGTTAAACTCTATTATTTTGTAGTGTGGTTAACATTTAAATTTTATAAATAAAAATAAATAACTCACTAAAAATTATTTTATAATATATAAAAATTTAATTTAATTTTTTATGTAAATAAATTTAATTAATTATAATTGAGTATAATTATTTTAATTATGATTTAAATCATTAATATAAATTATTAATTAAATAATAATATAATTATTTATTATGATTAATTATAATTTAATTATTTTAATAATATTAACTATAATTTAATATAATTATTAAAATAATAATTAATTAAATAATTATATTAATTAATTAAATTATAATTAATGAATTAAATATATTATATTAATTAATTAATTATTTAATATAATTATTTAATTAATTATTATTTTAAAGATAACTTGCCACACATAACAAGTTATCATTGATAGGATAGAGTCCCTCTGAGGAGGAACTCCTCTTCCTTAGAATTTATGGGAGGACTTTCTTATCCTTTTTTCCAATGGTTGGAATCCCTTTGTGTCAGAAAAAAGTGAGAGAGGGACTCTTCATTGGAGTTGCTCTTAGAACATCAAATACACAACACCAGAAAATTCTGTTTTGAATATATTCTTACAATCAATTATTTCTTGGAATTAAGGAGAAAAAATTCTTAATCCATTCAAAATCATATCTATGCATCCAAACAAGAAAAAATACATCAGATAGATATTTTATTTTTACCTTACTGCTATCTTTCTTAACTCCATTGTTAGCCTTTCAATCTTTGTCTTCGTAATAAAGGGAGTTCAATCAACTGCCAAGAAAGAAAAATAATTAACTTGAGAATAAATGGAGCTAAGGAAAACAAGAGAATAAAGCTACATATACCAAGGAAACGAATAAATAGAATCATATAGAATATATTGAAAAAAGAGGCCAAGAAAGTGAAGGGGAAATCAAGAGGGAAATAAACACAGGAAGAAAAGTATTAAAAAGAACGCTCACCATTAATCTTGTAAATCTTCATACAAGAAGTACATACAATAGCCATTTTCAAATTCTGGATCCTAAATTGTTGGCGAACTTGTGCTTGATTGAGCTTCTGCATTCAAACCTATTATGTCTCAACCTTGCAATTACCAAGGGTATGTTTGGTTGAGCAGTAATAATGAGATAAAAATTTTCACGCGTTTTTTACCCTCTATCAAACATAACCTAAAAGAATATTTTTAACCAAATGTATCAAGACGAGAAATTTATCTTAAAAGTCGTAGCAAGAACTATGTTGAGCATGCTGAATATACGTCAGTTTACATTCGGCTATATGTTTACAATTATTCTGTGTGTGAAGAAAATATCTCTTAAATGTACATAGTAATTCCTACTCCTAAGACATATTCTTTTATGTTCTCAAAAGTGTGCCTTTTCATATGGTTACCCAACAAACATTTCTAAATTTATCAATCTCAAGAGGAGAAAGATATTTGGCCTAAAGAGCCATAATTCTTATATTCTCATGGAACACTTTTTGCCAATTTTTCATAGAAAATGCTTTCCTAAAGTGGTTACATATGTGCTAAATGAGTTGTATAACTATTTAAAAAAGTCTCAAGAAAATCTCTGGAGCTTAATAATATATATAAGCTCCAACAACGAATTACTTTGGTATTTTGTCATGTGAAAGAGATATTTCCTCTATTCTTTTTCACTGTTATGGTTTAGCTGGTCATTCATCTTGAGAAGGAAACAACGATTACTAGTACAATTCAATATAGATGGATATATCCTGTTAAAAGGTAAGTTGTTACTCTTATTTAGATGACTCATGTTTTGTAAAAGCCTTAGGCTGAGTTTGGTTCTAAGAACAGGATAAGACAAGATACTGAGAATAAGACACAAAGGACAGAAATTTTTAAATTAGTATTCTTATATTTTGTTTAGTGATGAATGAGTACAAATTTTGAAAATCCAATTTATTCTCATTTTTTTTCATTCAAAAAGTTTAGGATGAAAAATATTATAATAAAAAGTATAATTATGAAAAATTAATAAGAATAATGAAAGAAAAAATAAAAAATAAATTGTGTTATTCGTTAGTGTTTCAGTGTCCTTCCTATTAGGATGGATACAAAATACACTAATTTCATATCTCTGTCTATGTATTATCTGTCAAACATGATTTTGTGTCTCTGTGTCCATGTCTCAGAGTCCTGCTCTTGTAAACAAGCGCAGCCTTAATGATTTCTAGATTTTTCGTGACAAGGCTCCACCAGAAAGATGCATAGCTAAACGTTGTGTGAAGGAGGGATCTCTAACTTTCTGTTTTATACATGGACATTATTTCTTGCAAACAAGAATGAGACATTCTGTTGATTTAAAAAGCTTGCAGAAGTTATTCAAAATGAACAGAACTTAAACATTATATTCACTAGAAGTGAACATGGGGGCAAATTCAAAATTTTGCTTTTGAAAGTTATGTGAAAAGAATGATAATGTTTGTAATTTCTCATCTTGTAGAACATCTTCTTGAGAAAATTACAAGAAATATACTTAATAAGACTAGTATTCTTAAATATTTTTAGGCAGCAAGCATATCATTTAATTATATCATGTTCATCTCAAGTTGAACTTTAATTTAATCTTTAAATATCTATTTTACTGGTTCAATGACGAGTCCAATTTTTAGAATCTTGACTAGAATTGACATATATTAATGATAATGATAGGAAAGAAACTAACCTAACAAACTTATAACTACTTTACTATTATTTTTATTTTTAAGCTCAGTTTCTTCTTTGCCACGTGACTGAGCTCTCTTTTCTATTTTTTCCTATGACTCTTATCTGCTATATATATAAAAGGGTATGTTATAGTTAGGTTGAACTAATGAGCATTCTGAAAATACAATTGATAATCAGTTCTTCACTTTTCCCTATTTTTCAATTCTGCTGCATTTGCAATTATTCTAACATGGTATCAAAGCCTCAAGTGGAAGAAAAAGAATTGAAAGATGCTGATTGAGCATAGTTTGATTGTGCAAGACCAAGAGTTGTTTGTTTGAATTTCTCAAGAAGATCCTCATGAGACATTAGCAAAGCTTCAACTTCCCCTGCTGTGTACAGTAGTGATGACTGAAGAATACTCTTCAAGCAGACCTTCACAAATTGCTTCAATGTGATCTTCTGAACTCAAAGTGGGGCCTATGGCTGAGAGTGAATCTACAAGTTTCTTGACTTTGATTAAGTAACCTTTAGCAGAAAGATTAAGCTTCTTCACATTCTTGAGTTGATTCTTGAATTGCCTCAATTTTGTTTTGTTCGAAGAGATGAAATATTGCTGTATTTGATCCCAAATCTGATAAGCAGAAGCACATTTTACCATTTGATTCTTGAATTCATCATCCATTGATGATAAAAGCCAGGAGCAGAGATTATAGTCTTGAAGTAGCCATTCTTGATGTTTGATGGATGTTTTTCCAGCAAGCTTATCTGCATCAGACTCAAATTCAGGAGCTTGTTTGTTGATTTCAAGATGATCTTGCAGATTCTGACTTTGAATTGTAAAAAAAGCAAGTTACTTCCAAGTAGAAAAATTGTTTTCATGAAGTTTATCAGGGATGGAATACAGAAGAGATTTTTGTGTAGAGGCAATAAGATTTGAAGGTATGATGGCCATGATGAATGAAGGAAGGATCAAGTAATCAATATTCAAGCTCTTGATATCATGTTAAAATAATTGCAAATGAAACCGAATTGAAAAACAGGGAAAAGTGAAGAACTGAATTATCAATTGTATTTGATACTCGTGGCTTTAAGTGACCAGTTTTGGATCTAGTAGCCAAAGGTTGTCATCAACAACAGGGTGTTGATTATGCCCAAATTTTTAGCCCTGTGATAAAGCCTGCAACTATTAGAACTGTTCTATCTATAGCGTTGTCCAAGGCCTAGCCAATAAAACAGTTTAATTTCAATAATGCTTTCTTGAACGTAGACTTGGATGAAATTGTGTACATGCAACAGCCTCCTGGTTTCTCTTTAGAGGATACTTCATTAGTTTAATTCTCTTTTTCTGTTAAAAGATCTTGGCAGTGTTATTTATTTTCTTGGATTAGAATTTAATAAAACGTCACCTCATTATCTCTATATTACTCAAACTAAATACAATTGAGACCTTTAAGCTAAAGTTGGAATGCAACACTGCAAACCAACCCCTACTCACTATGGTAAGCAATATTAAACTCACCTCTCAAGAGACAAATGTGTTTGAAAATCCTACCTTTTACAGATCCTTAGTTGGAGGATCACAATATGTTGTACTTTCTCATCCCGAAATTACATATTCTGTAAACCGAATGAGTCAATTTCTTGAAAATCCTCTTCAATCTCATTGGATTGCTCTTAAAAGAATTCTGAGATATCTATCTAGATGCCTTGATCAACATATACATTTTTCCAAGAACACTTATTGTAGAATTCTAGTTTTTTGCAGATTCAGATTGGGCAACTGAACTGAAGGATCATCGATCCACAAGTGTATATTGCCTTTATCTTGGTTGCAATCCAATTCTATGGTCCAGTAAGAAACAAAGCACTTAAGTCGCTCATCCACAGAGGCCGAATTCAGATGCTTAGCCGAAGCCACTGCAGATACAGTTTGGATGCACAATTTACTCCTTGAATTGAGAGTTCCTCCAAGGCTCCAACCATTGTGACAACCTCAGTACTGTCCTCCTTGCAGCAAATTCAGTTCTTCATAGTCGCTCCAAGCATTTTGAAGTGAACTTACACTTTGTGAGAGAACGAGTTAACAAGAAACAATTGTTTGTAGTTCATACCCCCTCCTACTCACAAATTGCAAAGCTTCTAACCAAGCCTCTCTCTCTCTCTCTCTATCTCTTTTTGTTAAATTCAGAGCCAAACTCAGTATTTGCACCTAGGACTCTAAGTTTGGCGGGGTATTAATGACAATGATAGGAAATAAACTAATATTAACAAACTTATAACTACTTTACTGTTATTTCTGTTTTTAAGCTCAGTTACTTCTCTGCCACGAGACTGAGCTTTCCTTTTTATTTTTCCCTATGACTCTCATCTGCTGTATATATTAAAAGGTCTGCTATAGCTAAGGTTGAACTAATGAGCATTCTGAAAATACAATTGATAATTCAGGTCTTCACTTTTCCCTGTTTTTCAATTCTGCTGCATTTGTAATTATTCTAACATAACATAACAGAGGCCACGCTTTTCTACAAATCGTGGTCCACGGTATATATAATGAAGCTAAGGAAACCAAGAGACAAAGCTAAATATACCAAAGAAACGAATAAATAAAAAATGGGATCATATAATATATTGAAAAAGGATGCCACGAGAGTGAAGCAGCAAGGAAATCAAGAGGGAAATAAACAGAGAAGGGAAAGTCTTAAAAAAGAACGCTCACATTATCTTATGAAGACTTCAAAGCTGCCTAATGTTAATTAGTCTTGTAAATCTTCATATAAGAAATACAAACAATAGCCATTTTCACCATTATATATACATCAAATGACTATACCCTTTATTTATTATCGTTAACCTCTGCTAAGTGCTATGCTAAAGCATAAGCATGGAAAAGTACTCCTCAAATTCTTGATCAATTGTTGGTGGCCTTGTGCTTGATTGAGCTTCTGCATTCAAACCAGAGTACTATTATGTCTCAACCTCGCAATTAGTCTAAGGTTATGTTTGGTTGAGGAGTAATAATGTGGTGGAAATTTTCACCAACCATATTAGATGTAAACCTAAAACCAGCCACCAAAATAGCCACTCGTATAAAATACATGTTAAAATACAAAATACACATGAAAAATGAGTTACACAACACATGTATTTATACACATAGATGGTAGTTGATTTTTGGTGTGCACATGGCATTTTTGAATTTTCACGTATGAGTTTAATGTGTAAATTTAGAAATATCATGAAAGTTTTCACCAGCTTCTTACCCTCAACCAAACATAACCTAACAATATTAACCAAATATATCTAGAGGAGAAATTTATCTTGAAAATTGTGGCAAGAACTATCTTGAGCATGCTGAATATACCTCGGTTGACATTCCGCCTTCCAGATGAAAGGACATACATGTTGGGATCCACTCCATTAGACAAAAGAAAATCTTCGAATTCTTCTATGGCGAGCTCTGCACCATCTTTACCATCTTCCGAGTACGCATGGCCTGCATAGTTTTCTAATTCCAGAAGGTGCTCCTTATTATCATTGAAAACTTGAAAATAAGATCCACGATAAGATGAAGTGAAAATTAACTGTCAACATATGTATCCTTATTCATTAGAGCTTACCTTCTTTTTCTGTTGATACATGCAAAGAGAGTGATTATCCTAAATATTATGGTGATTCCAATTAACAAAACAAGTGGAAGGCCTACCATATAGGTAAGTGTCCGCATCGAGTTTGGCTTCTTTATTCACAGATATGGCAGTATCAGAATCCTCCATAAAACTATTGCTGTCTTTTGCGGATTCAGGTTCAGACCTTTCATCAAGGAATGCTGCATCTGTTTGAATCTTGACCATCTGGTTGTGCACACTCTCTAAAACTTGATTTTCATCAGACGTTGAAGCATGTTTGGAACAGAAGCTCCCAACCCAGCATTTATGTTTTGGTCTAACTAGATCCAATTGATCACTCTGAAGTTTTCTTTTCTTGTTAAACTCAGCAAAACTGATACCATACATTCCGTCCACCTGAAGTCTAAAAGAATAGACAAATGCCAATGAGAATCAAAGGACAATGAAACAATAATATGATTAAAAAAAAAAGAATGAAATAAACAATGGTACTAGAAATTACACAATTTCATTTTTCAGCTGAGTTATATATTGTTATCGATCTTTCAAATTTTGTCAATGCAACATTGGTCAAATTTGCTTACCTATGTGAAAGAGGGTAAAAAATTTCATTGATAAATTTGATGTGTAAAATTCCTAATTGTTCTCATCAATGAAAGCTTCTGTAACAGTTTTTACCGTAGCCAAACATACCCTAGTCACTAAATAGTTTGTGTTAAGAGAAAAGCTTAATCACTAAGCACTGAGAACACTAGCCACAACTGACACCATACAGCACCAAAAATGTTAGAATTGTCGCAAGAAATAATCAGTTATAATCTGAACAATCTAAAAGCTGTTTCAAAATCTTTAATAGACTTTCTGAAAATCCTTTTTTTATAGAACCCAATTTAGTGGTTTGATTCATGAGCTGATCCCTACACAGTAAAAAGAGGCTATTGTTATAGCTGCCATTTATTTTTCAAGAAACCAGGCTTCTTGAATTATATACTTGGAATTCAAAATCGGTTATTGATTCTTGACATGAACCATCTATCAAAAATGCTTAAACAATTGGTTAGAGACACAATAATTATATATCTAATATACTTCCCCACATACGAGCCTCGTTTGGGGTTGAAGTGTGGATAGTGCATAAAACATCTTGGCCATATAAGCTTTTGTTCTATGTCATAATTATAAACCATCTTTTCCAAAAGCTTAAGGGTGTGTTTGGTTTGCGATTTCAATTTCAGTGTTTTTGTTTGAAACATTTTATGAAAAATAAAGAGGTAAAAACAAATAATATGATTTTATTGTTTTTACTATTTTTTCTTTTTCCTTTACCAAATTCTGAAAACAAAAAGTACTAAAAATGAAAATGCAAAACGCACTCTAAATTATGCTGAGTGCACACTAATGGTTTTTTATCTACTAGTTCCAGTTCTACACAGTGAAGGATTCTTGAACTCAATAACAAAGCATTGTAAATTCGCAATTATTTCTCTGAAAAGGTCTTATAAGGAAAACAAGGGTAATTCATAGATTGAATTTTTAAGGAGATATTTCCCCCAAAATATAGAACAATTCTGGAGTTTGAAGCTGAATTTTCACTGAACAGAACAGTAAAACTCATATATTGTGCACCAATATGCAATCTAAAACACTTACATCTACAATTACTTTACCATTTAACCTTTGGTATTAAATAAAATTCTGCTCAAACAGATGATAGCTACAAATATCTATTTACTTACTTACTAAGTTCAATTAAGCAAAAACAAAATCATTTATCTAGCTTCTGATATACCATAATTGATTCAAAACAACATTAGCATCAAATCTCTTAGCATAATAATGCAGAAAAATAAAGAGAAGAAACGAAAAATAAAAATAAAAACAGAGACGAAAACCAAAAGCAAGAAGGGACGAAGATCTAGAAGATCCATATATAAACCTGTTCATTTGAGATGGGCTCTCCTCAGTTTCCTCCATCTAGATCTACTAAGAATCAAAGACGCTGATCAAAGCACAGATACTAATGTAGAGAAGTTTATGAAGAGAGAGAGAGAGAGAGAGAGAGAGAGAGAGAGAGATCTTTATTAAGGATGTTTCACGCTGAGAATTGAGATGAGGATATGGATATCGTCCAAGAATACAGTCTCCACAACTTTATTTATTTTTTTATTTATTTTTGCATTATGTGATGATTCATGAGTCATGGGCACATGCATTGCACGGAAGAAATTAACTCTCCTATCTAACTTGTAATGCATCATTATTCATTAGTCCCCAAAATCACTTTTCAAGGAAAAGTATATGAACCAAAAAATTATAAGCTAAAAATTAAATAAAATTATATTAATTTATATTAATAATTAATTAATTTTAAATTTTTTAAATTTAAAATTTATAATTAAAATTTAATTAAAATTATAAAAAAAAATTTCTTCTCTTTTATATTAATTTATTCACTTTCAATAATTACACACAATTTTTTTTTTTTCTCAGGCTCTTTCTACCTCGTCGTCGCTTCATTGGAATTCACTCTTCTGTAATGGAGTATGTGCTGCAAAGTGTCAGTTATCATCTCGTCCAAATCTCTACTGTAGAGTTTATAGAACTTGCTGCCAGCACTGCAACAATGTGCTCTCGAGCACCGCCAGCAACCAAAAAAGAGATGCAAAAATTTAAATAAAAGAAAATAAAAAATAATGCTAAATTTTTCTTTTTTCATTTCTTTTTTTTTTTGCTGGACTAAACAAAAGAAAAAGTATAAAAGATGAAGGGAGGTAGACGAATAGAAGAGGGGGGCTCTTAGTTGGGGTGAGGATTTAGTTTCGGATGTGGTTTTAAAAGGATGAATGGGTGGTCGAAGAGAATGGCGTTGACTGCAAATTACACACTTAATCTTAGTCAAAAGGAATTTTTAAACAATTACATAAATATAAAAAAATATTCATTTAATATGAAAAAAAATATGTTAATACTTAACAAAAGACATATCCAATTATAATTTAAAAAAATTATAAAATTTTAAAGAAATAGAGACATTCACATTTGTAATATAAAAAAATTCAAAAAATATATAAAAGAACATCCATTTAATATGAAAAAGAAACATTCTGATACTTAGTCGAAGAAACATCTATATATATTAACTCGTAGAAATTTTGGATTTACCCAAACTTTTTTAACTGGTTTTTGGTTAATACCCTTTTGATTCCCTAACATTATTCTTTTCAATATATTTATTTATAAATATATATATAATAACTGATTTAATTATTATTTTTGATATGTATATAACGTTTTTATAATACATTGAATGTTGGCGTAATGGGCTCATGGCGTTTATATGTATGATATATTTGACGATTGGCGTTTATACATCGTGGTGTGAAAAAAATTATGAATAAAAAAATAACAAAAACTTTAATTTAGTGAGATTTTAAGACATGTCTGAATTATTATTTTTAGAGAGATATTGGTTTCTTACACTATGTTACTATTGAAATGATGATAACATTTTTCTAAAATACAACAAATCTTTAATTTTTTTTTTTACTAACAATTTTAAAAAATTAGTTCATATTCTTTTTGGGAATGAAACCTGCAAATTTATAATTTATCTAATTGATATGCAAGTTAATTATACTAGCGGCTCAACAGGCACGAGTTCAGCCGCTTTTTTATTGTTTTTAAAAAATTAATTTTATTTTTTTGTTAATATATTATTTACTTTTCAAATTTATTAGATAAATATTTTTTTATTTTAATATTGACGTAATCTTATTTATATCATATTTTGTTGAAATTAAAATTACTATAAAACACTTTAAAATGTTAAATTATAAAACCACACAATAAAGAGGTAATATAAAATCGTCATAGTTTAAAGTTCTAGGTAATATATGAGGTGAAATGTTCGATAGAGTAAATTTTTATTCTCAACTATTCTAAAATATACAAAAAGTATTTTCAGAATGATAATGCTTCTATTGTATTTCTTTAAAAGTTTTGAATGTCATCTATTAATTTATAATATTTTGTGTATTTAGAAAAAATCATTCATAATTCATTATACATCTTCTTATCAATAACTTTTCGAGTTTTGAAAAACTGTCAGATTTATTGACCATAAAAATAATTATATAACCGCTTCAATATTATTCAATTAAAAATTATGTGTAACAAAATCAAAATATAAATTTAAAAATATTATTTACAAATTTAATATTTATAAACGTTATTAAGTTTAATTATTTATTTTTAATAGTATTTAATTTGAGACCGAGATAAAAATTTATATTCAAAAGACTCTTTATCTTCGTGCATAATTTCAATTGTTAAAAAATATTTTATTTTTTTAATTTTATATTTAATTTTTAAATTTTTTTTAATCTCATTATTTTTTTTAAATTTTTAATTTATATTTTTATTATATCCACTTACTGTATTAAACACTATTCTTTCTCTTACTATCTTTTTCTAAACACATACTTGTCATTGTCTCATCGCCATTATTATATTTTTTGTTTTCCTTTCTCATTTTTTCCTTTTCTTTCCACCTTCTCTTCACCCAACCGTAATTAATTATTACCAAGTATTATTATCGCAACTTTTAATCTTGTCTATCACTTCGATTTATAACCATCTATTATATTAATTTTTATGAGTCGTTGAAATTTCACTAAAAGAAGTAAGACATAAAGCATTTAAAATTTTTATCCAAATTATCAAATTAACTTTTAGAACGTATAAAATTTATAAATTTAAATTAAATAAGATATTAAACAAATTTAGTATGTTGTTATTATAGGTAACAAAATCAAAATAAAAATTTAAAAGCATTATTTACAAATTAACTATTTATAAACATTATTAAGTTTAGTAATTTATTTTTAATAGTATTTAATTTGAAGTCGAGATAAAAATTTATATTTAAAATACTATTTATCTTCCTGCATAATTCTAATGGATAAAAAATATTTTAATTTTCTTTTTAATTTTATATTTAATTTTTTTAAATTATCTTTAATTTTGTTATTTTTTCAAAATTATTAATTCATATTTTTATTATATTCCTTTACTATATCAAACACTTTTTTTTCTTATTATTATTCTTTATACACATACTTGTTATGGTTTCATCGCCATTATTATATTACCTTGTTCTCCTTTCCCATTTTTTTCTTCTCATTTCACCTTCTCTTCACCCGACCGTAATTAATTATCACCAAGTATTATTATCGCAACTTTCAATCTTGTCTATCACTTTGATTTATAACTATCTATTCTGTTAACTTTTATGAATTGTTGAAGTTTTGTTAAAAGAAGTAAGACATAAAGCATTTAAATTTTTTTTTTCAAATTATCAAAATTTGATGTCAATAATCCTAAAAAACAATATCAAAATATATTACTTTTAACTAAAATAAAAAATATAATTGTAAGTTTTTAAACTAATAATTATAAATTTAAGTCGCAATTTAATATAGTACATTGGGACAAAAGACAACCATTGCTATTCATATTTGACTGCTACTATCTAAGTTTTACATTTATTTTATTGTGCACATTAATTTAAGTGTACTTTATTATTTTATTTTACATGTTTTGAAATAATGCCATTGTATTATAAGGATGAGATTAATTTTCATAATCTAATGCGAATCTTTTTATTATTTTGTTTGTTATTTGAATACTATCAATTAAAAATGGTTACTTAAAGTGAAACACTATATAAAGAGAGATAGAAAACTTTTAGATTTATCGTTCTGGTTTGCTTCTTATTAATCCTCACTTAATATACTCAATTTTAATGGCTTTGATGGTGATAAATTTTTGTAATTAGTTAAAAAATTTTAACTTTTTTTCTCTCTCTACAATTTTGAACAAATTCAATTTTATTATTAAATAATTTTTTAAGTTCAGAATATTTTTAACCTTTTGTATAAAAATTAGACTTAATAAATTACCAAAATTCAAACCTATTCTCTTGAACTACTTCTTGATCGTATAATTAGAATCGTTTAAACGGAAGATCATTAGACCCCTAAAATTTTTAAAGTAAAAGAAAAATACAATAAAATAAATTAATTAAAAAATATATTAAAATAAAATGGTTTAAAAAATAGAATATATATATATATAGAAAAAACAATAAATTAAAACTTACATGACTCATAAGTTAGAAAAATAAAGAGAAGAAAATAATTATAAAGGTTAAAACAATAAAAAATGTATAACATAGTTTTTATTTTGCCACATTTAAATGTTATATGTAAATCTAATAATTAATAAAAATAATATTATCTAATGTAAAATAGATTAAAAGTAAAAAAGAGATTAACAAAATCAATTAACAAAATTATTATCTTAGGTCACCAGATCATTTAAAAAATCAATTAACAAAGTTCTTATATTGCTACATTTGTTGTGTTATATGTCGAACTAATAATTAATAAAAATAATATTATCCAATGTAAAATAGATTACAAATAAAAAAAAGTTAACAAAATATGTGTGAGAATTTTTCATTCTACTGATGGGTGTAGGCTTTTTTTATCTTTTATATGTTAATTATGTGACAAATAAATAATATAAAATTAACTAATTTTTTTGCAATACAATTTAGGAAATTAATAAATGTCAACCATAGTACTCTATATAATTAAATATCAAATCCAGTACTCTACATAATTAATAGCTTAGATAGTTTAGGAAATTAACATATTAATGTTTTTAAAGAATGTTTGATGGGTGCGAATTTTCTTGCGTCCTATATATATGCCAATCAAATAACTTAGCCAATATGTAAAATAAATAATATTGTGGTAGACAAAATTAATAATTTAATTTATTTTCAAAATAAATATTTATGTATTCAAATTTTGAACATAATACTCAACATAATCAATATTTAAAAAAATTAAAAAAATATTATTATAAAGTAATTTAAAAAAAAATAAGTTAACAAAATATTTATAAAACTCTTTCATTCAATTACTGATACGTAAGGACATATAAAAACATAAAACACATATCAAATAAAAAGAAACTATTTTCTTTCTGCATCAAATTGATAAGACAAAAAAAATATTTCTTTCTACATTAAATTTATAAAAAAAAGACATAGTAGTATTTTCATATGTCAAAAGTTGAGAATAAATTAAAAAGGCAGATGAATGATTGAAAATATAGATTAGATAAGTAAACTAAAGAGAAGAAAAGATATAAGTGGATGTTATATGTGAAAATAGTAACCGCTGTAAGACTAAATGAAATTAACAACTGCAGTTGATGAAGGCAATGAAAGAAGACGAAGGCGAGAGTGTTGAAGAAAGGAGAATAATAGAATAGCAAGAAAAATACAGAAAAGTAAAAACTAAACTACTGAAAGGATAACGTACTCAAAACAAAAGGATA
>NC_029775.3:82602481-82611346 GCF_000817695.3 Arachis duranensis | reverse complement strand
TGAAAGGATAACGTACTCAAAACAAAAGGATATAAATTAAAATTAATATAAGATTAAACAAAATATGAACATGATAAAGAATGAAGACAATGACAGAACAAACGATATAAATTAAAACTAACAAAGCATGAAGATATTGATAGAACAAACGATATAAACTAAAACTAACATAGAATTAAACAAAGCATGAAGATGATGAAGAATGTGAAGATATTGATATTCATACCAGTCCATTTTCTTTTTATTTATTAGCAATTTACAGACTGTCTTACATTTTTTAAAACTGTCATTTTAGTGGGAAGTTATTGGATTTTTCAAAATAAATTTTATGTCTATTTTGTCATTATAATTTAGTTTCCAAAATAGTTTATTGTAGGATTAATATAGTCCAAAAAATTGGACACCAAAATCATAGTCAACTCTCTGTATTGGCTTTATATATTGTTGTTAGACGTATAATATATATATATATATAGAAAAAATAATAAATTAAAACTTACATGGCTCAAGAGATAGAAAAATAAAGAGAAGAAAATAATCATAAAGGTTGAAACAATAAAAAATGTATAATATAATTCTTATGTTGTCACATTTAAATGTTATATGTCAATCTAATAATTAATAAAAAATAATATTATCTAATGTAAAATAGATTAAAAATAAAAAAGAAATTAATAAAATTAATTAACAAAATTCTTATCTTAGGTCGCCAAATTATTTGAAAAATTAATTAACAAAGTTCTTATATTGCTAGATTTATTGTGTTATCTGTCAAACTAATAATCAATAAAAATTAATATTGTGGTAGACAAAATTAATAATTTAGTTTAGTTTCAAAGTAAATATGTATGTGTTCAAATTTTGAACATAATACTCTACATAATCAATATTTTAGAAAATTAAAAAAAATTATTGCAAAGCATTTAAAAAAAATAACAAAATATTTATGAAACTTTTCATTCAATCATTGATAGTCAAAGATATATAAAAAAAATAAAAACAGATATCAAATAAAAAGAAACTGTTTTCTTTCTGCATCAAATTGATAAGACAAAAAATGTATTTCTTTTTACATTAAATTGATAAAAACAAAGGGAGATACAGTACTATTTTCATACGTTAAAAGTTGAGAATAAATTAAAAAAACAGAGAAATGACTGAAAATATATAGATTAAATAAGTAAACTAAAGAGAAGAAGAGATATAAGTGAATGTTATGCGTAAAAGTAGTAACTGAATGAAATTTGCAACTGCAGTGGATATTCGCAATGGAAGAGGATGGAGGCGAGAATGTTGAAGAAAGGAGAAGAACAGAACAGCAAGAAAAATATAGAAAAGTAAAATCCAAACTGCAGTGAATGGAGGCAATGGAAGATGTGTTATTATAGTTATAGAAGTAACAAAACTGTTTTCATTTTAGTGGGAAGTTAATAGAAGTAACAAAACTGTTTTCATTTTAGTGGGAAGTTATTAGATTTTTCAAAACAAATTTTATGTCTATTTCGTCCTTATAATTTGCTTTATTAAATAGTTTATTGTAGGGTTAATATAGTCCAAAAAAATTGGACACCAAAGTCATATTCAACTCTCTGTATTGGCTTTATATATTGTTATAGATAGATTTATTTATTTCGTTTACATATGTGTATTTTTTCAATTTTCATATGTCTTATTTATACATAAAAAATTATCTCATTTATAGTATAAAACGATATATATGTATTTATAAATAATTAAATATAATTTTTAAAAATAATAAAAAATAGTAATAATTTAAATTGGACTAAACTCTTAAACATAGAACGTTTCAAATAATAGAAGATAGATAATTTTAAATAATAGAGAAGATAAGCAGTTTATTTTAAATAATAGAAAAGTTGGACTGTACATTTAAAATAAGCACATTAACATGTTTACTTTTCTAACTGTTGATATAAGTGAAGGCACACATAAGTGCACCGTTAAACTATCAACTATTAACATGATTATATTTTTTCTAACTACCCATTATTAAAACGATTGCTTCTTCCATTCACTTATGGTTTTTTATTAGGATTTATATAAAAATTTGAAATTTCGTTTGTTGTATGGGGAGTACATAAAAATTTCGTTTGTTGCATAGGAGTACATGAAAATTTGAAATATACTTTAAATAACCTTATCCACAGACAGAACTCAATGAAAATGGATTGATTGGTTGGATGATTTTCATTCATGAATAAGAGTCCATATCTATTCGATCGAAAGAATCTAGCTACTCTAGCTACCTTGCGGAGCACACTTATATATCCGAATCACACTGTAACAAACTTTGTACAATAAACTTAAGTAGAAAAGATTTCATATTCTATGCCAACAGAGTCGTGACATCCATTAGCTGGGTCATCAAATAAATCACATATATTTAAATTATATTTCAAATATTAATGAAATTCTCTAGGATATTGCGCCAACGTAGATTACAATGTTAATAATTTAAAGGAGTTTCAAAACTCCAAACTTTCAGGGGAGTATTGTAACATCCACCTAGTTACTGCCTCTTTTACACTTTAAGCAGGGGTTCCTATTACAATTTAAAATTTTTTTAGTAGTATATAATAATAAAATTTATTTGTTTTTATTAAATTATTAAATTTGATTTCACAATAATTTTTTATTTAATTTTTGATATTTCATAGTCAATTTAAGAATTTTATATTAGATATTGTTAGAATGATCAATTCTCAATTTAAATAAAATTTGTTATTTTTTCTTAAAAATTGATTCGAAAGAGTATAATTTATTTTTTTATATTAGTTTTAATTATTTTTTTCTGTAACAACTGCATTAATTGAAAGAACTTTTCAACTATGAATTTCAATAAAAATTGGCTTCTAATTATATGAGAAATAAATCTTTAAATATATATGCGTGCGTGCGTGCGTACGTGCGTGCGTGCGTGCGTAAGAGTAATACTATACATTCAAGTTTTTTTATGAACTAAGTCTAATCAAGTTAAATAATAAGACTTTGAATAATGTTAGTCATAATTGATTTTTGTTATTTTAGACTAATTTGGTTGGACTTAGTTAACAAAAAACTTGAATATGTAGTATTATTCTACATAAAAAGAGAGATATTTCGATTGTATTATTAAGAAAAATATTATTCAATTTTTTTAAAATATAAAACCTAAATAATAAAAATTTAAAGGGTAAAGTATATTTTTTGTCCCTGAAGTTTGACAAAAGTTTCAAAAATATCCTTAAGTTTTATTTTGTTTCAATTTTGTTCCAAAAGTTTTCGATTTGCATCAAATATATATCCCCTGACAACTAATTTTTCAAAAAATTTAAGACTAATTCAATAACAATTCCATAAGAGCAACTCTCAACACAAGCAAATCAAGCATAATTTTCATGCATTATTGTTAGATTAGTCTTAAATTTTTTGAAAATTTAGCTGTCAATGGTATATTTGATGCAAATAAAAATTTTTGAGACAAAACTGAAACAAAATAAAACTTAGAGGTATTTTTAAAATTTTTGCCAAATTTCAGGAATAAAAAGTATACTTTTCCCAATTTTAAATTATATGTTATCATTTAAACTACTATTTTAGTGTTTTAATTTGTAAATTATATGTTTAAAGACTAATCATATTATATGTACATAAAAAATAATCACATGTATTCATATTGAAATAAAAAATACAAATTAAAAATATATATATTTATATATAAATATCTAACGATTAATGAATAATTTGATAATTGATTTTTATGTACACATAATATTTTTATTATAAAAATTTTTATTATATTATATATATTTTGTCCCACTATTAAAATTTTCTGGATCCATCATTGGAGAAAAGAAAATGAAAGAAAAAAATAGAGGAATGAAAATGAGAAAAAAAAATTAATTTTTTTATGAAGAGAAAATAAAAGAAAAGAGAGTAGGATGGAGTTTTTCTTTTGTTGGATGAAAACAAAAATAAAAAGAGAGAAAATCATACTCAAGTAAAATTACATTAATATTCTTATATATATTATATATAAATTATAATATATTAATGTATTTAAATTATTTTTCTAATACAAAAGTGAAAAGGCAAATATGTATTTTTATCCATTTTTTCACTTTAATCTAAGTTTTTTTTTGCAACTTTGGAGAGAAAATTTTAATATGGGCCTCACATATACTTTTGTATTTTCTATTCAATTTCTTTTTTTATCCAAACAATGGAAAATCCATTTTTCTATCCATTTTCTTCTCCTCTATTTTCTTTCCCTCCAAATTCTTTTATACCAAACAATGTGTTAGCATTGGTTGGACGAATATAAAAGAATTCACATGATTCCGTCCAAAATACTATGGTTCTGAAAATCAGACCGGATTGACCAGTCAAACCGGTTCAATTGGGAACCGACAGTAAAACAGTCCGGTCCGTTGTCTATAACCGCTGGATAGAGAACTATTTGAAAACTCCTCTGCCACCATGCGCTACTTTAGCTCCTCCAATACGGGTGTCTCCTTCACAATGCGTTAAACCAGTGTCCCACAATTCGCGTGAACTCCCTGATGCCGAAGTAACTTTGGCAGACCCGTTACATCTCACCAGTTCCTTTCTAACCCGATCCAACTGCAACGAACCCGGTCCAAGAGACTCTTCAGCAGCGTTACCCTTCTAATGAGCTTACTTGGCCTAGGTCATTCTTATTGCAAATGTTTTCATTAGTTGTCCATATATTAATCTTATTCCTTTTATCCACTATAACCTCCTTTTCTAACCACTTATGTTTACAATTATAGTTTTATAAAACAGTAATTTCATAATCCACTTCATTGCTCACTTGATATCCCACAAAATCTGCACTGCCTTCAATGTCACAATAAAATGATTGATACGTTACTAATTTTCTTTGATAGAGTCTTGAATGGTCATAACTCCACTCATTCAAAATTAAATATGAATTTACCAATCTAACCTCATCTTTAACCTCCTCCCATAGCACCTCTATAACCACTTCCACTACCTGATCTCCATAATTTATCGAGTTTCGTTAGCGTTGTTAGCCTTATAGCTATATCTATGCAATCTCTTGTTGTTTCGTTCTTATGTTAATCACATCTTGCAACACCATCCCCCACATTTTCAAGTTACAATGCAATCTATATGTTTCATGTCCCACCTCTTTTATCAATACATCAAAATCACTAGTACCTATTGTAATATGAACCCCTTCATTGATCACATTCATAACAGGTATCAATTTGCATACGGCCGACACTGAAGGAAATGCATGTACGATTCCGTCACTTTATCACACGCAACCACCTCACCCCATTGACTTCCTATCACACTGAAAGTATCCACTGACCATGTATGTAACGGAACTCCAAAACATTATAACCACACTCTTCAAGTTTTACTTCGCTCCGACTCTTCCTACCTCCATACACTATGAAATAACTGTAGCAGGCTATTCATTTTGAACGAGTATGTCTCTTCAGCACTCAATAAACTGTCAAAAGTCAAAAGAGCTTTATACGCTCCCACTTCTCGTATATAACTTGAGGCAACTTCTTCGCAACCATTTTATTCAAGGACTTAAAGTCTATAGCCATCATCGTTCCACCTACTGAACTTTTTTACAACCAGTCCACGTTTTCCTTCACCATAGATATTTTCACCTTCTTTGTCCACCCATTCATATGTGGATCTTGGTCTGTTTTCTCCTTCCTCAAATTTTTTGTGTTAATATTTGAGATTTTCTGAGCCACTTCTCGTTCTCGTTGTGGTTGGCGAATCATTGCATATCAATTGTCACTTTCTGGCCGTATCTTTTTCGTGTCCTTCCGTATCTGATATTTTTCTGTATTTTGCATCTCCCACAAAAACAATCTTACCTCTTAATCTTAAACGATTCATTTCTGTTATAGTATTCAAGGCCCCTCCTTTCGTAGTGTACTGTTGATGAGCGGATATTTTATACGCTTTTTATGGGTAATTTCATATAGATTTTAGCATGTTTTAATTAGTTTTAATAGAATTTTATTAGTTTTTAAGCAAAAATCATATTTCTGGACTTTACTATGAGTTTGTGTGTTTTTCTGTGATTTCAGATATTTTCTGGTTGAAATTGAGGGAGTTGAGCAAAAATCTGATTTAGGCTGAAAAAGGACTGCTGATGCTATTGGATTATGACCTCTCTTCACTCGGAATGGATTTTTTGGAGCTACAGAAGTCCAATTGGCGCGTTCTCAATCGGATTGGGAAGTAGACATCTAGGGCTTTCCAAAAATATATAATAGTTCATACTTTGCGCGAAGATAGACGACGTAAACTGGCGTTCAACGCCAGTTCCATGTTGCAGTCTGGCGTCCAGCGCAAGAAACAGGTTACAAGTTGGAGTTCAACGCCAAAAACACGTTACAACCTGGCATTCAACTCCAGAAACAGCCCAGGCACGTGAGAAGCTTAAGGCTCAGCCCCAGCACACACCAAGTGGGCCCCAAAAGTAGATTTCTGCACCAATTATCTTAGTTTACTCATTTTCTGTAAACCTAGGTTACTAGTTTAGTATTTAAACAACTTTTAGAGACTTATTTTGGATCTCTGATGACATTTTTAGATCTGAAATTTGTACCTTTTGGCAGCATGAGTCTCTAAACCCCATTGTTGGGGGTGAGGAGCTCTGCAGCGTCTCAATGAATTAATGCAATTATTTCTGTTTTCCATTCTAACATGCTTATTCCTATCTAAGATATTCATTCGCGCTTCACTATGAAGAAGGTGATGATCCATGACACTCATCACCTTCCTCAATCCATGAACGTGTGCCTGACAACCACCTCCGTTCTACATCAGACTGAATGAGTATCTCTTAGATCTCTTAATCAGAATCTTCGTGGTATAAGCTAGAATTGATGGCGGTATTCATGAGAATCCGGAAAGTCTAAACCTTGTCTGTGGTATTCCGAGTAGGATTCAAGGATTGCATGACTGTGACGAGTTTCAAACTTGCAATTGCTGGGCGTGACGACAAATGCAAAAGGATCAATGGATCCTATTCCAACATGATCGAGAACCAACAGATGATTAGTCATGCTGTGACAGAGCATTTGGACCATTGTCATTGAGAGGATGGGAAGTAGCCATTGACAACGGTGACACCCTACATACAGCTTGCCATGGAAGGAGCCTTGCGTATGGGAAGAGGAATACAAGAGAAAAGTTGAAATTCAGATGACAAAGCATCTCCAAAACTCCAACATATTCTCCGTTATTGCACAATAAGTATTTATTTTATGCCATTTTTCCTTTTTCCATTGAACTTGAAAAACACTGTTGTTGGCATCCTGACTAAGAATAATAAGATAAACATAGCTTGCTTCAAACCAACAATCTCCGTGGGATTCGACCTTTACTCACGTAAGGTATTACTTAGACGATCCAGTGCACTTACTGGTTAGTTGTGCGAGATTGAGAAGAATTGTGATTTTTAATTTCGTGCACCAACTGTATAAACGCAAAAATATATAGACGGGTCACTTTTTTATTTTCTTGATAAGTATATGTCATTTATGTATCCAGTCCAATTTAACAGCCGAAACAGTTTTCTTTTCTATATGTCTTTCGAGAAATTATCCAAAAAAAATTGAAAAAGGCTTATTTTGCAAAGGTCAATAGTTGATTCTGAATTTTAGGATCCTTGATCTGTTCTCTAATTTTACGAATATTTTATTACTGGCTTATGAATTTCGAGTTATAGCTGAATATCTCACATTTTGTGACAGATTATATTTCGGATGTCAAATATAAGGTTGTCGGAAGTGAAATAAAAAAAAATTATTATTCCCTGATTACTACTAAAGAATTCACTTTAAAAAAAAATACTAATTTGGATGGAATTTCTTTAGCAGGTACCCATATCGTCTGAGGAGTTTCAGCGGAATTATAGAGACCAGTCCCAGCGGATTACCGACCTATAGCTTGGACTAATAAGCTGCAAGAACACATTGCTATACAGTTTGTTTTTAAATTCAAGCTTTTAGAGTATCTTTGAATTTGAAAAAAATACTCTTAATAATAAATTTAAATAATTCAATAATTTTATATCCTGAGATTTTAAGTTCAAAAGTCAAATTATAATGATTACATAAATATAATTTTATTTATGTGTTATTGTATTGATATTTTTATACTTGCTTTATCCTACAAAATATTACTATACTTTTAATATTTTCTTATAGAAAATGATCAAATCATATTTTCAATACGAGTTCTTTTTTTAAAAAAAAAATTAGAGTATGTTAGAGGTTGTGGCCATATATATATATATATATATATACTTGAGCTTTGCCAAATTTATTGAAGATTCCAGACAACTTGCAAAATATACACAAAAATCGACTCTAAATGAGCGTCATTTTCTATGAATATCGTAGCTCAGAAATGGTACACTATCAAATTGAAAGTAAATACTTCGTTGAACTCCATAGACTACACAAATGCAAAACTCATGTATGCTAGCTAGTTTCCTAATTAAAGAGTGACCAAAATTGAAGAAAGACTAAGCCGAAGCTTTTATGGGTAACGACTACCAAAAAATGTATAGAAACACGACAGAAAATAATCCAATTCAATGAGAAAATAGACTAAGAAAAAACAAAATGAATGGGTAAATGTTTAACATTTGGGAAGATCAGATGGTGGAGGTGGCAGCTTCTGATTGCGCCGTTTTCCATCTTGGACAATCCAAGCCATTTTGAGACCCCAACTTGTATGCACTTCAAGGTGGCAGTGCATAAACCAAACCCCTGTTCATGCATTACCAGCAAACGTACTTAGGAATATTATTTAATATAAATTTACACAATA
>NC_029775.3:82579979-82602466 GCF_000817695.3 Arachis duranensis | reverse complement strand
AATAATATGTATCCTTTAATTCATGATCAAATATTTGTTATATGGTTGTCTACGATCTCACAACAAGCCAACAACTAGTTGATTGTGAATTAGAATTTTATTTAAAGATTTTTTATTAATTAGTAGGATGTAATATACAGAAGGTGAAATTTGAATTCTAATATCTATTTGAGTGACCGAGTGAACTAATTACTAATAGGAAGGAGATAATTAGAAATTTCAAAACTTTTCGATAAAAAAGAAATTCCCATTTCACTGACCTGAAGTTTATCGTTAATATATATTTAGTGGAAAAAAAGAATGGTAATGATTCTACGAAACAGAAACTAATTTGTTCTTGATAATGATATATAGTTCTAGTAGTACAGTACCCACCTGGGTTATCAGCAAGGAAGCGCAGAGCGAGCCATCCACCAGAAGGCACGCCAGCAGTGTTTCTCTCAGCGGGGTCAACAAGATTGAAGTTCTTAGGATCCTTTTTGGGGTCAAAGTTTCCATTGCCTTGACCCACAATGAAGAAGTTAAATCCATGAAGATGAAGTGGGTGCGACTCTGCTCCGATGATGCTTGTGTCCTGCAGCACCAACTCCACGCTCTCGTTGAACTTCAGCACCACCACCTTCGTCCCACTACTTACCATGATGTTCCTCGGCGGCGTGCCGGTGTAGTTGAACTTAACCGGCGGGTTCGCAGGGAAATCAGTGCTGTAAACCCCTTTTGATTTGTTAAAGAAGTGTGCTTGGAGTAAGGCCGTGTTTGGCATCACAAACGACACGTTGTTAACGGCAGCCGCGACTCTCGTGTTGTTGGGTCCTTGACACGCTTCGTTCTTGGAGCATTTACTGATCCCTAACCCCACCGTGAAGAAGAAGCGTCTGTCAACGGTTCTTGGAACTTTTGCTGGGAACCTTTTGGTGTTCAAGCTACGGACTCTGTTGTTGAATTTGGCGGCAAAGACTGTGTCGTTGAATTTGGGGAGTGGGGGTCTGAAAAGTGGAAGGTTATTGGTGTTGGAGAGTGAGGGTGCGGGGTGGTTGTACTCAAGCAGGGCGGTGGTTGTGGCGTTGTCGAAGGCGGCGGGGCCGGTGGCGTAGGGCCTTGCGGCGACGGCGAATCTGGAGTTTGGAGGGGTTGGTTTGGTTTTGAGAAGAACGTTGGTGGTTTGGCCTGGTGTGATGAGAACAATGTTTGATGCGAAGGGCTTTACGTACACTGCGTCTACTTCGACCACGGTGAGGGTGTGGTTTGCTATGCTGAAGAACATCTCATCATTCAGTGCAGCGTTGATCAGCCGAAGCAGATACGTTTTTCCAGGCTTCACCTTCAGCTTGAAAGTCTCTTCACACAGTCAAATGGCCAATTTCATTTTCTTTTCCACAAAAAAATTTGCCAATAGTATTCTCCATTCAGTTATAAAAACATAAAAATACAGAAATGTTTGTATGATTTAACTTTTCTTACGAAATTGTTTGAATTTAGTTAGTTCCTTTATATATATCTTTTAGAATTTCAGATAATTTATTTGCTTTTACTATACTAATAACTAATTTGACACGTTTTTACAAATATTAGAATTAAGTTATTGTTTTTTATTAGAAATTAATATGTCTTATATTCTAACCAACCATGTTAAAGGTAAAAATTAAAATCATATTAGGTAGGTATTAAAATCAGTTATGAATATAAAATATGTAATAAAATATAAAATATATATTAAAAATAAAAATAACTATATAGCACATATTTATACATAAATATATAGTAATTTGATTTGTGGGCTGTTTTTTTTTATGTACAATATAGTAAAAATTCACCTATAATTTATCTTTTTATGAAATTGTTAGTTGAAAATTATGAGATAATTTGATATGTTTTAGTGAATATTTATTTAAAAACTTTCAACTATTAACTTTACAAAAACACAATTACATGTAAGTTGTAAGTCTTCACCTGCCCAATATTTTTCTACAACAAATAAACCATCACTTTTTTTTTTTTTCAAAATTAGGTTGTCTCGTATAAAAATTATTAAGCGAGTATTCAATAATACAAAAAATGTTCACCCTATCCCTATTTTTTTTTTACAAACAAGGTATAAAAGCAAGTTGTTTTAGTGATTCATTCTTACCTTTGGCTGAGCAGTTAGAGAGAAGACCTGGAAGGCCGTTGATTGTGTGAGCATCAGACAGATTAGGCGCCAATCCTGTTTTCGTTGCTTGGTTTATAACAGCTTCTGTGTCCGCATTCCACCACTCCCCTGCCATTGTTTTTTATGCAATATAATATCAAAATATATCAGCTTAGAAACAACATTTTACTTTCTAATATATATCATGGCTTACCAAGTATGATGGGGACTTCTTTGAAGGGCTTGGCGAATGGATAAGCCTCGTGTCTCTTTGGAAGAATCACAATGGCACCATAGAGAGTTGTTCTGAGCCATGAGATGTGTGCATGCCACCACAGTGTACCTCTCTGCCCAACCACCGTGAAGTTGTATACATAACTCTGCCCTCTCTGAATCGGACACTGCGTTATATACGCCGGTCCGTCTGCCCAACCACTTCTCACTTGCCGGATTCCATGCCTGCCAAAAAATGTATATATAGTTTATCATATTAAATTGTGCAGCAAAATTGTTAGTATGCTACCATTGAAGTTAATTAATTAATACCAATGAATTGTCACATTGTGCTGAACATGGTTAACCACTTTAATCACAAGTCTATCACCCTCTCTTGCTATTATTCTAGGACCTGGAAACTGTCCATTCACAGTCACGATGCTCTTTGTTTTGCAAAGCCTTGTCACATTTTGCATTTTGATCTGCACAAAAAGGAATTCAAATTGAGAAACACAAGTTTAAAAAAAAAATTCTAGAGCGCCAACAATATTTAGATAAGCACGCCAAAATTTTTTACATCCTATTAGTTTTTACACATACGTGACAGTAAATCAGTATAATTTGCATTGACATTACAAATAATTTGCACATATTTGAATTATTAATGTGAAAAAGCTGTGACCATAGAGCTACGATTATCGTGAATTAAGTCAGAGAGTAAAAAATAGTGACTATAGATCATAGACTAAAAATGTGGCAGTGATATTTTGTGTACACATACGTTAAACTTGTAGTGCCTTGTAACTCTTTCATGCTCTGCATGCGTTAGATTTGGAAAAATGAATACAGCACATAACACAACGAGCATAACCCTTAAGAAGCCCGGCATGCTTGGCGAAGAACACATTTCCTTTTCTCTTTTAATCTTCTAAAGCTTCTTTTTTATTGTGTTTTCTTGTTTTTTTACTTTGGATGGATTAAACAACAAACTGAGGCAGCTTATATAGAAGAAATGGAATTAGTGGGACTATGATAATTAATTAGGTGATTGAAAATGAGATGTTACAGACTACATACTAATAATTCCTTTGCCCACAATGTTGCAATCTTTGAACTATTGCATCGGCTTTAATTTCCGCTGGCTATGGTTAGGATATAGAGTACATTTCAAGCCAGATTATAATTTGATTGTGGAACTTCCTCTGATACTATGTAACTTCATTTTCCAATGTGATCAATTTTACACAAGTTATAACACTACATCAATTGATCGAACTCAAGGGAGTTTTTACAACACAATTAGTTAGACGCAATGTTAAATGTCACAAAGATTCAACATTAACATATATAATGCTTTCTTGTCGCTTTAATTTGTTACCAAGGTAGATATATAATAGGTGTAATTTGAGACATATATCCAAGGACATTTTGATCCAATAAAATTAAGAGAGAAGGACAAATCGTTTTCTTATTTTCTAGTCAGCAAACATTTAAGTTTTTAGAAATTTAAAAATATATTTAAATTTCTGACCTCTTAAAATCTAGACACATCGATCTTTGTTCAATTTGACTCATTTAAAAATTCTTTCATATATGTATCTGTTTGATTTTTCGTTAATCTAATAGACCCAAGTGAATATGAGGAATTGATATATCCAAGTTTTAAAAACATCAAAAATTTAAATATAATTTTAAATTCTCAAGAACTTAAATATCTGTAAATAAAAAAGTCAAAGATTTGTTTGTCTTTTTTTCTCTTAAATTAAATTAAATGTATTTCTATTTTTTTATGAACTTTAATTTATGTGCGAAATAAACAATTAAACAGAACAAAATGTTGATGAATGAAAGGGATTGATTATCACAAACAGGGTTAGATGGACTTGGGTGCGAGGTAAACCTCAGCCTCCTAACGTTAATACTTGTTTATAAAGGAACAAAGAGAACAGTAGTTGTTGTTTCGTTAGATGTGTCGGTTGTTAATTTGGTGCTTTGCAAAATCTAGCGGCTTTTGATGTTGTTGCCAATGGCTCTTATCTTTGCTGTGATGAGCTTTGATTTGCATGTTTCTCATTCGCCGCAATCTAATATTAATAGGCCACAATGAAAAATTTAATTAGTTATTGTTGAAAGGGAACAACATGAGTTCAGTTGTTTAAAAATTGCAGCGAAACCGAAAAAAGAGTTGTCTACAAATTGCAACATCGGGGCCAAAGTTACTGGAATTTTACTTTCTTTGGCAAGGTTTTTTTATTTAAGAGAAATGTTAGGTAATAATTAATATTTTTTTATTTGTCTTGCAATTGAACAATATTAACCAACTCTTATTTTTTTTAATTAAAAATGTTGACCCCTCCTAATATTCTCCTTTACCTAATCAATGAAAATGTTTGCCCACTAAAAAATTTTCAATTAATTAACAAATTATTATTCACATTAACATTTAAAATCAATTATAATACGTTTAAAAATTTGACATGATATCCTGAAATTTTACGACAATATATTAAACTAAAAAGTAGATGAGACAAATTTAAAATTCTATTTCATTTGTTTATTACAATAGTTTGGCAAAATATTTTAAAGAAGTGCTTATGTTTTTAAAAAATATAAACATCATATTCTGTATTTAATAAAGAAAATTAAGTATTTGTACATTTTAACTTCGAAAAGTTATGAGTACTTTTTAAAACTCTTCTAAAATATTTTCAAAATAAACTAGCTATTTTTAAAATTAAAATATTTAATATGATTTTATATACTAGTAAATATCTATATTGATTCTTAGTCTTTATTATATTTATGGCTATTAAAATCTTTTTAAATATTGAAAACAACTTTACCAAACAAAATTTTTATAACTTGTGTGTATTGAATATCACTTTATTTTTATTTTTCACAAGTTTTAAAAAACTATTTTTAAACATTTAAATTAAATACACTTTTTTTGAAAACCATAACTCTTTACTAAGCTATGCCATAGATATTTTTGGAAGAGAATGGGACCAAAATTCTAAAAATTGGTTTGAATTGGCCGGTTGAATAGGTCGAACCGTGAACCGGTGAATATTTTGATTTGGTCAAAAATCATAATCACTCTTTTTGAAAATTGTTATTAGACCGCCGAATCGGTTGGAAATTGCTCGGTTGAATCAAACCAGGACCCAGCTGGTTTTCATATTTTTCACCAATAGTGTTGTTCTGTTCATTAATGAGATAAAAAGGAAAGGGTGAACCCCTAAACCCTAATCTCCTTCCCCTTCATTGAACAGTCACTCACTCAACAACCAGTAGTAGCATCTTGCATACTCGCCTTCGAGCTCCTTCATCACTCCCTCAATTGCTCCATCCAGTCACTGCCGTTGCAACTGCTCAAACCTTGAAGCCGCCTTCCCCAGCCACCGTCCACTTGCTCTCATCACTCCGTCATTCTCGTCCACTGTCGTCTCTATCACTCCGTCACTTGTCCTCATCTCGTGTAGTTCCTCCGTCGCTCAGAGCTGTTGTTTTGCTGCGCCAGCTCTATTCTACTAAACCACCATGCTCCAACCCTTCTTTGCTCTAGCCATCCAGTTCTCCCTTACCTCTGTACTCTAGAAGGCACCCTCAAGCCCTAACTTTGTCGTCATCTCATTGTTCGTCCATCGAGCAACTGTTGTTCGGCCGCGTTGGCTCTGTTCAACCGTGCTCCAGCCCTTTTCTGCTTTAGTTTGGCCATGCTCAACCCTCATCTACTCCATTCCTGCCACGTTCCACCGTCTTCTACTCCAGTTTCGCCTTACACCACCGTCCACCATCTAGTCTTACGGTGCTCCCTCATCTCTATATTCTAGAAGGTACATTTTTTAGGATTTTTAATTTTTAATTTGTGATTTAATGATTTTTCATTTTTCTTCTTCAACTATTGTTGTCTGTGGTTTAGGATTGATATTATGTGGTTCTATTGTCTTTAATTTCTGTTTTGAATTTTAGTTTTTATAGTGATTAACTGATTATGTTTGATTATGTTATGGTTCTGCTTATGTCTTTCATTGTTAATTTTTTTGTTGTGTACCTATTGATGTCCTTGAGAGCTGAGAACTTGAGATTATTAGGTTATTGTATTTGGATATTTAGATACTGTGAAGTGCATTTACGCATCTTCCAGATGATTTAGAAGAAAAGCTGGTGAATAAGATTTTAAATTATGAAATCATGTGTTGCTGAAAGATGATAATAAGGAATAAATTTGGTTTTCGCGATTTAATCTTTCACAGCTTCTCATCATCTTGCTCCATTGTCTAGTGCTTTATTTTCTTGCTCGTGTTAAGGTCTTCACCACCTGTACAGCTTGTGTACTAGAGCTTATTGGTGTTCCCTTGATCTTCCTCCAATAGTTCATGGTCCTGAACAACAATATTGCTTTCTTCTGACACCTCAGATAGGTGAATTTGATTGTCCTAGCTAATTCTTTCATCATTATTCTCTAGCCTTCTGTTGCTATCTTCATAGCTCTCTTTGGCCTTTAAATTTTTGCTCACATGATTTTTATTCACTATATCTTCTACATCTATTATTAGGCTGTTGGTAAATCTGCAATAAATTTTTGCAGATTTTGATTATTGATGACAAATTTTGATGTTGGCATTTTATGTTTGGTTATTTCTTTTGTTATTTATTTGACTTTTGAGTTTGTATTTAGATGAGATTATAATATTGTGGTTGATGTAGTATTTTTTATTTGAATGATATTATCAAGTTTATATTAGAATATAATTATGATTTAATGTGTTTATTTATTATTTTACTATAAAACGATTATTTTAGTTGAACCACGATTAAATCGGTTGAACTATTAAACCAATAAATTAATAACTAAAACGGTTCGATGATCAGTTCGGTTTTCTAAACCTGGATGGCGACACATGCCCCACTAATGTTTTGAAAATCTTTAGCAACTATATAAACATAGATATATTTGCCCCTGACAATTTATACATTGCTTCACACTAATTTTATTTTACACTTTAGAAAAATAGTTACAAGTTTGAAAATTTTATTTTACAAAGATGAATCATAATCACAAGAGTATTACTATTTCTTTTGTTGTCCACGATATCTCTCAGTTCAATAGATTAAGAACTAATTTATTGCAAATTTGTGCTCTATTTAAGGGTTTGCCACTGACCAATGGGATTTTGCATGCACAAGGCGGGATTCGAATTTTCGACACTTGCTTAAGTGAATGAGTAAGTTGACTACTCGACCAACCCAACTTAGTTTATGAAATATTACCATTTCATTGAGGGCTTTCGTCAATTCCTTATTAAATGACCAGATGGTCGAAATTTTTTGAGTTAAGCCTCAAAGTGATCATTGATATTAACAGGGGCGGAGCCTCATATATAAAAAAAAGGAGCAATGGCCCCTCCTAAAATTTCAATTTTTTTTATAAATTGTGTACAAATTTTAGTTTAGCCCTCCTTAAAAATTTTACTTTTACCCTTTCCCTAAAATTCAACCTAGCTCCACCCTTAGAAATTGACAATGTGCAACAAAATCGTCCATGAAATTCTAATTGCATCAATTATGTTTCTGAGAATGCCAAAAGTGTACCACGTTAGTTCCTGACCCATTTTTTTGTTAATGGCATGCTGATGTGGCTTGATGACATGGATCATTAGTGACACATGTCATCACTTCATGGTTTGGCCACATGTAATGTTATAATAACTGGTACACGAATCTCCACACCTTCGTACAACTGTACCAGCAAGTGTACTGGGTCGTCCAAGTAATACCTGAGCGAGTCAGGGTCGATCCTACGAGGATTGTGGTTTGAAACAAGCTATGGTTATGCTACAAGTCTTAGTCAGGTAGACTCAGAATTCAGTTGGATTAATGCAAGGGCAATTAATAATAGGAATATATTGTATAAATTAAAATCAGTAATAGGAATAAGGTAAAGGATTGGAGTTGCTTTGTCTTTCTGAATTAACTTTAACTGTCTTCTTTGCTTGTGAGTGATCTCTTCAATGGCAGGCTGTAAGTGATTAACGCCTTTATTGAGAGGTCATCAATACTTCTCCGGATCTGAACCTCAGGTTTAGTATGAATCCATCTCTGCTTGAGGGTGAAGCTCGTACAATCCATTCTCCTTAATGATCTTACTCAAAACGCCACAGACAAGGTCGAATCTTTCGGATCAAAGAATGCTGCATCTTAGGGTTTTAGCCTCTACCACAGATACCCTAATCTCCCCATAAATTAGCTGAACTGGTGTCTCGAGAAGTTCCCAATGAAGTCGTGGATTAGCCGTCTGAGAGATGTATGATTCAAGCTGGTGGTTAGTGCTTTCCACTGAAATATTCACACGAATCCAAGTAGACGCGGGTGTTTGTCAGGCACGTTCGTCTTAGTATGATGAACAGAGCTGATTGTCACTGATCATCCTATTCACCATGTTGTAGTACGAATATACATCTTAGAATTAATCACACACGGATCGAAGAGAAATAGTAATACTTTTATTATTTCATAGGACTCAGCAGGGCTCCTCCCCTCAACCTAGGAGGTTTAGAAACTCATACTGAAAGGAAATACAATGGTAAACATGTAAAAGTATCATAAAGATGTCGAATAACATAAATTAGATCCCTTAAATACTAAACTAATGACTAGTAAGGGTAAAACAGTCTTTTTTGTGCTAAAATCCACTTCTGGGGCCCACTTGGTGAGTGTTTGGCCTGAACTTTAATGAGATCCACGTATTATGAGGTCTTTTAGGCGTGAAATGCTGGCTAGGGGGTCCTCTTTGGGCCTTCTAATCCGATGAAAAGTATAGACGATTATACATTGCTGGAAAGCTATGAAAATCAGCTTTCCATAGCAGTTGAGAACGCTCAATTTGAACTTCTGTAGCTCCAGAAAAGCTTTTCCGAGTGCAAGGAAGTCAAATTTGGACAGCATCTGCAGTGCTTTCTCTGTCTCTGAATCAGACTTTTGCTCCAGCTCCTCAATTTCAGCCAGAAAATACCTGAAATGGTACAAAAACACACAAACTCAAAGTAGAATCCAAAAATGTGAATTTAACACTAAAATTTGTAAAAACTAAATAAAACATATTAAAAACTATATGAAAACTTTGCCAAAAAGCGTATAAAATATCTGCTCATCACAACACCAAACTTAAATTGTTGCTTGTCCCTAAGCAACTAAAAATAAAATAGGATGAAAAGAATATTAGGATGCAATAAATTTCTGAATTTCCAATAAAGCTCAGTTTCAATTAGATGAGCGGGACTTAGTAGCTTTTTGCTTTTGAAAAGTCTTGGCATCTCACTATCCATTGAAAATCAGAATGACTGGCATCTTTAGGAACATAGAATCCAGATGATATTATTGATTCTCCTAGTTCAGCTCTGTTTTATTCTTGAACACAACCTTTTAGAGTCTTGGCCGTGGCCCTAAGCACTTTATTTTCCAATATTACCACTGGATACATAAATGTCGCAGACACTTTACCTGGGTGAACCCTTTCAGATTGTGATTCAGCTTTGCTAGAATCCCCAGATAGAGGTGCCTAGAGTTCTTAAGCACATTCTTTTTTTTGCTTTGGATCACTACTTTAACCGCTCAGTCTCAAGATTTTACTTGACACCTTCACGCCACAAGCACATGGCTAGGGACAACTTAGTTGAGCTGCTTAGGCCAGGATTTTATTTCCTTTAGGCCCTCCTAACCACTAATACTCAAAGTCTTGGATCCTTTTGCTCTTGCCTTTTGGTTTAAAGAGCTAATGGCTTTTTCTTTCTTTTTCTATTTTCATTTTTTCGCTAATTGTTTTGGCTATTTTTCTTGCTTCAAGAATCAAATTTTAGATTTTTCAGATCATCAATAATACTTTTCCTTTTTTTTAATTCTTTCAAGAGCCAGCATCCTAAAATTCCAACTTCAAATATGCACTGTTTATTCATACATTCAAAAAACTAAAGCAATACCACCAAAATAATTGACTATTCTTTATTGGAAAACTAAAAAATCTATGCATATTTAATTCTTCTAAAAAAATCACTATTTTATTCATTGTTTAATGATGATAAGAGGAATAATTTATAGCTAATTGGAATAATAAAAAAATAAAAATTAATTACTGCTAATGCTTCTGTAACTCTAAAATTTAAAAGACATAAAAATGAAAATAAAAATAAAAATAAAGACTTAAATGCTACTAGTGATCATGTGAACCTAAATATGAGACATACGAATTAGAATAATAGAAATATAAGAAATAGGAATTAGAATAGCCACAGAGTTGAAACTCAACAACCTTCAGCTTAAGGGATGCTGGGTTCTTCAGGTTGTGGGGTGCATGGCTCTTCAACTTGAGGGGCACTAGGCTCTTCAGGAGAAGACTTCTGGCGCTTCAGCTCCTCTAGCTCATGCCCCTTGCTTCTCCTGCTCCTTGATCAGTTTGCAAATTATGCTAGTCTGATCTTTCTGCTCCTCTCTAAGCTAATCTAAAGTGCTATGCAAATGTATTACAGATGCCTTTAGCAGGTCCCAATACTCCATTGGAGGGATCTCTTGGGGAGGCTCAGGTGCCTTCCTTTTGAGTTGACCCTCTTCTATCTTGGAACTCTCCATCACCTGCTTGGTGATATGATTTACCACTGGAATAAATCTGTTCGATGGGATCATAACCTTAACCTCTTGGCATAGACGAAAGATGAGATTTGGATAAGCTAGCATTGCATTAGTGGACACCCTGTTTACCAGCTTGTAAATCTCACGGGAGATTATTTGGTAGACTTCCACCTCATTCCCCATCATGATGTAGTGAATCATCACAGCTCTTGGAATATTGACTTCAGAGCGGTTACTTGTGGGGAGTATAGAATGCCCAATGAAATTTAGCCATCCTTTAGCAACAGGCTTGAGGTTCGCCCTTTTTAGCTGGCATGGCTCCCCTTTTGTTTTCTCAATCCATTGAGTTTTGGGCAGGCATATGTCCTCAAGGGCTTGATCCAACTTTTGGTTGGCTACAACCCTTCTGTTGTATGACTCATGGTCATTCTTTTGCAGAGGTAGTTTGAAGATCTCTCTCACCCTCTCCAGGTGAAAATACATGATCTTTTTCCTGACCATGGTGTGAAAAGTATGTAAGGTTGTTCCATCATTTTTTTGCTTATCTGTCATCCACAGATTTGCATAGAATTCACGGATCATGCTGTATCCAACATTTAATTCGGGATTACTTAGAATCTCCCAGTCTCTCCTTCGAATCTGCTCTTGGATCTCCGAGTATTCTTCTTCTCTTGAATTGAATCCCACTTCAAGGATTACTGGCCTTTTACTCATTATCTTGTGATAATGTTCTTCATGTTGCTTGGTAAGGAATCAAACAAGTTTGAAAACAACTGTTGAGTTATTTTCTTTCTTGCTCTTTGGGCGGTCTTGCCACTTTTTGGAGCCATGGGATTGAATTCTTGATGAGAGAACAAGGCTCCTGCCACACCAAACTTAAAAATTTGCTCGTCCTCAAGTAAAACGTAAGAAAGGAAGAAGAAAAAAAGAGAATAGAAGAAGAAAAAGAGGAGAGAATTCGAATGAGAGGTGGTGAGTGAGGGAGAGAGGCACGGACATGCATATATATAGGGAGGGGGGGAGGGATTTCGAAAATAATCATAATAGAAAGATAAAGATTTTTGAAAAATATAGAAAAAGATAAATTGTTAAACTTGAAAGATAAGAAAATATTTTTATTTAAAAAAAAGATAGAAAAGGCTTTAAAGGTAAGATAAGAAGTATGAAAAAGATTTGGAAGTTTAATAAAAGATATGAACAAGATAAGAAAAAATTTTGAAAGATTTTGAAAACAAGTTGTAAAAGATATGAAATTTTGAAAAGGATTTGAAAAGTTTTGAAACAAATGTTTTAATTTTGAACTTAAATTGAAATTGAGATACTTGAACAATATTTCATTTGAAAATCAAAGAATATTTAAAATTGAATTGGAAAAAGATGAGTTGAATCAAGAGAAGATGAGAATTTTGAAGTTACCTCCATGCTGCCTTGCTGGCATTTAAACGCCCAGAATGCTAGCATTCTGGCGTTTAATGCCAGAGTGATCCTCCCCCTTGGGTGTTAAACACCCAGCTAGGGCTCCCTGATTGGCATTTAACGCCAGGCATGTGCTCCTTTTTGGGTATTAAACGCCCAGTCAGTGCTTCCTGGCTGGCATTTAACGACAGGCTTGCTGTCTCCATGGGCGTTTGAACGCCCAATTGCCTTCCCTTTCTGGTGTTTAACGCAAGAGAGATCTTTACTCCAGGGTATTCTGTTTGCTGTTCTGCATCATTCTGTCTCTGTTTAAGCATTGTGCATGATCACTAACATTAAAATTAACTTAAAACATAATCAAAAGCTAATTAAAAAGAAAACTAATTTAAATTAGAAATAACCAGAAAATGAATAATATATGAGTGATTATTGGGTTGCCTCCTAACAAGCACTTCTTTAATGTCTTTAGATGGACTTCACTGTACTTAACTTAGTAACAGTGTTGAGCCTCCTGGCTCAATATCTCCTCCAAGGTAATGTTTGACCCTCTGTCTATTGACAGTAAACCTTGTGTCAGGATCTTTACCTTGAAGTTCTATGTGCCCATAAGGAGATACTCTAGTAATCACATAGGGTCCTTTCCAACGGGATGTGAGTTTTCCAGGGAAGAATTTGAGTCTTGAGTTGAAGAGTAGGACCTTCTGTCCTAGTTCAAAGACTTTGGAAGCTATCTTCCTGTCATGCCACCTCTTTGCCGTTTCTTTATAGATCTTTGCATTTTCAAACGTAGCTAAGCGGAATTCATCCAACTCATTTAGTTGGAGCAGCCATTTTTCTTATGCTTATTTAGCATCAAGGTTGAGGAATCTAGTGGCCCAATAGGCCTTGTGTTATAGTTCCAATGGCATTTGATAGGACTTTCCCTATACCAGCTGGTATGGTGAAGTTCCAATGGGGGTTTTGAAAGTTGTTCTATATGCCCACAGAGCATCATCAAGCTTTCTGGCCCAATCCTTTCTGGAGGTACATACTGTCCTATCTAAGATTCGCTTTAGTTCTCTATTTGAGACTTCATCTTGCCAATTTGTTTGGAGATGATACCGTGTTGCTACTTTATGGCAAACTCCGTAACGGCTTAAGATAGAATCCTACTGTCTGTTGCAGAAATGAGTACCTCCATCACTGATTAGTGTCCTAGGGACACCAAATCTGCTGAAGATGTTCTTTTGGAGGAACTTCATTACTACTCTAGTGTCATTAGTGGGTGTTGCTATTGTTTCAACCCATTTAGACACATAATCTACTGCCACAAGGATGTAGGTGTTTGAGTATGAAGGCGGGAATGGCCCCACGAAATCTATGCCCCATACGTCAAACAACTCAATCTCTAGAATTCCTTGCTGAGGCATACTGATGAGAGAGAATTTATTGTATAGTTTGGAATCAATAAAAAACATGAATCACTTCGTTGGTAGCATAGTCCAAACCAACAATGAATTCTCTTAATCAAATATTTACAAATTCTAATTAACCGAGAGTATTTAAACCTCGGTCGTCTTCCCTAGGAGTTGCAATGAAATGTACATTTATTGGCTATGAGAGAGAGAGAGAGCATGGGGAATTGGGAAAGCAAGAGAGGCAAGGAAATGTAAATATCAAGAAATTAACTTAACATGCAAGAAATTAAATGCAAGTAAAAGCAATGCAAATGGAAATTAAATAGTAAAAGGGACTCTTGGTGCGAATTGGGAAATTTAGGTTTCCTATCCTAGTTGTTGACCACAAACATGGCAATTGTGTGGAATCAATCCAAATTAGTCAATCTTCCTTGAGAATTGGTCAAAGGGTGCAATTGATCTCAATGCATAAGTCCTAGTCAACTCACTAATTACTTAGTAAAAGACTAGCATCAATGGAAACCAAACCAATTAACTATCCTCACACAATGCGGAATGGACATCCATAACTCAATTCCACCCAAACAACCAATTTCTCAACCAAGAGTGTGAAAATTAAACATGCAAGAAATAAAAGTCAAACAAGCAATAAAAGTCAAAGCATGGAAAATTGAAATGCAAGAAACCTCTTGGCAAGTAATTGAGAGCTAAGGTTACCTATCCTAGACATTGACCACAAACATATGATGATTATGAAGAGTTAATCCTACTTAGTCAACCTTACATCGAAGATAAGTCAAATAGGCATAGTTGATTTCAATCCCTAAGTCCTATGTCAACACTAAGGGGTCACATAGAGTCAAGGGAGACCAAATCAACTAACTACTCTAATGTATCAAACAAGAATGGACATCAATATCTCAAGGATCACCAAAGTCAACAATTTCAAGCCAAGAATGAGGAAAACTAAGTAAAAGCTAAGCCAAGTATTTTATCAAACACTTAGTGTGCATGAAAATAAAATAATATTAAATTGCATAGAAAATAAAATCTAACTACCAAAAGCAAGAAAATGACAATAACAATTAATTTGAGTTTATTAATCCTCAAAATATTTGATAAGATATCATAGAGCTGCCACAAAGATGATACAAACGAACACGGACTAATAATATCAAAATTATAAAAAAATGATCTGATGTAAGATATGAAACAATGGTTTTCCTAGAATACAACTTAAAGAGAGAAATTTTCTTCTAAAATAGAAGAATATAATGAAGATAGAAAAATAAAAAACAAATAAGAGAGCAACATGTCATTCTCTATGATTGTTCTTTTCTATTTCTTAAAAGGTCTGAATCCTCTTTATATAAGTAAAATGTATTAAAAATCTTTTGATACCATGGACTCCAAAGTTTAGAAATATTACAAGTGAAAGTGCATCTTTCTTGCAAAGGAAAAAGAAGGGAGGGGAGATTTTGGTGGTAATGTTCAATTCATCCTTAGTACGTACAACCACGTTACTTGTGCATGTTTCTTCCAAAATACTAGGATCACCCCATGTGTATATAATCTATATAATGTTTTAAACTAGAAAACATAACTACAAATTAATAAAATGACCTACGTAATTTATCTAGAGAAGTCCAAATATTTTATGCTAAAATATCTGGCACAACATTTCGAAAGAGGGGAGTTTTAGATCAAGAAAAAAAAAAAACATTCTCCTAATTAGTCGTCTCCATTAGCTATTCTTAATAGAGCAGAATATGTTCCAACGATAGAGCTTAGCACCCCCACAATAATAACTAATACACACTTTGTTATCTGAAAAATTAAAACAAAAAAAAAGTTACTGATGAATAAAATTGGTCATAGAAATATTAAAAATGTTTCAAAGATGATTTGAAAGAGAAGTTGACATTCTATACCTCAAGTTTTGATAATCTACCGTTGTGTATCTTTAGATAACACGCACAAGGATAAATAAGTGCCTGCACCACCAAAAAAAAACAACTAGATATATAATGCTCTGCAGAGCAGATTTGAAAGAATATATCATCAAATAACATAAATTGGTACTCTAATTATCATACTTGGTCTTGCATAATTTGTAATTTTAGTTATTGGTAACATTTTAAAAATGTCAATCTAGTTTCTAAAGTTACATTGTGATGTTACGTTATGACTAATGACATAATTATGTATAGATCAATCCCAAATAGCCTATCAGATTTTCATCTGTCTAGTGTTTTAATCTTTGATCATATATTTATAGTTGAAATCAATGACTAAAAATAGTAGAACACCTTAGTTTTTGACATACTTAAAACGTATCTTGTAATGTAGAATATTCACGTATGATTTAATGTTTTATTCTAACATATAACGATGTTTGTTTGTTTTTTTTTTAAATAATAAGGATGTTAACTAACAATTAATTGTCCAAATAATAAATTAACCTATGAAATATTTACCATTTTTCTAGTTTTGACGAGACATAATTCTAAATATAACTTCAACTATTGAGTTGATATGTATGTTTAAGATAAGAAAGAGAAGATCGTAGCATGTAAATAATACTGACCGAAATAAGGAACAGAGAGGGCCACAACCAAACTTGAAATCACTAAAAATGTTCTAATAGCAATAGCTGTGGCATGACATCTTAGCTTGTTGTTAGGGATAAGTTCCTCTATACTCAATGCAATGGGTAATATCGTTAGTGCATATTTTGCCAATGGTGTTATAACCTATATATGTAACATAACAAAAAAAATTATTTTTGTCAAAAATTGTCACATTAAAATAAATAATAATAAATAAAAGGGGAACAATTTGGATATCTTACAGTTGTCCAGGTTGCAATCTTTGATGCATATAACTCTTTGGGCATGTTTAAAGTAAATTGAGACTCAACTGACTCGCCAAAAGTTAAATATCCAACTGCACCAACACTCATGTACATAAAAAGACAAAAGGCAAAACTGCAAAAGAGGAAAACAAAGCAACAATGCTCTTAAGCAAAACTATTGTAATAACAATTTATTAGCAAAAAATTAATTCATCTAAGTAAATAAATTTAATTGGTTGACACTATAAAACATTTTGCACTCACCAATTTATTATCATCTACGATATATAAAAATTTTTAAATAGTTGTCATACTCGTATCAGTTAATAAATATATACTGTAATTTGTACAAGTTTTTATTGAACATTCATAAATATTTCTTAATCATATAAATTAGTTTTTGTAAAACATTAAATTTTATAGTAAACTATTCAATTTACATTTAAATGACATAATTGAATATAACATTTTTATATATTCCATAATAATATATCCTCCCATCCCCAAATCATTTTTATTTTCTTTTTTTTTGTACTTGCATACCCGTATTTATGCATCTTAAGTTATCAGTAGTGTTAGCTTAAGTGAATTGGATTGAAGCTATGGGAAATTTAATACTAGATGTTGTGCTTACCTAAGATATAGAACTGATGGGAATCTTGATGGATCCTGCATAGAAGAGTAGACATTTGGGAAAACAGCATGGCCAGCAAAACCAAAACCATATAGACCAACTGATACAGAAATGTTTTCAAGGTCTAAAAGTTTTCTTCCTGGTTTCAATCCAACATGATCAACCAACCCAACCCAAAACAAGCATAATGTCACCATTATTGTTGCAAATATTCCTCCAGCTGGAAAAAAACATTTATTATTTCTGTTAGTAGCTAAACATGAAAGAGGAGCTTCCAAAATATTGAAACTTTTTGCAATTGATCATTATTATTTTTAGCATTAAAAGGATTAATTTGCATAATAATTCTTTCAAGACCGATAATTATCTGAAAATATCTCAAACACCGATTCAAGTTGACAGATTTGCCAAAAGTGTTGACTATTTTGTTAGTCAACTAAGTGCTAGATGGTAGTTAAATTATAATATATTCGAAAGATCATTTTGTGGGTTAAGAAACTCTCCCTTTTGCAAATGATACAGTATTAAGGTGCAAATTCACATGTGATTATCTTTCACTTAAAAAATTATTAAATAATAATTTAATTAAACATGCTAAATCATTTAATGATTCTCAATTATCAATTACATGTGAATTCAACCATTGATTTAATGGTCATACACCAAGATTCTAATTGAATTCACACTCTATGAATAGCTATCAAATGAGTTGGCATGATATCTATTAAAAATAAAGTGAGCATATTTAACATGGATACAACAAGAAAAATAAGAACCTGAGATATAAGAAAGAAGGCTTAGATTTCGAAGCCAAACAGTAGGAAGAACCATAAGAGCTGCAGTGATTGCAAAAAACACATGAGTCTCCAAATCTATCCCACCAACTTTGATGTGGACATTAGGAAACAGTGATGAGAGGTTATCACTCATTAGTGTTATAAACTCAACAGCAGCTGCCTACACGCAAGAACTATTCACCTTTCAATACATGTGTGTATCAATGCAAAAAATAAAAATAAAAATAAAAATACTAAAATAGAAGAAATTCTTGTTACTTACGTACAATTCCATGTACAAGAATATCTGCATTTGATAAAATAGAGCTGTCAGTTTCTCAATTTCTCAATATATTTTGTTTTACTTATCTACACGAATTATAAATTATCAATTAAAAATGAGCTCAAGAGCATCATACTCTAAAAAGTGAAGAACTTGTTATACACAATATGTACAACTATGTTGTAAGTATAAAACCAGTGATTTGTATAAAATATATATTAAAAATAAATTAAATAACATATATATTTATACACAAATATACAGTAACGAATTTTTTATGAGTACATAACATTTTTATATTTCGAAATTTACTCACCGCAATCCCTAAGCGACCAACTACTCCAAAGGCGGCTTGGCCGATATCTGGATATGTTTTGAGTCCAGGGTTGCTTTCCAAACATCTTTTCAGTAAAATTCCAGTATAACAACAAATGATAGAAAATAATATAAGGATTGTAAGGCTCAACCATCCTCCTTCTTTTATAGCATATGGAATCGTAAGAAGTCCTATCCCACATAATATATTCGTTCCTTTATAGAAAAATAAAAAGAAAAAAAAATTAAGAAAGGCAGTTGTGCATAATACATACAATCACATTTGTATGCTTTGAGTAATTGAAAGGAAATAAATGATTATCTATTTGTTACTCATTCTCACAAATAATAAAAAAACTAGTTTTTATATTTTAGATCATGTAAAAAATAATAAATTATATTTTTGTTTATTTTTTCACCTGCTTTTATTTCTTGAATCACAAAATCTTCAAGACTTAAAAAACAAAAAAATAATTTTAAATACTAAATTATAAATTCTAAAAAAATGTTGACTAATATTAGATAACTAAAAATAGATTTCCTTTATTTTTTTTATTCACAACAGCCAACCAAGTGTTTTGCAAATTTAAAATATGACTTAGATAGATTAAAAATATGAGATAAGTTGGTAGTGAACATGGAAGAAACACCAAATAATGCATGCTTTTGAAGATGAAAAAATTGTAGAAGAATGAATGATCATAACCATTAATAACTGACTGTGCAAATGAGCATTGGTGTTGTGGTGGTGGCAAATCATCAAGAGAAAACTTGGAATGTTGAAATACACTTGACTGCTGTCTCGCAGGTTGTTCTTCTGAAACACCATTCTCCACTTCTTTTAGTTGATCCGAGACAAGAGGTTTAGCCAAAGAAGAATCCTCTTGCTTCCATTCTTGAGATCTCTTGAATGCTGTAGTCAAATACTGATTATTACTACTTCCTTTTGAGCCAATTCGCCTTATGAAACTAATTCCAGGTGGTGTTACACTCGTTAACATGTCCATGGATTGCCTGAACAAAGATTCAACAAATTCAACGAATTTAGAATTTTAATAAACATTTCAGTGTGTTATTAGAAAATGTTTAAAAAACTTTTATAAATTCAAGGTATAATTTATTTTGATGTACCGATTAATCACGTCTATTTCTTTATATGAATATTTACATGGTTAATATAAAAATTAGTTATTTTTACACATATTTGATATTATATTATTTAATAAACATAAAATTTTTTTACATTGACAATACATTAAAATTAAATTCTAATAATTCGATAATAAATTTTTTGAAAAAAAAACCAACAGAAATTTTAAGAAAAAAAAAGTAAAACATTATTTTTTATTCCACCAATAACAACAATAATAAACAACGCCACTAACTACTATCACCACTCTACCGCCACCACTGCCAACATACAGCACCTTCACCCCACGATAGCATGGTCCTGAGTTTGAGGAAGAGTTGTTGGGGTGGGACGTGAGAGCCTGGCAAAAAGCTTCACTGTGGGGGATGATGGGAAGATGTTGATGGAGAGACACAAAAGAAGTGTCGGTTAGAGATTATAGAAGTGATGAACGCAGATCTGCTTTGGGGGTTTTGCGTTGGTGTTGATATTTTAAGATTGGTATTATTGGTGGTTATGAATTATGATGTTGATGGTAGAAGGGTTAGCAAGGAAAAAGGGTGAAGGAAATTAAAAAGAAGGGAAGATTGTGGTGTTAATTGATTTCTTAAAAGAAAAAGTATACTTTTTCCAAACATAATTCATTTTCTAAAAAATAAATGAGAAATGCTATTTGTACATCAAAATCAGCCACTAAAATCAGTCACCAATATATTTATGTATAAATCATGTGTAGTTTAATTTATATTCATAGTGTATTTGTATTTCAGCATGTATTTTATACTGGTAGCTGATTTTAGTGACTAATTTTGATGTACATATAACATAATCCTAAATAAATTTATGTATTTTATAAATAATTTTGTTGCCTTTTATCTTTTAACATGAAAAGATGATTATTTAGTTTTTAATAAATAACATTTATCTTCAGATATACCAATATCTTGAGATAGACAATTTTTTTTAGTGTAGATAAATTAAAATTTTAGTAATATTAAAAAGACAAAAAAATAATTATTTTTAAATAGTCTAAATTTATCTTATTTAATATTATTTATTATAAAATATATTAAATAAAATTAAAAATAATAAGTTTTAGCAATTTTTAGTTAGTATTTTTTAGTTACAGAATATTTTTATTAGATCAATGTTTTTTGAGTAGTGTACTCGTGCATGAAAATAAATTCACATGCATATTCAGATTCACTTGGCAAATAAATTCTCCAGTTGCAAGTTCATCGCCATAAACCATTCACGAATTGCACGAGACAGATTGAAATTCAATATTCCAAATACAAATTCCAAACAACTAATGATAGTTACCCTGAGTTTATGCTTGAAATTAATTTCTTTAAACAGAATTTATCTTATACATTATGCATGTTAGTGAAATGTAAACTCTAACTAATTATCCACAATGAGTAGAATGAGAAGAGAGGCTAATTAAAAAAAAAAAAAATCAATGTATATGAACAATCCATCTATTGAAACATACATCATTACATTCTGAATATAAAGTAAAACACAAACAATCTCAACAGAGAACCATTAGGAGAAGGAAGATTTACCGATAGCTTTGAGGCCAAGAAGGCATGATATTATCATTGGACAATTTTTGCGAAAGAACTGATGAATCCGATTCAGAATCATCATCCAAATTATCAAACACCCTGTTCCCCTGGTTTTCTTCGTCGTCCGTTTGGAAGTCGTCCTCCCGATCCGGGCCGAGATCTTCCTCAAGTTTCATCTCACCTTTCCTCATCCCAAATCACACCCTTTTGTCAGAGATTATTATAAGATTAAAGGATTGTGTTCCTTTAATTTTCACAACACAGTGTATCATAGAAGAAAAAAAAATCTATAGCTAGTTGTCACAAAAATAAATAAATAATTCTCTAATAAGGATTATTGAATTGAAAGAAAGAACATAAAGGATAGATGACGTTTGTTTGGGAGAAACGTTTGTCCAAGTAGACATGTGATAGAGATTATCGCAACTTGATTTTCTCTATTTGTGTTTTTTGTTTTTTGTTTTTTGTTTTTTTTTTAATTTTTTTTTCTTTTTTTGCTCATGTTCTCTTCATGAATGATAAAATTTAAGCCACGTTTTCATGAGACAGTTAGAAGTTAGAACATGTTTCTAGAATAAAACAAACTCATATGAGCCATTCAGATATTTTTGGTCATTTAATACATTTTGGACCAATTCTAAAATGAAGTTAGGTTTCCTAAGTCTTATTCTTAAACTATACTACATATGTGTTGCATAAATGCATAGGATACATCCTTTTATTTTTAGGTTGAACAATCTTTAGTGTGTTTGAATGGTAAAACATAGAATTATATACATAATAATATTTCATCAAATATGTTATCTTTGCAAGCATGTTTAATTCTTTTAATATTTTTTATATAGTATTTTTTTTAATATTCTTTAATACTCTTTTCTAATATATTATAATTTTTTACCATTATTATTTCATATGATTAATTTTTTATGTAATTTACTCTACTTAATAGGATCAATAATTTATATTATAAAAAGATGAAAATAATATAGTATAAAAAATCGTCATTATAAAATTATACAATACTAAAACATAAAAAAATTAACAAAAAAATAAATAGAAATAAATAAATAAATTGATCATAATTTGTTAGTCCTCTTCTTCTTTTATAGAATTTAGTCTTTCTAATGAAATCCATATTTATAT
>NC_029775.3:82578914-82579929 GCF_000817695.3 Arachis duranensis | reverse complement strand
AAAAATAATAATAATAAATAAATACATACTAATTCAAGAACACATGGTAAAAAATATATAAATTCAAACAAAAAAAATAATAAAAAGGTTCTATAAATAATTAAAAAATATTATGTAAAGAATGAGTACTCAAAATTTTATAAAAAATAAATAACAATATACATTAAAAAATATTAAAGAAAAAGCCCCAAAAAAAACTTTTATCATATGAAAAAAAAAATGAAAAATTGGTAACAAAAAATCAAAATTTAGAAGACAATAATTGTAAGTATAATCATAAAAAAAATAAATACAAGATTTTTTAATGTCTTTTATTACAAATGAGAATGAAAGAAAAAATTGATTAAAAAATATTTTTAATTATTTTTTTAAAAATAACAATTGAACGCAAAAATTATAATTTATTAATTCTAATGAAGTAGAATTTGAACACATTTTAAAAAAATATAACCAAACAAAAAATTAAAATGCTCAACCTTATACAAACATATCCTTAACTATTTTGATGATTTGATGGTTACATCCTGTCATCCTAACCTAGGAAGTGTAACTCTAACAAACTTGTCTTTGTTCTTTATATTTGTTATTGCTTTTGCTTGAATTCTTCTATATTTATCTTCAATGTGCTAATGATTATCTTTTTAGAATAAGAAAGAAGAAAAACGTAACAAATTGCGTGTAAGAGATAATTAAGACAACTATAAAAGGGACCGTCTATTGTGGCAGCGTAAATCAAGGACATACTTGTAAGTTGCTGTAAATTGCAAAAAAAGTTCAAAATTGTTTATTCAAACAAAGGTCATGTGCTTCTAAACTACATTTATATAGAATGGTCGTTCTGAATGAGCTGTATAAATAACTTTTCAACAAATTTAATATATGAATACAAAAAATTAGCTTTTTGCATAGAGATATATATTAAATTACAAGAGAATCACATAATTACATTTATAATTAAATTTTACAATAAAATATATTTTATACATAAATATATTATTTTCTTATAAATATATAT
>NC_029775.3:82569323-82578814 GCF_000817695.3 Arachis duranensis | reverse complement strand
TATAAAAATATTAATTTTTGCCCATCTGTCCTTTGTATATCTTATCTTATTTGTTCTAATAACCAAATCTATCCTATACTTATTGTCGCGAATAACCGTACCAGGTAGATGTGAGGTCTATATTTTATTCAATGATATTTTTTTCGATAACATGAAATTATAAATTCGATATCCACTAAAACATTTCAACCAAAATAAACATAAGTGAGAAATTCTGATCTTGTATGTGTGTTTATATTGTGACGACAAGGTGAAAAATATTCTATAATTACTTATCAAATAGAAATTTATCTTTAAATTCTAAAACCACTTGCAGATAATTATAAATGTCACTTGACTCTTGGTCAAAGCATATGTATCTTATATTTATCTCCCCCACTCCCGAGTATTTCATCATCACTAATCTTAATTTGAAAAAGATCCTAGGGATATTCATGACCCAATCTGACCTATCTTGGTAAATGGATCTAGCCCAAACATTATTTTGTGAAGTTTTGCTTTCTACAATTTGGCCCAAAATAATATTTGGACCTAATTCTGATTATGTTTTGTGTTAATCCAATCCAACCTGGAATCATCAAATCAATATTTTGGAGATTACATTTGTAGAAAATAGTTAGTGGTAAATTATAAAATTTCATAATTGATTATTACACTTTAGTACTTTATACTGTATAACGTTATTTTAATGTTCTTGCATAATAAAACTGTTATTTTAATATTGATATATCTTTTTATATATGCAGAATGTGAAATATTATAACCCCTTTTATGACTTCTTTCATCATGTATGTCTTGTGTCTAGTCAATCCATAATATCTTAAAGTTGGGTTGACCCAGCTACTAATCAAGTTATTTAATGTTTTGGAATGTGGTAGGTCTAAGAAGAATGTCACAATTTCAAGTTGAATTTAGGTTTGATTTAACCAGGCGGCTCAACGCATCTGTTGTACATCCCAACAATTATTTTGACACCAAAAAGTTTACGATTTTTTATAATTATTTTAGTAAGTTTGAGTCAGTTTTTTATCTCACTTTTATTATTCTCGTCATGATTTAAAAATTACTTTTTCTAACATTACCAACAAGAGTTTTTTTTGTTATCCCTAAAATCTTCACCGTAACCACCAACGTGGGGGATTGAAGCCAAGTTTATCTCAACAGCAAAAAAACAATATTTCAAACTAGTTCAAAGCCTCCTAAAGGTTAATATTAATTCGTCAGTTGCCCCGAAAATACCCTTAATTTTTGGGTGTCGGCTTAGCATTACCCGTGACAAAATATTCCCTATTGTAGACAATTTTCAATAGATTTACAAATTACAATTAGGTGCAGTAACATGGATTGGTCAAAATAACAAATACTTTAGCCTTTTAATCAAAACTTGTATATTCAAGGAGATCCTACTTTTCAATAGGATTTCATGTAATACACCCTATATGAGAAGCTTCATGATCGAATGGTGTTAGATAAAGTTTGGGTATTATTACTAGTTTGATTTCGACGAAGCTGTGGTTAATTATTTATGTGTGTGTGTGTGTAACGAAATTATTAGTTAATAGTTAGTGGTGTTTCTTGTTTAATTAGGTTAAATTCTTTCTCAGAAAACATATGGATGGCAACTAAATGATATATTGATTCAAAAGTAATGCAACAATAACATAATTAACTAATACGAGGAGTTTGGTTCATGAAGCCTTACCAGGTGAAGATTTATATACCATGACGATGAGATTGCTACTGAGTTGTCCCTCTCTCTTCTTTTGCTTGCAGTGGAACACCTTCTTGTGCTTGTTTTTGAGCCACTATCTCTTCTGCTCTCTCCTCAGTGAGCCTCTTTATGTATTCCTTTGTTAGGACTCTATTTTTCTTCGGCGTTTCCAAATAAATAGCAACTTCCCTATTTGAACCTAAAATTTTGTGAAAATTTACATTTATACTTTCACAAAAAATAGTGAGTATTTTATTTCTTTAATTACTGATTTTGGATTTTGAATTTATATTTACATTTATAATCAAATTTTATAAATAATATTTCAAATTACATTTATAGGCAAAGTATAAATAAGGTATAAATTTAAAAATGGAAAACTGATAACTAATTTTAGTGTTGATGAAAATAAAAATTTGATTATTTTATCGTAAAATATTTAATTATTATAGTACTTAATTATTTTAGAAAAATATGTAACGCAATAAGCTTATGCTAATTTTCATAGAACATTTAAAAATAAAACAAACCTAACGGAAAATCACTAACATATGTGCGGGAATTTGGGTCCGGTTATCAGGATCTAAATGCATATATGTATTATATATAGAAAACTAAATTTTAGTTAATTAATATTAGTGAAATTTAAATTTTAGATTTATAATTTAAAATTAAAATTAATAATTTAAAATTAAAATTAAAATTAATAAAATAATTTAAAAAATCAGTTGATATTATTTGATAAAATTTAATATGTTAAATAATTAATAAAATAATTTAGAATTTACAATCTTAGTTATGTATATATTAATTAAAAAAATAATTATTAATCTAGATATTTTAATAAAATATATATTAAAACATAAAATATATATTAAAAAATAAGTTAAATAATAAATATATTTATATATAAATATATAATAATTGATTCGAAGCCTAATTTTTAATGTAACATTGTGTGTCTCTGTGTGTGTATATTAGATTATTATATATATAAAATAGAAAAGGATCAATGCTAGCTAAATGAAACGTAGGATCCGATGCAATTTAAAGATATTATTGGCAAATAACATGTCTCGAAAGAATTGAAGTAGGGAGACCGTGAAAGAACACAGCATGCTTGTCCAGGCTGAAGAAGGGTGGTTTTTGTTGGTTTCCTTAACTCTTCATTATTCATTATTCTTTATTATTCTTTATTCATATCATGAACTTGCACATGCTATCTTAACAACGACGTGTTAGATCCCACCTCTTTCTGGTGTTTCGATCTCGACAAATTTGTTTTCTTCCTCATTTTATTCTTTTCTCTAAACTTTAACTTTTTGAATTTCTTTGGAACTAGACAGGTTTGTTTTTTCTTCCTTTCATGTTCACTTCAAAACTTGTCTGACACTGAACAAAGTAGTTTATAAATTTATTACTACTCATATTTTTTTTAAAATGATTTCGGAATCTTTTCAGCATTTAAGAAGTAAGATTATGATCTGAGTAACTAATAATTAAGCATGCACAATCCTGAATCCTGTATGTATATAAATTTATCACCGTGTGATCTAGAGCAAAACATTAAAGAAATTAACAATTTTTATTATAATCCTTTAGATCTATCGAAACCTGACTAAAGATTAGAACTTCTTCATTTGATTAAAAAAATTAGTGTATGCAAAAAAATATATAATATTTTATTTATATTTAAATTATTTTTAATAAAAAATATTCTTTAATTAAGTGTAGTTTATTTTTTTATTCATGCGAATATTAAACAATTGTACATAACAAAAAAGTTTTACAAAAAAATTGGATTAATTAAAGAAAAATGTATAATATGCAATAAATTAATGTATTAATTTCTATTAAAAAATGTGTGTATAGATTTTTTGTCTCCATTAATGATCGTCACACATCTATAAGCAATATATATGTTCCTGTATTAAATAAAATTTAAATATTATTTATATAAAAAAATTTATTTGAGTACAAAAAAATTATAATAATTAACAATAAATAGATACTAATTGATTAAACAGTACCTGATCATTTTAATTTATCGAAAATTTCTTTATACACAATATTAATAGTGTAATTCTTAGAGATTCCCTCATAATTCTAAATTAAATCTTTTATCCCTTGGATACTCTAAATTTTTGAAAGTGCCACATATAAGTAACTGTACGTGCGTAGAAATCAATCTTCATAAATATAGACTCACAATTTTTAACATCTGTCTTTGAGCCTTATTGATTGTCATACCAATTATCAATGAAAATTGCCTTCTCTAAAACTTGATTAAAATGCAGTCATTATTTGGAACCATATTCATCTTTAGAATTAATGTAATTTTTTCTATTTTGATCTCTGTTAGTATTTTGCATTTAACCAAGTAATTTTCAAGTTTTCTAATATGTAGTTGTGTACCATTGCAAAAGTCATTTGACTGGTCAATATTCCTAAGTAGCATCACCGGAACACCAATCTTAATAAGTACGGGCTCATGCGATAGAAGACAAAAATAATTAAGAGTATTCAATATTTCTAGACAAATAATTTCAAGTGACTTTTCATATTACCTTCCTCAACACAAAGATTGTCTAAACTAAGATACACTTTTTTATCACCAGAAATATTGAGTTAAGAAATTAACTAAATTAAATTGATGATGACAAACATTATTTTTAGTAGGTTTATCACCCAATTAGTTTTGATTATTTTTGATTTAGTGATGCAGGCCATAATTAGCAAACTTAGCAGCAGCCCAATATGGAACAAACTGAATCTGCTGATGGGCTGTCCAAACAAGAAAGCCCAAGGAAAAAAACAAAGCTAAGAGATGTTTTAGCTGGGCCAAATAAATCAAAACCAACTCAAGCCCGAATTGAATTCTCTCATGCTGATCTCTCCAAGTTGTTGCCTCCAAAGCAATATTCACTTTTTCACTTCGGTCAGAACTCAGAGGAAAGAGAGAGAAAGTTTCGTTCTTTAACTATTCACCAAATAAGAAATAAAGAGAAAGATTAAGCAAGAAAGGTTAAGGTCTAATCACGCAAATCAAACCACATCAAGCTAAGTCAGATGTTAATGGTGATTCATTTCCTTTTACATGCATCTTACTTTCTTTCCTCCTTCTCCAACTCTCTGCTACTTCATTTCGAGAGCCAAGTAGCATCTCAAGAGTTCAGATGTGAAATTGCCATTGAAAACTTCTTCTTTGATGCTTTGAGGCTTTCAGTCAAGAAAAAGAAATCTATGTTAAATTTTTAATTTGGGGATTAACTAAAAAAATGATATGACAAGTTGGAAGCACAGCTTAAGGAGTTGACTTTTAAGAAAGATACTCAGCAACATGCAAGGAGATACGAAAAGAAAATTTTTGTTCACACTGAAAAGAAAGGAGAGAGAACCAGCGTTTGAGGTTTATGTTCTTAGAAGAGTTCTCTGAAGAAGTTCATCAACTTGGACAGTGTTTCCTAATCAAAGGAGTATTTTGCCAAAATGAGGAACTAAATCAGAGACAAGCAAATCCGGTTCATCACATAGCTAAGATGCTGTTGAAGCATTAATCTCCTTCATGTTTTATAGACTGTAATTTCATTTTCAATATTTATCTCTCCATAATTTCTTGAGAAAAAAGGCTGAATGAGAGAGTTCATGAAAAAGCCAAAGAGTGACAAAAGGCAGAGTGATACACTTGAGTGAAAAGCCTAGAGTGATTTCAGATTTTTTTAGGTTGATTCAATGTCTTGCATCTTGTACCTGTGAGGTACCCCTTTCTTAGTTGGGTTAGCACTAAGAGTGAAGAGTTAGATATTAGCATAACCAAGTCAAGTTAGGTTAGAACTTGAGAGTGAAAGGATTGTGTCAATCCTGTGGATTGGTGTATGTAATACTTTAACTATAGTAGAAATTCCACCACTGTTGTGGTAGAGACTGGATGTAGGTTGCATTGTATAAGGCAACTGAACCAGGATACATGATGGTGTCAGCTTATCTCTTCCCTTCTCTGTTTTGTTTTCTGATATTCATGAGATAAAATGAAATTGTCTCATAAATTTTCCGCTGCTGAGTTCGAACAGATTCAGACTAAAAGTTTGTTTTAAAAGGGTATTTTGTTAAAGCAAAAGAAGGTCATAGATTCAACCCCCTCTTCTCTAAGCCTTCTACAACCTTGAAGAAATAATTAATAGTAGTTGACTATTTATTTTGTTAACAACGTCTACGGTCGGCACTAGTAAAGTTAATTAAGTCATCAAATGCCTATTCAAAATTTGAAACTATCATATCATAGGAATCTCAATTTTTGACTCTCCATCTATATTATCTTTTATTAGGCCATCACCAATTTTTAACAGCCAATCACTATATTTTTTTATTTTCTGCTGGTTTCATTTTCACATCCGATAGTTGCATTCATGTAGATAGATTGCATATAGGTAGTTTACTTGCATTGAATAAATATTGGTACCCCTTTCTTGTTTCTTTCTTGAGTTTAGTATGAGGACATTCTATTGTTTAAGTGTGGAAATGTGATAAATCCACATTTCATGGTATTTATTTGCTTTAATTGGGTGGATTTTATTAACTTTTCCCACATTTATTCATTGCAATAGCATATTTTCATTATTTCTTCCTAAATTGAGCTTGAAAGTAAAAACATGCTTTTTAGCCCTTATAATTACTAAATTTTATTCACTTTAATTCCATTTGATGCCTTGATGTGTTTGTTGAGTGATTTCAAGCTTGTAAGGAAATTATGGGTTGAAGAAGTGAGGACAAAGCATGCAAAAATGGAGAATTCATGAAGAAATGAGGTTTGGAGTTTTCAGCAAGTGTGCGTACGCACATGGATGAGTGTGTACGCACATTTTGAAATTCGTGCAGTCATGCATACGCACAGTGATGCGTGCGTATGCACGAGATGAAAATCAGCAAGTGTGCGTACGCACAAGTCCTGGCACGTGGCTTCATTAATTGCAAAACGTTGGCAGCAATTTTTAGGCCTCTAAAACCCAATCCAACTCATTTCTGAAGCTATTTCAAGCAGAATTCAAGAGAAAACAAGGAGAGAGAAATTATGTTTAGTTTTAGACATGTTTTAGGTTATTTCTAGAGAGAGAAGCTCTCTCTTCTCTTTAGAATCTAGGATAGATTAGTTAAATTTCTCTTAGATTGATGCTTTAATTCTTCTCTTGATTTAGTTTCTTTGCTATTTCTTGTTCTATCATCTTACTTCTTTTAGTTTTACTTATTATTCCTTTTATTTGGTTATTTTATTGTTGATGAACTCTTGTTAATTTGAATTTCTATTAATGCAATTTAATATTTCTTTGTTTATTGTCATTTAATTGAGTTGTTATTATTATTTTCTTCCTTTTGGTAGCTTTAGAATTTATTATTATTGCAATTTAATATGATTTTGTTTTCATGCACACCAAGTATTTGAAAAAATGCTTGGCTTAGTTTTCGTGTAGTTTTTTCCCACTCTTGGCTTGGAATTGAAGACTTAGGTGACCTTGAGTTATTGATGTCCATTCTTGGTTGATATATTATGGTAGTTAGTTGATTTGGTTTCCACTAACGCTAGTCTTTCATTAAGCTAATTAGTGAGTTGGTTAGGGCTTGTGGATTGAGATCACTTATGCCTATTTGACTTATCTTCGATGTTAAGGTTGACTAAGTAGGATTAACTCTTCATAATCATCATACGTTTGTGGTCAATGGCTAGGATAAGTAACCTTAACTTTCAATCCTCGCTAAGAGGTTTCTTAGTACTTGAATTTTCCTTTCTTTTGATTAATTGCCTTGAGTTTAATTACTTTTGATATTTAGTTAGTGTTTGTTTCTTCAATTCCATACTATTTACATTACTTGTCTCTTGTCATCAAACCCCCATCCCTTCAAAGCCGATAATTGAGCACTTCATTATAATTCCTAGGGAGAGCGACCTGGGAATTAAAACTCTTGGTTAATTGATTTTAATTATGACATCTTTGAATTAAAATTTGATTGAGAGTTAGTTGTTGGTTTAGACTATTATGTTTCCAATGAAGAAATTCTATTGAGGAATTCTAAACCAACATTAATGCTTTATCAATGCCATAGTGGTGCTAAGCTTTTTTCAGAGGTATATTTTCAGCCAGTTTAGTGTCCCAAGGATACTAATTTGTGATGGAGGAAGCCACTTCTGCAGAAGACAGTTGGACTCACTTCTACAGAGATATGGAGTCCGTCATAAGGTGTCAATCCCTTATCACCCTCAGACAAGTGGATAGGTTGAGATCTCCAACAGAGAATTCAAGAAGATTCTAAAAAAGACTGTTAGTACTTCAAGAAAGAACAAGGCTAGAAAGCTTGATGATGCTCTCTGGGCATACTGGACGGTATTCAAGACTCCTATCAGAATATCCCCATATCAATTGGTCTATGATAAAGCCTGTCACTTGCCAGTTGAATTGGAGTACAAAGCATATTGGGCATCAAAGTTCTTGAACTTTGATGCCAAGGATGCAGGAGAAAAGAGGCTCCTTCAACTGAATAAGCTTGATTATTCCGAAAGTCCAGTTATGAGAATGCCAAGCTCTACAAGAAAAAGACCAAGGTGTGGCATGACAAGAAGATAGCCACCAAAACTTTTGAGCCAGGCCAAAAATTCTTATTATTCAACTCAAGGATCAAGATCTTTCCTTGGAAGTTGAAATCCTGGTGGTCAGGAACTTTTGTGGTAAGTAGGGTTTCGCCATATGGTCATGTGAAACTTTAAGAAGAAAACTCAGATAGAAGAATCACAGTCAATGACTAGAAGTTGAAGCACTATCTTGGAGGTGATATTGATCGTCAGAGGTCCACTCATCTGCTGACTTACCGGAGCTAAACATCAAGCTAGTGACGTTAAAGAAGCGCTTGTTGGGAGCAACCAAACTACCTATTTCCTTAGTTTTATAGTATTCTTGTTTTGGTATTTTATTTATTTTATTCTAATTTTCTAGAGTTTTCCACCTTTTGATGTGTGTTTTAGTCATACAAAGTGTTGAAAATAGGAACAGAAGAAATCAGAAAGAAAAACTGACCACCCTGAATGAAATTGGTTTCAGGTGCTCTAGCGCTAACTGCCAGGCTGGGCATTTAGCACTGAGGAGCACGAAAACCAAGGAGTGGTTACTGGAAGTGTGAAGCTAAATGCCCTAACTTGGCGTTTAGCACCGTGTGGCATGTAAATTGAGGCAGCGTTATAGTGGAGGTGGTGCTAAACGCCAGATTGGATGTTCAGCGCCAAAAGCATAATCAAATTTGAATTGCTCTCTGTCTCCCTGGTGCTAAACATGGACCTGGGCATTTAGCGCCAATGTGCACGAATCCTAAGAAGTTGCCACTTCTTTAGTGGCGCTAAATGCCAGGAACGGCTTTTGACGCCAAGGGTGCTATATTTTGGAATTTGCATTCTCTCATATGGGCACTAAACACCAGTTTTAGCATTTAGTGCCAGGCCATTCATCTTTAAAAAAAGAAACGTGCTAACGGCGCTAAACATCGAGACTAGCGTTTAGCGCCAGTAGTGCTTAGAGATCTGTATCGAAAGGGGGTTTAAATTTTAAAAAAGTTAGGAGGCATGGACCCTATTCCCACCAACCCACTCCCAATCAGTTTCCACCAACCCCTCTTTTCTCTCTCTCTTTCTACCGTTACACACCCAGTCGCACCCCCTCCCCATTTACTTTTTCATTCCCCCATTTTATTTACCCCATTTCCCATTCTTAACTACCCCAACCCTAACCACCCCCAAATAAAT
>NC_029775.3:82546927-82569306 GCF_000817695.3 Arachis duranensis | reverse complement strand
ACTTCCAATCACAATTTTTTTTGCACTATCCATACCCCCTTCATTCTTCTATGCCATTCCATTTCTTTTTTTTACCACATCCTTCATCACCCTTTTTATATTTTTATTTTCCTTTTATCCATATTTTCAACCCCTGAAGCATTATTTTTCTTATTCTCTTTTACCACCCTCTACATTTCTCCCCCGTTTTATTTTCTCCTTTTCTTTGCTTCGCGGTGAGCAAAACTCTTAAGTTTGGTGTGGCTGCACCATTTGTTCTCTTTCATTATTTTCTATGGCTCCCAAAACCAGAAATTCTTCCTCCGGTCCTTTTGATTCATATCAATTCAGTTCTAAGGTCCATGAAGTTTGCTTTGATTTTAAATCAGACGAGTATCCGGCGATACAGGTTGAGATCCAGAGGAGGGACTAGGGCACACTGTGTAACCCAGTGACTGAGGTGGACTAACTCATAGTCCAAGAGTTATACGCCAATGCTTGGGTTACTTACAAGAATTTGAAGGGTGTAAACTCTAGCCCCAAGAACTGGCGTACCATGGTCCGAAGACGAGTCCTTGATTTTGGTCCACAAAGTATGAAGGAGACACTCTGCTTACCACAGAATGGGGATGATGGCGGGTCCTATACTGAGAGAGTCAACAAAGACCGGAGGACCGAGCAAATTCTTGCAAACATATGCCTTCTGGGGGCCCAATGGAGGTTGCTAGGGGATGGTTGGAGTTCATTTAGTGCTCCATCATCTCGACGAGCAACCATTCTGAGGTTACCATAGACTAAGCAGAGATAACTCATTGTATCATGCTCGGGAAAGTGGTGGAGGCAGAATGAGTGTTTCCACAAGAGATTTACAGTGCGGCTACGAATGCCTCAATCAGTGCCAGGCTGGCGTTCCCACACCTGATTTTCTACCTCTGTGATTTTGCTAGAGTGTGGATTGATCATGATATCCTCATTTCCATTGAGATTCCCATCTTCAGGAAGACCATGGAGTATGCTCGGGAGTATGCTAGAGCCCTGAGAGAGGAGTCGGCTCTCCCACCTCAGCCACAGCAGCCTGAGATGCCTCAAGGACACTATTTTTCTCCACAAGAGTATTGGGAACAACTGACATCATCTATTGAGTAGCTGAGAATGAATCATGAGGGCCACTCTGCCCTCCTTCAGCAGCTTTTAGAGGAACAGCAGAGTCAAAGGCAGGAGATGGTGATGCATAAGCATCTACCCTATCTTTTCCTAGTGAATTTGCATTTAATTTATTGAGTTTAATCAAGAATTAATTATCTTTTAGCCATTATGGATGTTACTATGAGTCCTGTGCAATTCTGTTTATTTTAGGTAGCATTTGGCTGGATTTGATGGAGTTTTCGCAGAAAAAGAGAAGAAGGCGAATGATGCTGTCAATCCTGACCTCTCTACACTCAAACCTGAATAACTTGAGCTACAGAGGTCCAATGGATGTGATTCTAGTGGCGTTGAAAAGCTAACTCTCAGAGCTTTCCAACAATATATAATAGTCTACACTTCTCCCCCACCAATTCGGCCAAGGCTGCGCCTAACTTGAGATTTCTCAAGTTAGGCGCAAGACAGCATCAACAACACACAACAATGAGCGTGACTCCAAGTAAGGCGCACTAAAGCTTGAGTTAGGCACATGCCACAACAAAAGCACGCCACATTGATTTTGCTTCACTCAAGCAGGGTGCAACAACACAAGCCTTGTAGCTCCAATCACTGCATACCTCAAGTAAGGCGTGGCTTGATGCCAAGTTAGGTGTGCCTCCCTACAAAGCAAGTGGTCCCCATTCATCAATTGAAGATGCGTGGATTGCTTTAATTAATTCTGATTTAAACTTTATTTTTATTTAAAAATAGGAAAAGATATTATTTAGTTTTAAAAAAAATATAATTTAAATTTATTAGGATTAGATATAAAAAGGAAAAGAAACTTCTCTTCTGGGATATTCCATCTCATCCAAAAATTCACAGTTTACCAGAATCCTAGTTTTCACTTTTTTCTATGAGCAACTAAACCTCCACTGTTAATGTTAGGAGCTCTGTCTATTGTATGGATTGATTCTGTTTCTTGTTTTTTCTATTTTAATTCATGTACTGATTTATATTTCAAGAATTGTTTTTGTTCTTTATTTTATGAAATTGGGTGGAACGAAAGTATGACCCTCTTTCTAATTGAGTTCTTGTATAACTTGGAAAAGCTCTTTACTTGAACAACAGCTTGAAAATATATTCTCCTAAATTTCTAATTTATCTGGATTTAACGGGATACGTGACATATAATCCCCTTATATTTGGGTAATTAGGATTTCTGTGGCATATAACTAGAATTGAATTTTACCCTCTAATTGGAATTAATTGACCAAGGAATTGGCGGTTGATGAATATTAGAGAAGACTAAAAAGGTCTAAGGAATTAGGGTTTAGTCATATATAGTTTGCCAGGAATTAAATCTTGCATGATTAAAATAAATTAATAAGAAAAGTCAATCTGAAAAATAGATAACTCTGAAACCTTAACTACCTTCTCCATATTGTATTCCCAACTTATTTATTACCTTTCTTCTGATATTATGAAATTCTTGTTTAATGCTTTCTGAACTCTCAAACTCCATTTTCTGTTTGTCTAACTAAGTAAATCACTTAACCATTGTTGCTTAGTCCATCAATCCTCGTGGGATCGACCCTCATTCACTTGAGGTACTACTTGGTACGACCCGGTGCACTTGCCGGTTAGTTTGTGGTTGTAAATTCCGCACCAAATTTTTGGCGCCGTTGTCGAGGATTGATTGTGATTGACAACTATTCATTATTTGATTACTTAAATTAGATAATTTTTCTTTTAATTAGTTTTATTTTAGTATAATTAACTTTTATTTTTCAATTTTTTCCTTTATTTTTTTTCGTTTTTCGTTCACCCAGCCCTATCTTGTTTAATTTGTTTTATATATTCCTTTAACTTCCATTGTGAGTGTTTCAACCTTCTTTCGTTTCTTTTTATTTATTTATTTTAGTTCATTTTCATTTTTTCCTTGTTATCTTCTTTTATTATTTTTATTGTTCTTATTTAATTAGTCTCATTTAAATTTTAAGCTTTTAATTTTCGAAATTTTGCTCAACTATATCTTTTTAATTCTAAAATTAAGATTGGTATTCCCTAGTTAGTCTTATTTTAATTTTTCTTATTTAATTTGTCTAATAATTTCGAAAATTTTTAGTCTTAATTTTACTAGTAATTTTCGAATTTTAGTGTTTATTTTATTCAATATTTTTTATCTCTTTACACAGGTTACCTTACTGGAATTTTTCTACACTCTGACGTAGAGAGTTCCATCTTTTCTTGTCTCTTGTCTATTTATGCGCAGGAACAGAGAAAAGGAACCTCTCTTAGACTTTGATCCTGAACCTGAAAGGACTTTTAGGCGGCGCTTGTAACAAACAAGACTTTATAAGGCTGCAGAATCCACTATGGATCCTAATAATGCTGCTAATGCCAATGTGGCAAATTCGAATGGGAATGAGCAACAAAGGAGAGTGCTTGGCTCTTACTCTGCTCCTACTGCAGATCTTTATGGAAAAAGCATTGTGGTACCTCCTATAGCTGCAAACAACTTTGAGTTGAAGCCACAATTGGTCACCCTGGTGTAACAAAACTGCCAGTATCATGGTCTTCTCCAAGAAGACCTAAATCAATTTATTTCTAATTTTCTGTAGATTTGTGATATTGTGAAGATAAATGGAGTGAACCCTGAGGTGTACAAACTCATGCTCTTCCCGTTTGCTCTGAGGGATAGAGCAAAGCTATGGCTATATTCTTAACCTAAAGAGAGTTTGGATACTTGAGACAAGGTTGTTACTGGATTTCTTACTAAATTTTTCCCACCTAAGAAGCTGACTAAGCTTAGGGTGGAGGTTCAGACCTTCAGACAAAAGGATGGTGAGACTCTTTATGAAGCTTGGGAGAGATACAAGCTACTGACTAGGCAATGCCCTCCGAACATGTTCTCCAAATGGACCCAACTAGATATCTTTTATGAAGGCTTGGGTGAAATATCCAAGATGTGCATAGATAATTCTGCGGGTAGTTCATTGCACATGAAGAAGACACCGGAGGAAACTATTGAGCTTATTGAGTTGGTTGCTAGCAACCAATATTTATACTCATCTAACAAGAATCCTGTGAACTCTGAGGCTCCTCAGAAGAAAAGTGTTATGGAAGTAGAAGCTCTTAATACTATCCTTGCTCAGAATAAAATTTTGAGTCAGCAGATGAATTTAATTACTCAACAGTTGAGTGGAATGTAAGTTTCAGCTATCAACACCCAGAATACACCTCAAGAGGTCCCTTACGACATGTCAGGTAATGTTATACAAAACGAAAATTATGATTATGCTCAATCTACTTCTGAACAGGTAAATTACATGGGGAGTGGTCCTAAAAACCCCAATAATGATCCATACTCTAATACATACAATCAGGGGTGGAGAAATCACCCAAATTTTGGGTGGAGGTACCAACCTCATAGATCTCAGAATTTCAACAATGATTCTCAGGGCGGTTTCCAACAGAACAATCATAATAACCACCAATTTCAGTCTCATCAACAACAACCACCTCAGCAGGCAAATTCTCAACCTCAATAAGATTCTAATTGGGAGATGATCAGGAGTTTTATGCAGGAAACCAGAGCTTCCATTAGAAAATTGGAGGTGCGAATGGGCCAACTGATCAAGAAAATACCCGAAAGGCCTCCAAGTACGTTTTCTGGTGATACAGTGGTGAATCCAAGAGAGGAATGCAAGGCTATCACCTTGATAAGTAGACAAGTGGCAAGTACGGAAGTACAAGTTACTAAGGAGCCAGTTGAAAAAGAAGTTCCAGAGGAGAAGAAGGAAGAAGTAGAGCATGTCCTTCCAAAGCGTGCGTACAACCCATTCCCAGACTCTCTTGACACTTATTCTATATTGCCAAAGGCTCCTGAGTACAAGCCTAAAATGCCATATCCTCAGAGACTTCAAAAGGAGACCAAGGATAAGCAGTTTTCAAAGTTCTTGGAAGTCTTCAGAAAGTTGCAAATCAATATTTCTTTTGCTGAGGTTTTGGAGCAAATGCCTCTCTATGTCAAATTCATGAAGGAGTTATTACCAAAAAGAAGAAGCCTTTAAAAGGAGATGAGACAGTGGTCCTAACTAAGGAATGTAGTGCCATAATTCAGAATAACTTGCCAAGGAAGATGCTGGATCCAGTGAGCTTTCAAATTCCATGCTCCATTGGAAGCACAACCTTTGAGAAAGTGTTATGTGATCTGGGAGTAAGCATCAATTTAATGCCTTTGTTTGTGATGAAGAAGCTGCAAATCCAAGAGGCACAACCCACAAGGATAGCATTATAGATGGCAGACAAATCTATAAAGCCTACATACGAATTAGTGGAGAATATCTTGGTCAAAGTGGGTAAGTTCTTCCTCTCAGCAGATTTTGTGATTCTTGACACGGGGAAGGATGAGAATGCCTTTATAATCCAAGAAAGACCATTCCTAGCCACTGGGAGAGCTCAAATTGATGTGGAAGACAGTGAATTAGTGCTTAGAGTGCATAATGAGCAACTGGTCTTTCATGTCTTCAAAGATATATATTCAGCAGGTGAAGAAGAGAGGTGCATGCAGACTGAGCTCATTAATCCAAACCTTCAAGAACCCCCTGATGATGCACAGCAGAATCTGCAGCTGAAACCTCCTTTGGTGACAATCAATAAAATTTCTCCTGACATCAAACCTAAGTTTGGTGTCAGAAATGCATCATCCACCAAGGAGGAGGTTCCCAAAAAGAAGAAAGTACCCGGAGGATGGAGAAACAAAAAGATCCCCACTGAAGATTTCTCCCCAGGAATGAAAGTGGTGTTGACTAGCAATCCAGTGTGGATTTATACAGTAAACAGAATCCTCTCTCTGGAGCATATTGAGCTACTTTATGGAGACACAGGAAAGAATTTCAAAGTAAGGGGTGAAGAGCTGAGCCCCTATGATCCTCCTCCTTAGAGGAGCTTACCGTCAAGCTAGTGACGGTAAAGAAGCGCTTGTTGGGAGGCAACCTGATAATTTCGTATTCTTAGTTATTTTTCGTAGTAGTGGTTTTCTTATTTATTTTATTTTTATTGAGTTTTTACTATTTTTCTTTTATTTTACGTGTGTTTTGATCATGCAACTATTTTAGAACAGAAACCGAACACTTCGAAAATTTTTTGCCTATCTCCAAGTTCAGCGTAGGTGAGTTGAAAAAAAAAAAACATGCAAGCTAGTCCCACAACACCCTTCTTCATCCCCTTATTCCCGTAATCACCCCCGCCTACCCCCTCATTATATACATATATGTTCCCNNACCTCTTTTGTTCTTTTATCTTTTTATTCTTCTTTTATCATACTATTTGTTTTTATTTTTATGTGTGTCTTTTTATGTCCCTCTCTGTTTTCAGTTATTCTTTGCTTGAGGACAAGCAAACCTTTAAGTTTGGTGTTTTTGCTTCACTGATGGCTTTTCTGTTTATTTTTATGGTACCAAAGGGAGGCGAATCATCTTCACGGAACAGCACAGCCTGAAGAATAAAACGGCCACTAGGATAACTGAGGTGGTTGAATTCCTTTCATTCTATATTCCTTCCCGCTCTTACTATGTTATGTTCTGGTTTTCTTCTATTTTGTCTCGTTTATTGCATGATCCTTTATTAGATAAATTCCTAGGTTCTAGTTTATTTCTACTATTTTGAATTTTTTTGTTATTTGCTTTAATGTTGAAAGGTGCCTCATGTATTGCCAAATGAGCTTGAAATCAAAAAGAAAGAAGAAAAGATGTAGTGCATGAGAAAGTGAGTTTAATTTTAAGAGTAGTCTTATTTATCCAAATGTGGTGGTATTTTCTGTGACTCTAAATGTATGACATGAACAATGCATATTTAAATTTGTATCAAAGAATGTTGATTTACAAGGAACATGAATTTAGATAACTATTATGAATTCTCTACAATAAGTGAAAGTTAATCCTTGAAAAAAAACAGCAAAAGAAAAATAAAAGCATGATCCAAGGCTTTGAGCATCAATGACTAGGGAGGTCAGACATGATTAAAAGCTCAAAGAGTTGTTTCCCTAGTCATATGCTTGTGGTGTGATTGTGTCAAGTAATCCTTGAGACAGAACACTAAGAGTTGAGATCAAATGCATTTAACAGAGTATGCCAAAGGCTTTGAGTATCACTGTCTGGGAGTAACTGAAAGAAAAATTAGAACTTAAAGAGAGTTCTCCAGTTAAGTGCTTGTGGTATTTTTGTGTCAAGTAAAGCTTGAGACAAAACATTTAAAGTAATGGATAGGCTCAAGGTGCAAAGCACCAAAGAAAAGAGAATCAAAAGGAGATTTCTTGTGTTCAAGGATTAAACTGAAGTATAAAAGACTAGAGAATTCATAATATTATTCTTATTCTAATTCCATATGACAGTAACATTCTTCTGATTCAAAGGATAGTGAGATGCCAAACCTATTCATGATTGCAGTTATAAACCCCACTATAAGAAGAGACATGAGCTTAATCGAACTCTCATTCTCATGCATATTCACATCCTAAGCCTATATTAATTTGGTTGCTTGAGGATAAGCAACAATTCAAGTTTGGTGTTGTGATGCGTGAGCATCTTCCCTATCTTTTCCTAGTGAATTTGCATTTAATTTATTGAGTTTAATCAAGAATTTGTTATCTTTTAGCCACTATAGATGTTACTTTGAGTCGTGTGTAATTCTGTTTATTTTAGGTAGTATTTGGCTGGATTTGACGGAGTTTTCGCAGAAAAAGAGAAGAAGACAAATGATGCTGTCAACCCTGACCTCTCTGCACTCAAACCTGAATAACTCGAGTTACAGAGGTCCAATGGACGTGATTTCAGTGGCTTTGAAAAGATGACTTTCAGAGCTTTCCAATGATATATAATAGTTCACACTTCTCTCCCACCAATTCGGCCAAGGCTGCGCCTAACTTGAGATTTTTCAAGTTAGGCGCAAGACAGAATCAACAACACGCAACAATGAGCGTGGCTCCAAGTAAGGCGCACTAAAGCTTGAGTTAGGCGCATGCCACAACAAAAGCACACCACATTAATTTTGCTTCACTCAAGTAGGGCACAGCAACACAAGCCTTGTAGCTTCAATCACTACATACCTCAAGTAAGGCGTGGCTTGATGCAAAGTTAGGTGTGTCTCCTTACGAAGCAAGTAGTCCCCATTCATCAATTGAAGACGCACGGATTGTTTTAATTGATTCTAATTTAAACTTTATTTTTATTTAAAAATAGGAAAAGATATTATTTAGTTTAAAAAATATAATTTAAATTTATTAGGATTAGATATAAAAGGGAAAAGAAACTTCTCTTCTAGGATATTCAATCTCATCCCAAAAATTCACAGTTTACCAGAATCCTAGTTTTCACTCTTTTCCATGAGCAACTAAACCTCCACTGTTAAGGTTAGGAGCTCTGTCTATTGTATGGATTGATTCTGTTTCTTGTTTTTTCTATTTTAATTCATATACTGATTTATATTTCAAGAATTATTTTCGTTCTTTATTTTATAAAATTGGGTGGAACGGAAGTATCACCCTCTTTCTAATTGAGTTCTTGTATAACTTGGAAAAGCTCTTTACTTGAACAACAACTTGAAAATATATTCTCCTAAATTTCTAATTTATCTGGATTTAACGGGATACGTGACATATAATCCCCTTATATTTGGGTAATTAGGATTTCTGTGGCATATAACTAGAATTGAACTTCACCCTCTAATTGGAATTAATTGACCATGGAATTGGCGGTTGATAAATTTTAGAGGAGACTAAAAAGGTCTAAGGAATTAGGGTTTAGTCATATATAGTTTGCCAGGAATTAAATATTACATGACTAAAATAAATGAATAAGAAAAGTCAATCCGGAAAATAGATAACTCTGAAGCCTTAACTGCCTTTTCCATATTGTATTCCCAACTTATTTATTGCCTTTCTTCTGATATTCTGAGATTCCTGTTTAATGCTTTTTGAACTCTCGAACACCATTTTCTGTTTGTCTAACTAAGTAAATCACTTAACCATTGTTGCTTAGTCCATCAATCCTCGTGGGATCGACCCTCATTCACTTGAGGTACTACTTTGTACAACCCGGTGCACTTGTCGGTTAGTTTGTGGTTGTAAATTCCGCACCAGATGGCTCAGATGAGGCGTGACTTTGGAGCTTAGAGAGGATTTTTGGGAGGAGGCAGCCACTAAGGCGATTGAGGTGGTTGAGTTCCTTTATTGTTATTTCCTTATTTTTGTTTTCAGCTATTATTTTCCTATCTTCTACTAATTGTTTTCAATCCTTTTCATGAGTAGTAGTGATTTTAGCTTTTCTATTTTTAGTTAATTGTTTTAGCATTTTTATTTTAGTTTAAAAAAAAGAGAGTTGTTTCATGTATCGGCCGTTGAACTTGAATTTGAAAAAAAAAAGAAAAAGAAAAGAAGTGGTATAATACATGAGAACTTGAGTTTATATATTCTGAATTATCTTATTCATTTTGATATGGTGGTATTTATTTGTGGTTTTGAATGTATGAAAAGAACAATGTATATTTCAAATTGGAGTTAAGGTTGTTAATTCTTGAAGTACAAGAATTTAGCAAAATATTATGAATTCCCTAAATTAAACAAGAAATCAATTCTTGAAGTAAAAGAAACAACAATAAAAGAAAAAGAATAAAAATAAAAAGCAAGGCTCAAGGCTCAAGGCTCTGAGCATCAAGGGCTAGGAAGGTTAAGTATGATCAAAAGCTCAAAAGAGTTATTTTCCTAGCCATATGCTTGTGGGGTAAAGGTGTCAAGTAAAGCTTGAGACTAAGCACTTAGAGTCAAAGCCAAGTGCAATTAAAGAGTATGCCAAAAGCTCTAAGCACCACTTACAAAGAAAATTTTAAAAGAAAAATTAGAGCTCAAAGAGTTTCCAGTTAAGTGCCTGTGGTGTTTTTGTGTCAAGTAAAGTTTGAGACAAAATATTTAGAGTCACGGTTAGACTTAAGGTGCAAACCACCAAAGAAAAGAACAAAAAAAATGCTGTGTTCAAGGATTGATCAGAGGTTAAAAAGAAATAGAATTCATAATGTTATCTGGATTCTAGTTCCGATGGATATTAACATTCCTGAACTTCAAAGGATTGTGAGATACCGAAACTGTTCAGGATCATAGTGTCACTAACCCCACTCAGAGAATAGATAGAAGCTTAATTGAAAGCTCAATTCTTAGGCACATCCACCTCTTAGTTTGATATTATTTTCAGTTGCTTGAGGACAACCAACAATCAAGTTTGGTGTTATGATGCGTGAGCATCTTTTCTATATTTTCTCCTTATTTTTTATATGAATTTGTTGAGTTTTGTTTAGGTTTTAGTGTTTGAAGCCTGTTTGGATGCTACTTTGAGGCGCATTGTGGTTTTATTTATTTCAGGAAAAATTCGAGCGAGTTAGGCAGAGTTCGTGCAGAAGAAAAAGAAATAAATTTGATGCTGCCAAACTGGCACTAAATGTAGCTACTGGGCGTTTGGCGCCAGGCACCCCGTAATGCGTGCAATGATTTTGTTGGGTTGGCGTTAAATGCCATGCTAGGTTTTCCGTAATTTGTGCCCAAAACCACATGCTAGTGGCACTAAACGTTAAGTTGGGCATTTAGCGTCAAGAAGACAGCAAACCTACAATTCCTTTCAGCCTCAGCGGCGCTAAATGCCGAGCCTGGCATTTAGCGCCAGTAGTACGTACATGGATTCCAAAGAAAGGCTTCGTGGCCGAAGATTTAATTAATTGTTTATTTTCTTTTCATTATTAGTTAAAACAAAACACAATCTTTTGGGCTTTTAGTAAGTATTATTTTATTTTAGATTCAAATCAATTTGGTTAGATATAAAAGGGGAAGAGATTCAACGCTTCAGGTTCTTCTCTTCTCTCTCTTCTTCATTCCACACTCTACACACTTTTAAAATCCTAATTTTCTCTAAGTCATGAGCAGCTAAACCTCCTCTGTTAAGGTTAGGAGCTCTGTTTATTCTATGGATTAATACTATTGCTATTCTACTTTTATTTAATGCAGTAATTTAAATTCAAGGATTAATTTCGTTCTCCATCTTATGAATTTGAGTATATTTGAAGATAACTCTTTTTCTATATGAATTCTTGTTGAATCTTGGAAAAAGTCACTTGAGTAACATCTTGAAAGTAATTTCTCCGAAACCACTAATTACTTGGACTTAAGGTGATACACGACATATAATCATCTTATATTTGGGTAATTAGGGTTTTTGTTGCTAATAAACTAGAATTGTGCCTAAACCTTTAATCTAAATTAAGTGACTAAGGAATTGACAGTTGATTAGGTAAAAGGAGATTAAATCACTAAGGAATTAGGGTTTAATCAACTAAAGTTTGCCATGAATTGAATCTTGCATGATTAAAGTAGTTAGTAAGAATTGTTAATCCGGAAAAATAAATATCTTTGAAACCTTAACTATTTTCCCATATAATCTTCACAACTCGTTTAGTGTTTGCTTTTTTAATTCCTGAATTACTATTTAATGCTTTTCAACACAAATCACTCTTTTGCTTGTCTAATGTAAGACCCAGAGCTTTTGAAAAAGGGACATCATGAACTAATTTCAAATTCAGTATTTTTGTAGCTTTAATTTTAGAAATTTTTTTATTTAAGAAAATTAAAGCAAGTTTGATTAACTGAAATTGAAATAAATTAGGATTTATTATCCAATTTTACAATTATCAGATTATTTTCTATATTCAAATTATAAAGTTGGTAGTTGTGAAATAATAAGGATTTTTATATGATTTGGACTAAACAATCAATATATATTGATACTACTGTTTTGGAAAAATAAAGGATTTAATTATACTATTTCTAATTATTTGATTTGGACATTTTATTGAAAATAAATTCTAAAATTGAGGTGAAAATGGTATTTTCTATTTACAATTAGTGTTGAATTTAATTTGGGTTTCAATTACTATATTATTCCCAATTTTATGTGAAATTACTAAAATGCCCCTAACCCTAACTTTTGAAAATGAAATCCTAATGCTTCCCAAACCTAGCCGTCGAAACCCTCCCCATAAAACTTAGCAGCGGCACATGCAAAGTTTTCTTTTGTTCCCTGAAAGAAAGAAAGAAATAGAAAAGGGAGGAGGAGAGTGGACGTCGTTGATTCTCGATCTGCATCGGTTCTTATTCGCGCCAAGGATGGCAGCGCCAACAAATTGCAAGGGAGGAAGAAGACGCGTGCCAGTCTCACCGCCACCATCGCGCCGTCGTCTGACTGAGGAGGGAGATGAGCGGCGCGCCTCACTGCCTCGCCGCCACTGGACTCTTGCACAGGGAGAGAGAGGACGAGCGAAAGGGAGCCACCGCGGGAAGCCTTCGCCACCTACCACTGTCGTGGAGCGTGGGGACTTCGCCGTTCTCCTCGTCGTCGACCAGCCCATCGCCGTCGCCGTCGCCGCTGTCAGCATCCTGTTTCCTGGTGCCATCAGTGGAGCCGTGTCTGCCGGATCTGCTGCTGGGAGTCTAGAAGAGAAGCGTGCTTCAGATGGCAAAACGGGCTCGACAGGGGCTGCAGTGCCGTCGCAGAACTCGCACCTGAGACTGGAAGTAGGTAGGGTTTCACCGATGCTGGAGAAGGAGACGCGTCTGGGAGAGAGAGAACCGGGGGAAAACGGCGTGCGTAGGGTGATGTGACGGAGAAAGAATCCACATGCGTCACCATTAGGGGAGGAGGACTCGCCGGATGCTGCCCGGAGCCACCACTGTGACTGCTATGGGAATAGAACGGGTATCGAAACCTGTCAACCCCGCTGCCGTCGCCCGAAAATTCTACCGGTAAGGATGTTTAATTGAGGTTTCTATCCTTTTGGATTTCGAGGAGGTTTTGATGTGCGTGATTATTATAGTTGATCCACCGGAGCTTCTGGCCGATACCGGAGCTGTTGCCGGGTCGGTTCGGAATTTGCAGGTGCTTCTTTTTGTTATTTCGGTAAGCGTTTTCGATTTTGAAAGTCCTTTAGTTACCGTTCTGTTATCATACGCTGAGGTTTGTGGCATTAATTGCTATAAGATTGAGTTTCGGTTGTTGTATGTTACGACTAGAGTCGCTGAGATCGTTGAGAAAGCAAGTGGAACTGAGTTATTGGCTGCAGTCGGTTTTGGGTTGAGACGAAAATGACTCTGCGAGGCGTTTGGATTATGGATTCACATTTTGAGGTAGGGGCACTTTCCGAAAACTCTATTTTATGTATGGAGTTATTACATATGGATACTAATATGAGACAATGTGTATTTGGGGGTTGTAGCAGCCTTATGTATTATTGATTGTCTTGAATGATTATGAATATTTGTTTGGCCAAATTGTTGTGCGGCTAGTGAAATAGAATGTTTTTAAGTTGATTATTTAAAGATTTGAAACTTGAGTTTAATCCGTTTGGAATTGAATTGAGTTGAGTTGACTCTCTTGATATTGTGAAAGATAGAATACTTTTTGAAATTCAGCCTGGTTTGCTTTAATTGATTTGGTTTTGATAAATGATTTGTTGCTAAACCGATTCTTTAAAGCTTTGGAAATGAGTTTAATTGTTTGATAACGATTTGATTTTTAAAAGGTTCCTTGAGATATGAAATTGAGATGACTGTTGCATTTAGTTTGCTTTCAACCTAATTTCTGGATTTGAACCGTTGAGAAGGATTGTGGAATGGTTGAGTTGGGACCCGAACCGGGTGGCAAAGTCCAAGTTTTAGGGAAGGTGCTGTCGAAATTTCTATAAAATCCGAGTCTTTATTTGAAATGTTATTTGGGAAAATTATGAGTTTGATGCCTTCCTATTTACTTGGAGGATTGTGAAATTAGGGCTTCTTTTACTATCTCTATTTAGAACAATTATGAAAGTGATGAAGCTATGCTTTGAAAGAATTATTGAAAAGAGAATTATGATTTCTCCTTATTTTCCAAGAAAAATAGAATGTCTTTGGGTGCAAGTCAAACGAAAGATAACTTTACTTTGAGGCTGTTTTAAAATGTAAAATGGGTTTATGTTTTTTTCTATTAAACATACAGATTGTCCTTTGGAAGAGTTTTGGTGATTTTAAAAGGATTTGGATTTCGATTGATGAACCTCATTATTTTGACGTTTTAAATAAGCTTCAGAGTATCCTTTGAACTCTAGTTTAACACAACCAAGAATGATTCTCTTAGTATTTTGAAACGCTTTAGAATTTAATCATGGAATTGAAGTTGGTTTGGTTTAAGTAAAGGAAATGGCTTGGAAAGGAATAATTGATTACATGACTCGGTTTGGCTTAGATCCTATTTTATCACTCAAATTGGAAAGCCAAGGTTTTCATGATTTTAAATGAATTTGACGAAATGAGTTATGTTATTCTACTCTAAAGACTTGAGACTCTGTCGAGGAACTTTTGATACGAAATCCCGTTGTTGGATGGACAATTTTGAATGTTTCAAAATGAATCTTTAACTTTCCATGGTTTTGGAAGTTTTGGAAAGAGGATGCCGAGAGTGGCTTTGTTTTAAAAGGGTACTTACCTTGAGAAAAAGAGGCTTATGAGCCTGAGATGATTTGAGAAATGGGAACTTTAAAGCCAAGGCTGAAAGAAGTTAAAACTTGATTTCAAAGTGAAATGAATTGAGAAAAAGTGATTTACGGCTTAAATGCCGATTTTATGAATTTGATGATGTTGAATGGTGGAAGTGCTATTTTGTTATGAGCCGGAATGGCTGTGTATGCTATTGAATTATGGCTGATTGCCAAATGAGTTATAAGCTGTATGGCTGGCTCTGAATTATGAATTTAAGCCGGATGGCTAAGATGGATGTTGATCCATAATTGAGAATGAATGCATATATGCTGAGTTATTGATAATTGTGATTTTGCACTTCCACTATCTGAGACACGAGTTCCCTAGAAGAAAGCAGTGGTTAGCCACCACGTGCTCCAGGTGGAGACTCGAGATTCTATTGACCCTATGTCATATGGGTGGCCGGGCACTGTGAAAGCCCCAGATGAGCTCGCCCCCGTGATATACACCAGTGAGGGTGTTGGATATGGATCATGATTATGATCAAGTTTATGTTGAGTATAACTCAAGTTGGGGATGCACGACAGAGGAACAGTCCAATGGTTAGCTACCACGACTTGTCGGGTTGGCTCTATAACCGACAGATGATATCATCAGCCACTAGGACAGGCATGCATCATATGCATCTATGTGACATTGTTTGGGTGTGTATATTATACTTGGTTTGCCTTTGTGATTACTTGTGATTAACTATTAATTGTTCTACTTGCTGTAACTGTTGTTTGTGCTTGAACCTTCCTACTTGTGTTTGCGACTGAGACTCTATTGGATTGTGGTGAATTGGCCGCTGTTGGATTGTTTGGGCCTAGGGCCGTGGTTCAAATGAGATGGACCGGTGGTTGGTTTTGGTTTCGTGCTTCTGATTTGGAAAAGTATGAAAGGCTATTTTGGTTCAGCATAGATAAACCTTTTTGAAAGGTTTTTGAGTTTTTGAGAATTGAACAGTTCCTCTTTCAGAAAAGATTTTCCGACTTTACTTTTGTTGTAAACCATTATTTTTGAAAAGAGGGATAAGACGGTTATTAATCACTGGTACGGTTTATCTTCACGTATCCTATTATAGTAATTTCCAAAAACCCTCTACTGAGAACCCTTTTGAGGATGATGTTCTCACCCCCCTACATTTTTCCCCTTCAAGATATGGGAGCAGAAGTCACGAAGAGTTTATTTAGCTGTTGTTGAAATGCTCTGTATTGCTTTAGATAATTTTTTGTACCCTCGCCTTTATCTTGATATATTCTGTAAGAGGGATAGGAACTGTATTGGTTAATGTTTGTAATATTATTTATGTATATGTGTGTATATATATATATATATATGTTTGTGTGTGTGTGTGTGTGTGTGTGTGTGTGTGTGTGTGTGTGTGTGTGTGTGTGTGTGTGTGTGTGTTCGGCTTTGTGGTTTAAAGTTTTAAACAGGCTCATATTTTAGTATATAAAATTATAAATAGTATAAGAGTCGTCGTAATGTCCGATCTATCAGAGTCGCGCAGTCGGAAGCGTGTACTTTGGTAGTTAGGGTGTTACACTATGGTATCAGAGCGGTCTTTCCTGTAGAGCCTGAGGAATGGACCGACTATACTTCAATTGTATACTCTGAGCATTTGTCATGTATTAGGTCTTGTCGAATGATGAGAATTAGAGCTTTATGCACATGACGGTCTATTGATTAATGGTGTTAGTCTTGCATTGCATAATTCTTGGTATTAAGTTTGGCTGGCTTAATACTAGTGAATTATGTACATGAAAGCACTAATGGGTTATCATAGATGATATACGAGTTTTGAGCAAAGCGAATCGCGGGTTTCGGGAATGTTATAAGCTTTTTCTCGAGGCTATTCAGTTGTGTGTCCCTATTCTTTCATATCCTATCTTGAAGTTCTTGTTTGCTAATCCTCTTGAAAAGTAGTTTGGTTTTTTTCAACTCTATTCCTCTACGCATATGCATTCTTGTTCGATCTTAATTGCATATGCTTGTTTGCAATCCTTGTTGCATCTATCTTTCTCTGTTTGAGTTTTTCCTGATTCCTGTATTCTTTGACATGGCTTTGAACTTGTCTTAGTGCGCTGTGTATTTTAACTCCTGAATCTGAGTCCATTCTTAGAGAACTTGTTGATTCAGTTTTCCTCTTATTTGACAATGATTACAGCCAATTTTGAGATTTTTATAAAAATTGCTGTTGACTAGATATACACTTATCTATATATGAAATTTTGAAGATTTCTTATACAGTTTAACAACTATTTATTTCTAATACCTCGCTCGTACTTTTACTAGTTTTGTGGAACTGCATTTACTTTAAATTACATTTTGACTTTCTAGTAATTTTACTATAGTCCCAATGCACATCTTCATTTGATCATGTATTTGGGTATTTTTCAAAATTCTGGAAAGGAAGGATTTTTCGCTTTTATTCCGATTGAGTTTCATTTGATAAACTTCACTTAATTTATTTTAATTTGAGTTTGGTTTAGCATGCTACCTTGTTTATGCCATTGCTGTTTCTTTTGAAAATGTTGGACTCATAGCTTCTTATGAATGGACTAAAGTCTCTCTTAAGCCTTCCATCTCCATGAATGTCATGCTTGACTTTGTTTCCACCTAATCTTTTACATCTTATGAACATTACCATTGATCTTGGTTTTTCTTCTCTTGTGAATCTCATCCTTACATGAGTCAGCTTGATTTGTTTCAATTCGTGCATCGTTTATGTTCTCATTGTCTCTACCAGAGTTTTTAGTTAAAGATTTATCCTTCAGAAATTACTAATGATTGAGTTGTTCGTTCCTATGACTTTTATATCCTTTTGGATCAATTGAAAGCTTGTGTAATGTCTCATGCCTAGTGGATCTTGTTTGAACTACTTTGATTTAAGATGCTTTCTTGTATGGCTTGACTCTTTTTAAGTACATCCTAATTTTCTTGAATATCCTTTTGAGATGGTGATGATTTCAAGTATACTTTTGAAGAATTATTTCAAACTTTGTTTAAAGAAGTTTTGAATTCTCTTTGAAGAAGTTCTAAACTAAATTTACTTTTCTGTTGCCTGACTTTAATTGAAACCATGGTTCAATTTTGACAAAGTTAATTTGAAGTTGGCATGCGCCATTTTAGTTGAAGTTTTGAGAAGCTTCCTTGTTTAGTGGAAACCTGTTCATTTGTAACGCACCACTTATTTCCTTTATCAATTTATAAGCAAACTTTTACCCCAGATTTTCTTTTCTAAATAGAGTTTAACTTTCCTTTTCGTCCTTGCTAAAATTTTTATACTCGCTTGTTTAAATATGGACTTTGGGAATTTTCGAACAAGTATTTGATTTCTCTTCTGAGTTTTGTGACTACTTTTGGTTAAGATTATGCACCTAACTAACTTTCTAAAATATTTGATGAAAATATTTTAGCTCTTATCCAAACCTGTGTGCATTTTGTTTTTAAAACTCTACATAATCTACTCCAATATGAAATTGTATTAAGGCAAAGCCACGTTCATGCTTTTATTCCTCTCTTGAAGAGGGCTTGTTGCTTAACTTTTCTTTTAGAGTGTGAAGTGATTTCTCCTGCAAGTTTTCGATTCTTTTATGAACAATGTATTTGGAAGTATTTTTAATCGTGCTCTTGAGTTTTGTGAGCTTTGTCTTTGGTTTGAGAAATTCTTCTCTATAAACCTCATACTTCTTCGACTTAGCTTGGATTTGTTCAAACTAATGTGCTGATTTTCTTCTTATTGGATTTCCTTGATTCAAGGGTTATTTTTGAAGTTGTCAATTGAATGGCTTCTAGCAAACTTCATTTGCTTGATCATCCTTGTTTATCTGGAATTGGATACATTCTCTCAAATGTATGAGTATTATCTTTGACAATTGTCTCTCCTTTCTAAATCTTGTATCCTTCTGAGTAGACTCGAGAATTATTTTGATATCACGTGCAACTTGTAGACGTAGTAACGCGATGCGTTAGTTCTATAAGACGTGATATGTGTATGCGGAAGCTGAAGCGGTAGGTGTGCAACGTTATGAGTCATGGGTGTTTTGTTCCTTGCGAACGGGTTTGTGATTGCTAGGCTTATGATCGAATATTGGGATTGAAAGGTGCTTGATGGAGTTGGAAAGTTGAAGCTTTGAGGTTGGTACGAGATTAGTGTGCGGGTGATTAGCACGTCGTTGTAACCTCATCCTCTTTTATAGCCTTCGATGCCTTGCTCTTCTACCACATGTTGAACCATGTCACCTTTTGCATTGAGCCTATCTTGTAATGTTTGCTTTGCAACCATACTGCTACCTTTGTATCCTTATGTATAAGATAATCCAAGTATTTGAAAACTGTATATATGTTTATATGTTGAGATATTTTTGCTTCTTCCTTAAATGTGTTCAAGGGTGAACTGTTATGAAATTTCTTTCGTTTTGCATCAATTTTCGAGGACAAAAATTTTTATAAGGTGGGTAGAATGTAAGACCCAGAGCTTTTGAAAAAGGGCCATCATGAGCTAATTTCAAATTCAGCATTTCTGTAGCTTTAATTTCAGAAATTTCTTTATTTAAGAAAATTAAAGCAAGTTTGATTTATTGAATTTGAAATAAATTAGAATTTATTATCCAATTTTATAATTATTGGATTATTTTCTATATTCAAATTATAAAGTTGGTAATTATGAAATAATAAGGATTTTTATATGATTTTGACTAAACAATCAATATATATTGATACTACTATTTTGGAAAAATAACGGATTTAATTATACTATTTCTAATTATTTGATTTGGACATCTTATTGTAAATAAATTGTAAAATTGAGGAGCAAATAGTATTTTCTATATACAATTAGTGTTGAATTTAATTTGGGTTTTAATTACTATATTATTCCCAATTTTATGTGAAATTACTAAAATGCCCCTAACCCTAACTTTTGAAAATGAAACCTAATCCTTCCCAAACCTAGCCATCGAAACCCTCCCCCAAAAACTTAGCAGCGGCACATGCAAAGTTTCCTTTTGTTCCCTGAAAGAAAGAAAGAAATAAAAAAGGGAGGATGAGAGTGGACACCGTTGATTCTCGATCTGCATCGGTTCTTATTCGCGCCATGGATGGCAGCACCAACACACTGCAGGGGAGGAAGAAGACTCGCCCCGGTCTCACCGCCACCATCGCGCCGTCATCTGACCGAGGAGGAAGATGAGCGGAGCACTTCACTGCCTCGCCGCCGCTGGACTCGCGCCCAGGGAGAGAGAGGACGCGCAAAAGGGAGCCACCGCGGGGAAGCCATTGCCACCTACCACTGTTGCTGAGCGTGGGGCCTTCGCCGTTCTCCTCGTTGCCAACGAGCCCGTCGCCGTTGCCGCTGTTAGCATCGTGTTTCCTGGTGCCATCGGTGGAGCCATGTCTGCCGGATCTGCTATTGGGAGCTTGGAAGAGAAGTGTGCTTCAGATGGCGAAACGGAGTTCGGCAGGGGCTGCAGTGCCGTCGCAGAACTCGCGCCTGAGACTAGAAAGAGGTAGGGTTTCACCACTGTTGGAGAAGGAGACGCGTCTGGAAGAAAGAGAACCGTGGGAGAATGGCATGCGTAGGGTGCTGTGACGTAGAAGGAATCCACCTTTGTCGCTATTGGGGGAGGAGGACTTGCCGGATGCTGCCCGGAGCCACCACTGTGGCTGCCATGGGAACAGAACGGGTATCAAAACATGTCAACCCCACTGCCGTCGCCCGAAAAGTCTGCCGGTAAGGGTGTTTAATTGAGGTTTTTGTCCTTTTGGATTTCGAGGAGGTTTTGATGTGCGTGATTCTTATAGTTGATCCCCCGGAGCTTCTGGCCACTACCGGAGCTGTTGCCGGGTCGGTTCGGAATTTGCAGGTGCTTCTTTTTGTTATTTTGGTAAGCATTTTCGATTTTGAAAGCCCTTTAGTTACCGTTCTGTTATCATATGCGGAGGTTTGTGGTGTTAATTGCTATAAGATTGAGTTTTGGTTGTTGTATGTTGTGACTAGAGTCGTTGAGATTGTTGAGAAAGCAAGTGGAACCGAGTTGTTGGCTGCAGTCGGTTTTGGGTTGAGACGAAAACGACTCTGTGAGGCGTTTGGATTATGGATTTGCGTTTTGAGGTAGGGACACTTTCCGAAAACTATATTTTATGTATGGAGTTATTACATATGGATACTGATGTGAGACAATGTGTATTTGGGGGTTGTAGCAGCCTTATGTATTATTGATTGTCTCGAATGATTATGAATGTTTGTTTGGCCAAATTTTTGTGCGGCTTATGAAATAGAATGTTTTGAAGTTGATTCTTTAAAGATTTGAAACTTGAGATTAATCTGTTGGGAATTGATTTGAGTTGAGTTGACTTTTTTGATATTGTGAAAGATAGAATACTCTTTGAAATTCAGCCTGGTTTGCTTTAATTGATTTGGTTTTGATAAATGATTTGTTGTTGAACCGATTCTTTAAAGCTTTGGAAATGAGTTTAATTGTTTGATAACGATTTGATTTTTAAAAGGTTCCTTGAGATATGAAATTGAGATGACTGTTGGATTTAGTTTGACTGTTTGATTCTTTAAATGATTTGTTGATTTTTAAACTATATATATATGTACTCTTTATGAGTTGTTGTAATTGTATTGTATGTATGGATGTACATTATATAGCAAAAGTATTTTTGGATCGGCTTTGCGCTTTAAAGTTTTGAATAGGCTCATATTTTAGTATATAAATAGTATAAGAGTCGTCGTAATGTCCGATCTATCAGAGTCGCGCTACTTTGGTAGTTAGGGTGTTACATCTAACTAAGTAAATCACTCAATTATTGTTGTTTGGTCCATCAATCCTCGTGGGATCGACCCTCACTCAGGTGAGTTATTACTTGGTACGATCCGGTGCACTTACCGATTCGTTTGTGGTATTCGAAATTCCGCACCACTGACTGATTCAAATAATACCCAAACTTTTACTATTGTACTATTTTTTTTGGGTTTTCCACGGTCTCAGCCCGGCAAATCAAATACTAATCCGTCGTGAATTAGAGCTCCATTTAATGATTTGTTGCTGGCTAATTCCTACATGTATAAGACAGGATTCGAACTCTTGACACTTGCTTAAACTGACTAGCGAACTAACAATTATATCAACCCAACTTGGTTTCTACTAATAAAACTCAATTCTCAATAGCAAACTAATGAGCGGATAATTTGTATACTTTTTGGCATTGTTTTTAGTATGTTTTTGGTATGATATAGTTAGTTTTTAGTATATTTTTATTAGTTTTTAGTTAAAATTCACTTTTTTGGACTTTACTATGAGTTTGTGTGTTTTTCTGTGATTTCAGGTATTTTCTGGCTGAAATCGAAGGTTCTGAGCAAAAATCTGATTCAGAGACTGAAAAGGACTGCAGATGCTGTTGGATTCTGACCTCCCTGCACTCGAAGTGGATTTTCTGGAGCTACAGAAGCCCAATTGGTGCGCTCTCAACGGCGTTGGAAAGCAGACATCCTGGGCTTTCCAGCAATATATGATAGTCCATACTTTGCCCAAGATTTGATGGCCCAAACCGGCGTTCAAAGTCACCTACAGAAATTCCAGCGTTAAACGCCGGAACTGGCACCCAAATGGGAGTTAAACGCCCAAACTGGCATAAAAGCTGGCGTTTAACTCCAAGAAGAGTCTCTACACGAAAATGC
>NC_029775.3:82544299-82545882 GCF_000817695.3 Arachis duranensis | reverse complement strand
CTTTTGGAGCAGTGATCTGCTAAGGCTTGGCTGGCCATTGGCCATGTCTAGTGTTTTGGACCGAAGCTTTCTTTGAAAGCTTGGCTGGCTGTGAAGCCGTGTCTAATTCCTGGACCGGAGTCTTAGACTAAACATTGCATGATTCTTGGAATTCTCATTAAGAATTTTGATATCTTTATTTTCTTTTTCCACTTAATTTTCGAAAAATCCAAAAAAAATTACAAAATCATAAAAACCAAAAATATTTCTTGTCTAAGACCAGTGTCTCATTTCAAGTTTGGTGTCAATTGCATGTTTTTGTTCTTCTTGCATTTTTCGAATTCATGCATGTGTCTTCATTAATCTTCAAGTTGTTCTTGATGATTTCCTTGTTTTGATCTTTAAATTCTATTGACTTGAGTATTTTGTTGCTTATCATGTGCATTCATATTTTATTATTGTCAGTAGTATACAAACTGCTGAGTTTGGTGTCTTGCATGCATTGTTATTTGATTTTAGTTGCATTTTGATTATTCCTTATTATTAAAAATCCAAAAATATTTTTAATTTGTGTCTTTTCAAGTCAATAATACAGAGAATTGAATATTCAGAACATACTGCAGAGGAATCACACAGAAAAAGCTGGGCATTCAAAAATACCCAGTGAAGAAGACAGACTGGCGTTTAAACGCCAGCCAGGGTGCCTGGCTGGGCGTTTAACGCCCAAAAGGGTAGTAGTTTGGGCGTTAAACGCCAGAATGTGCACCATTCTGGGCGTTTAACGCCAGGATGGCACAGGGGGAAGATTTTGTTTTCAAAATCAATTTTTTTTCAAGTTTTCAAAGTTTTTCAAAATCAAATCTTTTTCAAATCATATCTTTTCAATCAAATGTTTTCAAAATCAATTTCTTTCCTTTTTCAAGATACTTACTAACAATTAATGATTTGATTGAACATTTTTTGCCTTTTCTATTGAGAAAGGTTTTATGTTTGAATCATATCTTTTCTTGTTAGGCAAGTCATTAATTTTTAAAATCATATCTTTTCAAATTGTTTTCAAATCATATCTTTTCAATCATATCTTTTTAAAACCATAACTTTTCAATCAAATCTTTTTAATCACATCTTTTTCAAAATAGTTTTTCAATCAAATCTGTTCATACCCTGACCGGGCTCCTCCAACTCGGCAAATTCATAAAAGGTCCGACCTCGTCCTAAGGCTCACGCCTAAAGGTCGGACCTCGGGTCAATAAAGCAAGGAAGGCCCATCAAAAGGAACGCAGCCCAAAACCTAAAGGCCGAAAAGGCCTAGAAGAGGCGGTTCCACAAAGATAGAGATAAAAACTCCCAAAGATAAGATAAGATAAGAATATCTTATCCAGGGAAGATCACGGCCAACTACTATAAATACACTGGAGCACCCAGGTATGGCATTCATTCCACATTCTACACATATCTGCTTGGACCCATGCTAACTTAAGCATCGGAGTGTCATTGCAGGTACAACCACCAACCACTCCACATATCAAGCTCGGGTCCCTGAACCCCCCACCTCGGGCCTTTCAAGACGACCGAGCTACACGTTTCAGGTAACCCCCGGAACA
>NC_029775.3:82539773-82540994 GCF_000817695.3 Arachis duranensis | reverse complement strand
AAGAGGTCGGAGCCCAGAAAATCACGATCTTCAGCGACTCCCAGGTCGTCACATCTCAAGTAAATAGAAGCTACCAGGCCAAAGACCCCACCATGAAAAAATACCTGGATCAAACACAGGCACAACTACGCCACTTTTCAGAGATACAGATTCAGTATATACCTCGGGAATAAAACGCCCGGGCAGACGCCCTCTCAAAGCTCGCCAGCACCAAGCCCGGAGGCAACAACAGAAGTCTCCTCCAGGAAACCTTACAATCCCCCTCAGTGCTAAGAGAGGAAGAAACGCTAAATATATCCAACCAACAGCAAGGATGGATGACCCCCATACTCAACTACCTGAAGTCGGGAACTCTTGCCGCCGAAAGAAAGGAAGCTAAAAGACTCACGAAAGACGCCCAGAATTATACACTAATTCACGACGTATTATACAGAAGAGGATTCTCAAATCCCCTCCTTAGATGCGTCCCGACCTCAGAAACAAAGAACGTCCTCGAAGAAGTCCACGGAGGCATGTGTGGGAACCATCTCGGAGCTCGGGCATTATCCAAAAAAGTAGTCCGAGCCGGGTTCTACTGGCCGACCTTACAGAAAGACGCAACGGAATTTGTGAAAATATGCCCCCCTGCCAAAAACACGCCAATTTCCACAAGGCACCGTCCGAAGACCTTATCAGCATCACCGCACCATGGCCCTTCGCAAAATGGGGACTTGACCTACTCGGCCCGTTCCCCCAAGGACCGGGGCAAATCAAATACCTCATAGTAGGGGTCGACTACTTCACAAAATGGATCGAAGCTGAACCCTTAGCCACCATTACGGCTCAGAAAAGCCGCAAATTCCTATACAAAAACATTGTCACAAGGTTCGGAGTCCCCAACTCCATCACAACAGACAATGGAACACAGTTCACAGACACAAGTTTTCAGAACTTGGTGGCCGAACTAAAAATCAAACAGCAATTCACCTCAGTCGAGCACCCACAAGCCAATGGACAAGCAGAGGCCGCAAATAAAGTCATCTTGGCCGGGTTAAAACGAAGACTCCAAGAGGCCAAAGGGGCATAGGCCGAGGAGCTCCCCCAGGTACTATGGGCATATCGGACAACCCCACACTCCACAACGGGAGAATCACCGTTCCGACTAGCTTACGGAATGGAGGCAATGATTCCTATCGAAATAGAAGAAGGGCCACCCAGAGTCATCTTCTACAACGAAGAAGG
>NC_029775.3:82539114-82539582 GCF_000817695.3 Arachis duranensis | reverse complement strand
CTCCCCCAGGTACTATGGGCATATCGGACCACCCCACACTCTACAACGGGAGAATCGCCATTCCGACTAGCTTACGGGATGGAGGCAATGATTCCTATCTAAATAGATGAAGGGTCACCCAGAGTCATCTTCTACAGCGAAGAAGGTAACCCGCAAGCACAAAAGGAAGAACTCGACCTCCTCCCCAAGGTCCGAGAAAGAGCCCGGGTCCGAGAAGAGGCCTTAAAACGGCGAACGGCCCTCAGATACAATCAGAAAGTAATAAAGCGAAGCTTTTCCATTCACGACCTGATTCTAATCCGAAATGACATCGGAACACAAAAGTCGGGAGAAGGAAAGCTAGCTGCAAATTGGAAAGGACCCTACAAGGTAACGGAAGTCTTAGGAACAGGCTATTACAAAGTATCCGACCTAGAAGGCAATGAGCTGCCCAGGGCCTGGCACGCCTGCAATCTAAGACGGTACTAC
>NC_029775.3:82537876-82538704 GCF_000817695.3 Arachis duranensis | reverse complement strand
AAACGCTTACTAAAAAGTTGCTATACAAAAACAACTAAAAAGTACAAGCGAAAAAACGAAATCAAAGGAAGAGGTAAAACAAAAGTTTCAAGCGCTAGCTAAAAGGTTGTTATCCAAAAACAACTAAAAAGCATAAAAGCGGAACAAAAAGTCAAAACGCGAATAAAACACCGCATAATAAAGCTAAAAAGTTACTACAAGTAGCTAAAAGCAAAAAGGTGTCCAAAGCGTTCACAGAAACCATCCAAAAGCAAAAAGAGCCCATAGGCCGGGCAAAAAACTAAAAATAAAAAGATTACAGAGGATCAATGTCCTTTCCGGACTCCACATCAACAGAAGGCTGCGGAGGAAACATAGAAATCGGGACTGCATCAACGGCACCGTCATCCCGTTTTAAAACCTCCACACCAGATCCATTCCCGGCCAAAGATGAAGTCGGGTTCGCAACCGGAACTTTGGGGTCGGACACCGGAACCTCATCCTCGTTGGGAGCAGGAACAATCTTTCCCTCCACAACAACGTTATCCGTACTAAACAAACTCAGATCCAGGTCAGGAGCAAGAACCCGGACCTGAGCCTTCAAATTTTCAAACATAGCATCCATACCCTTGGCCACATGACCTTCTAGCTCGTAAAAACCATCCTGAGCGGATTGCAACCTCTCCTTTGTCTCCACAAGCTCGGCATATAAACGAGTATAATTCTCCGTCGCCGCCTTCGCCATCTCCTCAGATGCTTTCGCTGCCGCCACAGCCGCGGTAGCTTTAGCTTTCTCTTTCTCCAAAGAGGCCTCCAGCTCAGTAATCCTAGCAGCCTTCAGCTCACTAA
>NC_029775.3:82534428-82535191 GCF_000817695.3 Arachis duranensis | reverse complement strand
TTGGATAGCTCTGCTGGAGGATCTCTTCATCTGAAGAAGACGCCTACAGAAGCTCAAGAGCTCATTGAAATGGTTGCAAATAACCAATTCATGTACACTTTTGAAAGGAATCCTGTGAACAATGGGACTAATCAGAAGAAAGGAGTTCTTGAGATTGATGCTCTGAATGCCATTTTGGCTCAGAACAAGATATTGACTCAACAAGTCAATTTGATTTCTCAAAGTCTGTCTGGAATGCAAAATGCACCAAGCAGTATTAAGGATGCTTCATCTGAGGAAGAAGCTTATGATCCTGAGAACCCTTCAATGGAAGAGGTGAATTACCTAGGAGAACCCTATGGAAACACCTATAATTCTTCATGGAAAAATCACCCAAATTTCTCATGGAAGAATCAAGAGAAACCTCAACAAGGTTTCAACAACAATAATGGTGGAAGAAACAGGTTTAGCAATGGCAAGCCTTTTCCATCATCTTCTCAGCAACAGACAGAGAATCCAAAGCAGAACCCCTCTAACTTAGCAACCATGGTCTCTGATCTAATCACAACCACTCAAAGTTTCATGAATGAAACAAGGTCCTCCATTAGAAATTTGGAGGCACAAGTGGGACAGCTGAGCAAGAAAGTTACTGAACTCCCTCCAAGTACTCTCCCAAGCAATACAGAAGAAAATCCAAAAGGGGAGTGCAAGGCCATCAACATGGCCGAATTCTGGGAGGAAGAAGAGGCAGTGAACGCCACTGAGGAAGACCTCAATGGACGCC
>NC_029775.3:82533207-82533405 GCF_000817695.3 Arachis duranensis | reverse complement strand
ATTTTTGATGCCATTTGGTGCAGGGATGACTTTTCCTTGACACCTAAGGATCTGTGGACCCCACAGGATCCCCACAAACCCCTCACCTATCAAATCCCATCTCTCTCTTCACCACTTACCTCCATAAAACCCCACTTACCTCTCCTCCATTTCTTCTTCTTCTACTCTCTTCTTTCTTCTTTTGCTCGAGGACGAGCA
>NC_029775.3:82532097-82533078 GCF_000817695.3 Arachis duranensis | reverse complement strand
AAAAAAAAGATGGAGCAAACAAGAGACCCCTCTCATCATGAGATCCCTGAGATACCTCAAGGGATGCACTTTCCTCCACAAGACTATTGGGAGCAACTAAATACCTCCCTAGGAGAACTGAGTTCCAACATGGGACAACTAAGGGTGGAGCACCAAGAACATTCCATCCTCCTCCATGAAATTAGAGAAGATCAAAGAATCATGAGGGAGGAGCAACAAAGACAAGGAAGAGACATTGAGGAGCTCAAGCACCCCATAGGATCTTCAAGAGCAAGAAAGAGCCGCCATCACTAAGGTGGACCCGTTCCTTGATTTCCTTGTTATTTATTCTTCTATTTTTCGAATCTTATGCTTATGTTTATCCATGTTTGTGTCTTGTGATCATTAGTGTCTTAGTGTCTATGCCAAAAAGTTATATGAATCCATCACCTTTCTTAAATGAAAACTGTTTTTATTACAAAAGAACAAGAAGTACAGGATTTCAGATTCATCTTTAAAACTAGCTTAATTAGATTGATGTGGTGACAATACTTTTTGTTTTCTGAATGTATGCTTAAACAGTGCATATATATCTTGAAGTGGTGGCAATATTTTTGTTCTCTGAATGTATGCTTAAACAGTGCATATGTATCTTGAATTTGTGGTTCATGAATGTTGGCTCTTGAAAGAATGATGAAAAAGGAGACATGTTACTGAGGATCTGAAAAATCATAAAAATGATTCTTGAAGCAAGAAAAAGCAGTGAATACAAAAAAAATTCGAAAAAAAAGAGAAAAAAAAAAAAGAAAAATGAAAAAAATATATAATAAGAGTTGTGATCCAAGGCAAATAAGAGTGTGCTTAAGAACCCTGGACACCTCTAATTGGGGACTTTAGCAAAGCTGAGTCACAATCTGAAAAGGTTCCCCCAATTATGTGTCTGTGGCATGTATGTATCCAGTGGTAATACTGGAAGACAGAGTGCTTTGGGCCACGGCCAAG
>NC_029775.3:82529959-82531096 GCF_000817695.3 Arachis duranensis | reverse complement strand
AACCTTGTCTGTGGTATTCTGAGTAGGATTCCATGATTGAATGACTGTGACGTGCTTCAAACTCCTGAGGGCGGGGCGTTAGTGACAGACGCCAAAAGAATCACTGGATTCTACTTCGGTCTGATTGAGAACCGACAGATGGAATGTCGTGCCGTGACAGGGCATTAGGAATCGTTCCAATGAGAGGATGGGAGGTAGCCATTGACAACGGTGAAACCCTACACAAGCTTGCCATGGAAAGGAGTAGGAAGGATTGGATGAAGACAGTAGGAAAGCAGAGAAACGGAAGGGAAGGCATCTTCATTCGCTTATCTGAAACTCTCACCAATGATATACATAAGTATCTCTATCTTTATCTTTATGCTTTATTCGTTTATCACTATACCCATTTGAGTCTGCCTGACTGAGATTTACAAGATGACCATAGCTTGCTTCATACCAGACTGAGATTTACAAGGTGACCATAGCTTGCTTCATACCACCAATCTCCGTGGGATCGACCCTTACTCACGTAAGGTATTACTTGGACGACCCAGTGCACTTGCTGGTTAGTTGTGCGAAGTTGTAGTGATCACAATTTCGTGTACCACAAACTAACCATTGTATCAACCCAACTTGGTTTCTACTAATGAAACTCAATTCTCAATACTTCTGCTAGACCCATGTATATATACATAGAATATACGTTATTGATCCTGGGTCTGCTTGACCTAATCAGGGGACAAGATAATCTTGTTTAGTGATAGTCATATTCTTCCCCTGCATTATTTCATTGTAGTGTGACTATCTATGTATATGGTTTTAATTTTCACTCAATGGACATGAGAATCGTAGAGAGAATTGAGAGAGTAAAGGAAGGAGAAGAGTGTGGCTCATAATCTAAAACTCTCCTCTTGCTGATTTTTTTTATTATTATTAATACTACTTTTACGTGTATTATTTTTGGGGTTAAGTACTGAAATCGTCCCTAAGGTCTGGGGTGAAAATCAAAATCGTCCCCGATCTTTTTTTGTTATTAAAATCATCCTCAACATTACAAAACGTTATAAAATCGTCCTTTTTCACTTCAATTTTATTTTTTTTACTATATTACCCTTCATTATTAATAAAAATAATTAAAAATAATATTAAAAAAAT
>NC_029775.3:82523613-82529948 GCF_000817695.3 Arachis duranensis | reverse complement strand
CCTCCCGTAACTCCCTCACCCCACTCCCTCACTCACCCTCCCGTAACCCCTCAGCCCACTCCCTCAGCCCACCCCTCACCTCTCATCCCTCACCCCTCACACCCTCACTCACCCAATCTCCTTCCACCTCCTCCCTTTCCCTTTTCTCACCATTCATTACTCATAACAAAACAAATTAACAGCAACATTCACAAAACAAAAAAATCAAAAGCAGAAGAAGCATAACAATTTTAATAATTACATCAATTTCAATAAACAATAATTCAATAATCATCAACTACAATTTTAGTTTTCAGATCCAAAAGTTCAATAATCATCAAGTTACAATTTCAGAAGCAGAAGTTCAAGCAGAGCAGAGGAAGAAGCAGAGGCAGTCACAGAATCCCTCACCGTAATCCCCCCACTCCTCACCCCCTCACCCCCTTCTTCATCACCACTAACCCAGTAACCCCCAATTCTCTTCTTTATCACCAAAATAAATAAAAAAATTCAGCAACAACATCAATCACAAAATAATCACAAAATTAGCAACAATCCATCATCAATCAATTACTTTTATTAATAATTAAGGGTAATTTGGTCCAAAAAAATATAAAATAATGATTTTAAAACGTTTTGTAATATTGAGGATGATTTTAATAACTAAAAAAGGTCGGGGACGATTTTGATTTTCACCCCAAACCTTAGGGACAATTTTAGTACTTAACCCTTATTTTTACAACCTCTTTTCACTTTCCTTGGAAAAAATTCTGGTCTGATTGAAACATGTTGAATATTTGACAGTGAATTGATTAAGCATCTGTGTTCCAAATTGATCTCGGCATATAACAAAAGAATTATTACAAGGAATATAATATGATGATATCTCATATACAGCATTAGATTTGTAACGCAACCTTGCACAATAAAGTATGGAATGATAGTTTTCTCAACCAAGAAACTAGTATCTTTTGTTACAACTTGCACAGAGAAAACAAGAGGTAAAGAAAATAGGGAGCATGAAGAATGATAAGTGTCTATTTGTCAATTTGGTTGAGTTTGCCCAAACCATTGCAGCGAGCACAAACAATTTGGGCTTGATCCTTACGTGCTGCATTTGCTCTCAATGTTGCTCCAGCCTTCCTAACAAACCCTGCTCCATCACATTCTGGACATCTGCCACATAAATTAATTATTTTATTAACTACTTTTTTATATCTTAGTAAAAAAGAAATTTACATTATCAACCAACCCATTCATGCTAGCTAGGTAATGTGAAAGACATTTATTTATTTTTAAGGACTAAGTCATTTTAGTAATTAAATACTTGGTCTAACAACTTAAAGATTAACAATCAAAAAAGAAAAAAGGAGAAAAAAGAGAAATATAAAAAAAGAAAAAAATTTTGATCAGACTTAGTTATAAAAATAATGATAAAAATTCACATTCAATTGTTTTTTATATAAAATTATTAGTTAAAAATATTAAATAATTTAATATATTTGACTAAATTATTATCAAATGACTTTTAATTATTAATTTTACACGAAACAATTGCATGTATATTTTTTACCAAAAATAATTTATCCACCAAGTATTTCTTTTTTATATATATAGCGTTGCTACATGTGTGCAAGCCATATGTAATCCAGTCAAATTTCTCTATCTTTTTATTAACATTGATAACGCATAACTAAATCTGTGTATAAGATTAATTTATGGTGAGAACACATTAAAACCCAATCTCGTTAAGAAACTCCATCCTCAATACCAAGAACTTCAGAATGTAAATCCAATTAATTAAGCAAACAAACAAATCTCATAAGCCATCTAATTAAGCAAGTATCACTACTACAACAAATTAAACATAAACTAATAATATTGTTCTTGAACCCAAGCAATTTTCACTACTATAATAAAATCAGTTTCAAAATAAATATAAATGTAAATTTAATATTAACTATGTAAGTAAATACTAGTAATTGTTTAGAATTAAATCCTAACTTTAAATGTATATAAAATATAAATATAAAATAAAATAGAATTGAAGATATTAAGATATTACGTGTCTTTGCGAGAGAAGACGATGGGGAAAGCAGTTCCAACAAGTGCGACAGCAATGGCACCAGCAACAAGGTAAGTGGTGCTATCTGCTGCTAAGTCTCCAACTGCAGAAACCACAACTGAAGATCCAATTTTATTCTTGATCTTCTTCTCATGATGAATCCTTCCACCGGTGCTAAATGCTACACTACCATTTCCATTTCCATTTGTTCCTGCAAATGGGATCTTAGTAATGCTGGGAATTATGGTTTGCAAGGGAATCATCGATGCCATGTTTGATCAAGAACAACGATGATCTTTATTTAATTTTCTATGGTTTGGAAAGTCAGAACTATGAAGTGATGGGTTGAGCTATTATTGGATGTAAGCGTGACACGTAGCATTGCTTTTGCAATAGGAGACGGTCTCTTTTCTTTTTATTTTTTATATATTGATTTTTCCGGAAATGAATTTGGATTTGGATAAGGCTATTTCATGACTCACGATTCCTAAGTGTTGTAGATAAGACATGGTGTAAAATCTGAAAATATCTCAACCATAGATCAGAAACCAGTTTTTGGGCGCACATTTTATATTTCAATAATAAATACATATTTTTGGGTAGGAATGTTCATGTATTGGGTGAAGTTAAATTTGTCTTGGATTTGTTAAATAATATATTAGGTCTATTTTTAAAATTTTTATCCAGTTTTAGATTCTGTAAATTATAATACTTTTGAGCTACACTGAAATTGAGTATAGACAGAAAAAAGTTTAAATCTTAATAAATCTTATATAAAAAATTACGATACACCTATTTATAAAGAAGGGAAAAAAATACTTATTATCGAAAAGTTAATATTTTCATTTGAATTTAAATTTATGCATAAATTCTACTTTCATGTTTTTTTGACGATTTATATCCTAATTCAACAAATGTGATTAAAAATAAAATAATAAACTTTTAATTAATATAACATAATATTAGAATTAATTTAAAAAATCATATATACCTTTTTTAGTCTCCTTATTAAGTAGCATTTGGAAGAGAGACAGAGAATGAGGGACTGAGATTGAAAGACAGAGATTGAGAGACAGAGACTGAAATAAGTCTCAATATTGTATTTGATGTAAAGTGAGAGACAGAAATTGAGATAAAAATTAAATTCTAATTCAGTTTGCATAAAGGATAAAGTTGGAATTAATTAATTAATATGGGGTATTTTAGGTATAAAATATTATTAAAATTTCAATCTCTGTCCTAAAAAATTTCATTTCCCTGTGTTCTTACTTTTTGGAGGTACTGAAATACTGAAATTTGAGAGATAGAGACTGAAATTTTAGTACCAATCTCTGGACCAACAAACATGATAATGAGTTTCAATCTTCCAGTCTCCATCCCAATACCTCAAAATAAACGCTAACTTAGGGTGCACATAGACTGGGTGAAGCCAGATTCACCTTGACTTGGATCCAATCCTAAACCTCATCAATCACATCACAAACTCACTACCGGTCACAAGTCTAATATGAACAAAACTCTATCGCGTTGTACACTTACAAGCTTTACCTTCCGCATCCACCTACCGTGTCATAAGAACCAACGTATCGCTTGATATATCTAAAGGTCGCACGTGATACTGACACATATCTTGAGTTCACTCAGAAGGTCATGAGATTTTAGAAAGGAAGGACAAGCAACAAAGGCAATACTCATAAGAATTTGGAAGAATGAACAAAATTGCAAGTAAACAAGGAAATGAAGCACAACCAATGAATTTTGCCAGAAAGAAATCAATTGGCAACTTTGAGGATAACTCTTGAATAAAAGAAATTCAATAGGATCAATAAGAAGAAAACAGTGTATTAGTTTGAAACAGATTCAAGCTGAATCGAAGAGGTATGAGATTTTATAGAAGAAGAATGGTTAAAGACAATAGTGACGCATCGCAACAGAGCAAATTCTGATTACTACAAGGGTTTCATAGCTCGTGGTAGAATATAAGATCAATAACTGTGTTACAAGAGTCTTAACATAACCAGGAGTGTAAACAGATTAAGATATGCATAAGGTGCAGATTGTAAAGAAAAGAAATCTAAATTACACCTCAAGAAAAGAAAAAGGATAAAAGACACGTCAGATTGCACGGCAAGATTAGAACGTATAAGCCAATACTGCCTAATTAAAAGAAGCACTTAACATTTTCAAAGATTCAAAGATCGGTGTCGCACCAAAACAATTTCAATGTCATGTCAAGAGTACAGAATTCATGAAGAGAAGTATAATGACAAGGATAGACGTTCTTAAAGATTCAAACAGTAGTTTACAAATAAGAGGCGAACGTATTGAGAGTTTAAAGAACTTCAACGGAGACAATGAGAAGAAAACTGTGCTTTTGTTAAAATTGAATTCAAGCTGAATCAAAGTACAAGATTCATAAGAAGTGAGTGATCAAAGTCAAGGACGTCGTTTGCAAAGTTCAAGAGAATGTTTAAGAAGGCAATTGATTGAAATATCCATAAAGAATAAATAAATTTAAGTGGAAGATCGTCTTACGTTATAAAAAGAGAAAATATGAAATAAACTTTTAAAAGAATTAACAAAAGTATGAATGTTTGCGTTACTTCAAAACATATTCAGGTTGAAATAGGTTACGTGAGATTTGTAAAGTGAGGGTTATTTAGAATAGAAACAAATTTTTTTTCAAGAATATCAGAGTATACTTAGGTATATAACCAAACAAAGGTATGCATAAAATTGTAATAGGATCAGAAGAAAATTAAGTTGTTTTTGGTCAAAACTATTTCTAAGGTAAAGATAGAATATGTGAAGTTTGAAAGATGAAATTTAATTGGGCTAAGGACCAAAAGTAATTTCATCAAATTTGAAGAATGGCTATGGATATAATCAAGCAAGAGAAGATTTACTTGAAATTTCTTCAGAGAGAATAAAAAATTTCTTTAAAAAGATTTAAAATCAAAATTCTGAGTGTATTCTTGAAATCAAAACCTCAGAAGGATATTCAGGCAGATTGAGAGATGCAAGGAAGGAAATTCACTCACATTCCGATAAAGAAACTTAAATCAAAGTGTTCAAATAGGATTCACAATGCATGACGAATCGAACAAGTTCAAAATTACATCAAGAATACATGAATCAAGAAGAAGAGTTTAAACAGATAAAGGCAGGTACCCCAAGGAAATTAAATAGGCGTATGCAGTTAGGATGAAACGAGAATACTCATAAACAAAGGGATAGGGTTGGAAGATAATTTCAAACAAAGACTTCAAGGTATGTTATGAAAGACCAAGTTACAAGTTATCAATAGAATTTCAAGACACATAACAGAGTAACCTCGAGAATTAGCTCCTAATGTCCCTAAACCACTCGATATGTGTTACTGATTACTTCCATTTCACCTATGATAACCTGTTAACTTTTTCGTATACATAAACCAATAATATTAAGTTGGCCAGACTTAACATCAGCAGTTATGCAATGGTAAGCTAACAACGTTAATCAAAAGACAGTCATGTGCATAAAGCTCTAATTCTTGTTATCTAGACAAGACCTACAACATGACAAATACTCAGAGTATGCAATGAAACATAGTCAATCCATTCCTAAGGCTCTAATCAGGATGAACTGCTCTGATACCATAATGTAACACCCTCACTTTCAAAATGTCATGCTTCCGGCTGCGCCACTCTAATAGCAAGAAGTATTACAACGACTGACAAACCCCAATTTGACGGTTTATCTTGTATTGAATTTAGGAGATTTTATCACCTTTTTCCCACATTTACCCAATGAATTAGCATGGTTTTGTATATTCTCCTTTAATTGTGCTTAAGAGTGAAAACATGCTTTTTAGGTCTTAAAATAGCTAAATTTAATTCACCTTGATTCTATTAGATGCCTTGATATGTTTGTTAAGTGATTTCAGATTTAGGAGGCAAAGATTGGATCAAAGGAATGAAGAAAAAGCATGTAAAGTTGGAGAACTCATGAAGAAATGAAAGAACCGGAAAGCTGTCAAGCCAACCTCTTCGCACTTAATTGACCATAACTTGAGCTACAGAGGTCCAAATGATGCGGTTCCAGTTGGGTTGGAAAGCTAACATCCGGAGCTTCGAAATGATATAAATTTTGCCATATGTTGCTTCGCGTTCAGGGGCGCGCACGCGCACTTTGCGCGCGCGCGCCGATTCTGTCCATGGCCACTTTAATGAAATCGTCCCCAGCGGTTTTAGGAGCCATGTGGGCCAATCCAACTCATTTCTGATGCTATTTAAGCCAAGGATTGAAGGGG
>NC_029775.3:82515833-82523289 GCF_000817695.3 Arachis duranensis | reverse complement strand
TAGGACTTATGGACTAGGATTGATATAACTCACTTGACTTTCCTTTGTTAATTGATTTAAGGATGACTAAGTGGGATTAATCCTTGCAACTACCATACTTGTGGCTAGTGATAATGATGAAGACCCTTGACAACCAAATCTTGCCAAGACCATTTTGTTAATAAAGTTTTCTTACCATTTACTATTCATTTTTCTCATCTAAAACCCCAAAATAAAATAAATCCATAACCAATAACAAGAACACTACCCTGCAAGTCCTTTGAGAGACGACCCGAGGTCCAGTACTTCGGTTTATAAATTCTAGGGGTTTGTACTAGTGACAAACAACTTTTTGTATGAAAGGATTATTGTTTGGTTTAGAAACTATACTTTACAACGAGATTTCATTAGTGAAATTCTAAACCGTCAAAAATCCATTCGTCAACGACTTTATATACTTAATAATAAAATATAAGCCTTTTACCCGAAATCATATCACTGATTTCTTTGAAAAACCAAAATACTTTTAAAAAAAAAAACAAACATGCATATATAACCAGAATTCAATCACATTACTCACACACACACACAAGACTTCTTATACAAGTACTTGCAAATATACATACATGCATTTCATTATAAAACTTTCCTATCCCTCTTACAACAATATAATATTAATAGCGAGGGAAGAATAATATCTAAACCAAAATATCGTATAAGCAAAATGCAATAAAACTCTTTGTAAGCTTCTTCCTCTTTTTCTTGAAAAGATAAAGCTGTAGGTGGGTGAGAACCTAACCACACGATCTCACCACTGAGTTTCAGAATTGTCATAAGAAGATATTTAATAGGAAAATCATTTTCAAGCTCACTGATTATTGTGGTCTTAAGAATCCTTTGAAAACCGATGGTTTAACCATAAAAAATTCAAAAACTTTTTAAAGGAAACTAGTTAATTAACCAGAAATCCAAACTCCTTTTTTAGATAAAAGAATCTTAAAAGATTCCTAACAGTATGTATGACCAACTTATTCCAAATATAGGTTCATCAAGTCTATGCTGAACTAGCTTGATATTTCATACTTTACTAAACCACAACACAAATCATTCACGGCCTCCGACCCATCTCATAATCAATGATGGCTTCAGGTCCAAATAGCTCAATCAACATCCAATTCACTACAACCCAACCAATTTCAGTCATAAATACAAGTAATGAGGTTCAAACACAATCAAGAGCAGTTATGTCAATTATAGCAATTAGCAATTAAATAGAATTATTCACATAGGCAAACAAATTACAATATGCATATCCAAACAGTGTCACATAGATGCATATGATAAATGTTTGCCCTATGGCTAATGAGCTTATCTGTCAGTTATACAGCCAACACGACATGTCCTGGTAGCTAACCATTGGACAGTCCCTCTGTACGCGCATCCCCAAACTCAATAATATCCATGGAAAAAATCCCAAGCTTATCCATGGGGAGAGACAAAGCCCCAAGCTCAAATTCATATATATATATATATAGGAGTTAAAGTGCTCGGTCACATCTTACATACAGAGGGTCAACAATTTGTCTCAATTTTGTAAGTCTCATTTACTTTTGATTCATTATCATCATCAATTCATATCTCATTTCCAAATTCATTTAAAAATCATACTTTAAAATCAATCTTTATCATCCTTCATTCAAATTCAATCATCATCATCCATACTCCCATTCCGCTCCTCAATAATCCCAATTCAAAACATAATTCATTCTTTTCTAAATAAATCAAACTTAAAACATAATCTTTAAAACCAAACCCTTTTAAATAATTACTTCAAACAAAGCTTTCAATTTTTATAAAATTTCGGCAGTATCGCCTCTAAACATTCCTCAAACCCTTTTTGGGTCCCATCTAAACATTCTTCAAACCCTTATCAACCATTTCCTCAAACCCTTATCAACCGTTTTCAAATCTCAATCATTTTCCGAAATTCAACCAGTTCTAATATCAAATTTTTTTCAAATCGAACCAATTTTAATAATTAATATTGTTCAAAATCAAACCAACTCCAATATTAAATCATTTATAAAATCAAACTAATTCAAAACCAAATCGCTTCCAAAATCAATTCATTTTCATATTCAAAAAATTTTCAAAAGCGATTAATTTACATTATCAATTTAACTACATGATCAAATTATCTCCAAAACCAAGAAAAACTACTCTTCAAAATAATCAACACAATAACCTTACAAACCAATTTCTTATCAACAACCACATACCACTCAAGCAATCAGTAATTTAGTCCAGCAAACAACTACATCCACAAGACAAACATAATCATAGAAATATATATTTCATATTAATATCTAATTATAACAACTCTGTAATATAAAATAAATTTTAAGAAAAATCCTGCCTCAATTATTTGCAATTCGCATAATTAAATACATTGAATTTCTTTTTCCCTCAGCTCATCACAACGGCAGCCACAACCGCAGTTCCAAACCACTTTTGCAGCAACCATAGCTACTCTAATCGCAACATGAAATAACTAAAACTCAATCAAATAGAAAATAGCATCACAAAAACCTCAGGCACATATAACAAAACAATGACTAAAAGAGTTCCGAAGCAAGAACAACTTACTGCATTAATAAGAAACTAAGTACAGCACAGCCGTAGCTCCAGCAGTTAACTTCGGCAAGCTCCAACAGTGGAGGCTTCAACCAGTAGTGGAAAAATCCACTGCGACACCATCATCGAACATATACAATTTAAGCAACGACCCTTAAGGTAACAAGGATTTCAATGGACAAGGAAATAAATCCGAAACAAGGCTAAAGCTTACCAAGAAGATGGCGGCTCCGACACTTGGAAGAACAAAACTCGGCATAAACGAACTAGAGTCAGAACCCAAACTAGAGTGAGATGAGGTTTGGTAGCTGTAGGGGTGTCCTCTAGTCACTGCAGCCATGGTTTTTTAGCGCCGTTCAGTGAGCAGAGCAGAACAGTGGCGGTAACTTCCACCCGCGTCACCTCCTATCCTCCGGCGATAAACTCCCATAGTAGGGACGGCCGAGCTCCGCTCCAACGACGGCGGATCTGAAGACGATGACATGCGGTGGTTGCAGCAGCGTTCAAGCTTCACCAACGGCATGGACGGACCCTCGACGGCCATGGTTGCTCTGCGCGAAGCTGACGGTGCGAACGGCGGTGACCCTCTGCGGACGCTCTCTCTTTGTCGCATCTTTCTTCCACGACAACGCAGCTAGCAGTGGCTTCCTCACTCTCCTCTCCTCCCTCCGATCTCTCTCTCTTGTCTTCTCCTGTATCTCAGATCTCTTTCTATTTCTCTTTTTTTTTTCTTTTGTTCACAGCCACTGCTGTATTGTGTTTGGGGCTGGGGGGTTTGAGTGGTGAGTGGCGGTGAAGCGTTGGCTAGGTTAGGTTAGAGTTAGGGTTTTGTGTATTTGATTTTAGGATTAGGATTTAATTTGGAAAAATTGTGAAATTAGGGATTTTGGGTAAATTGGAATTTGGTAAATTTTAATAAAATTAGGATATAGAATATTTAATTTAAAATCTAATTTAACCTATTAAAATTATTTTAAAAATATTATTTAATTATCAAATTTACTAATTAGCTTTCAATTCAGTACTCTTAATTTAAAATATAAGGTAATATAATTAATTTTCTTTATTTATAAAATTTAAAGTATTAAATTACAAAATCTCAATTATTTAAATCAATTCATATAAAATTCTTTTTCTTTTAAAACTACTAAGATTTATAATTTAAATTTAGAAAATTATTCAAAAATCATTAAATTAAATAAATTTATAGTTTAATTATCAAAACTTGGCTTAGTTATTTTTAATAAAATAATTTCTGAAAATAAAGTCTTTAATGAATAAATAAATTGAAATTAACTCATAATGAAATTTTTTGAAAATTCTGAGTCTTACACCACATGCCAAACCAATCTCGCAATTAAATTAATTTAATCTAATAATGCCAAATTTCATACATTTCAATATAGGCTTCACATATAATATAAAAAAATCAATGGAGGAACGTTCTCTTACCTTTTCTAACGGAACTTTGGGAAAAAATCCCGCTAGGACGTAAGATTAATCCTCTCCTAAATATCAAAATCACCAGTCTCCCAATATCTCAAACCCAAATGCAAAATTAGAAACATACTGAGAATTAGAGATGGGTTCTTGAGAGTTCAGCGATCGGAGCTCCAGAACAAACGTTATGGGCAATTAAAGATGATGATGAATAATGAACTCTAGGGTTTACTCTCTTCTCTTCTCTCCAACGTTGCTCTCTCTCAGGAATAAAGGAGGGTGCCTAAAATTTCATTAACTGTGGGGTTATATACTTGAACTTGAGTTCAAGTGTGGCCCAACTCAAGTTCTTAGCCCTTTGGCCCAACTTTGGGCCAAAACCTTTAAGACAAGTGCTCAAACTTTCATTCGAAATATTTTTTCTTGTCTTTCATAAAACATTTTTTTAAAATCTCAAATAACTCATATTTTAATGTTCAAAAAATCCGAGTTCTCACAGAAGGGTCCAATAGCAATTAAGCTCAACATAATAAAAATGGAAATTGATGGAACACCTCCTATTTTCGGTGCTAGTGTGCTCTAACCTCTTCGCTAACTAGCAATGAATCACCTAACTTATCCTCACAAGTATAGGATCCTGTATCTTGTGATTTAGTAAAAATATCAAGCAGAGGCAACTCAAAACCTACTTCCGAATCATAACACGTGTAGAAACATGATACGTACAATGCAAAATATGGATATGTGCAAGCTTAATTTGTTTACAGTGTAAATTAGATATGTAAAATGACGCGAATTGGTAATTAAGTTGCAAATTATATATATTAATAAATAAAATAATTAAATTATTTATTTAAAAAATCTATCATATCATTATATTATATGGAAAATTGTAAATAGTTAATACTAAATTTATAAGGAGGAGAATTTTATCTATGCCTTTTGTATTTGGTGAGCACTCATGTAAAGACGTTTAAAATGTCTTCTGTAACACCCTAACTTTTTTTAACACCTCATGATCACACTAAAAGTTCTGGCATTACCTACCTCAAATATTTTAATTTTCATACTATATATATTTAATATTGAACCTTTGCGAATATAAATTGAACTTTTAACTAAGAAATCAAAAAGCATTTTTGCTTTAAACCATGTAAACACATAAGTATAATCACATAATATAATACATATATATCGTTATTCATTCTATCCTTAAAATACAATTTCTGTCCCTTTAAAAAGTCAAAATAACAAATGACAAGGGACAAAATCTCAACTAAACCAACAACAAAAAATACAACACATATAAATAAAGCTTTATAGATCGGTCGTGGCTTAGCGTCAAAGCTTCCTGAACCTGCTATTGAAAAGAAAATATGTAAGGGGGTAAGAACACCATCCTTACAGGTTCTCAACAGGGAAAGAAATACCATCAAAGCAAAGAAATACTTGAAAATAAAATTAGTTTCATTATAAAATAGTTTATCCTTGAAATAACCCTTTGGAAATGTTTTGTGGAAAAACTTACTTTGAAAAGTCGTAAAGAAACTCCTTAAGTTTACAAATTAGTAAGGTGAATAGTTTAAAGAAATGAAAAAGACCAAGGGCGTACCTAAGGACTTCCTACCCAACTCACATCACTTACTCATATCCAATTAATACATAAATTAGAGTAATAAAGCAACACTTAGTCCATCCTGCCTCAACCTCCAACACCATATATTGAAAACAACCCTCAGCGTCACCACCGCCAGCATGAGGGATCTCTCGGTTGTCAAACACAGATAAAACAATGCAAAGTAAACGCAAATAGAGAGTACAAATAGAGAAATTAGAACAAACAGATGCAATTACTCAATTAGGCAAACCAAAAACAACATTCAAACGCAAACAATACACACAAATGTAAATAATGCATGTCTGTCCTGTGCCTAATGAGCTCATCTGTCAGTTACACAGCCAAACCCGACATGTCCGGTAGCCAACCTTAGACAGTTCCTGTGTGCGCGCATCCCTAATTTCAAAAATTCATATTCATATATCAAATGCATTGGGGGAACCATTCGTAAAGGTATAAGTTTTCGGCCACATCTTGTGACGGAGGGTCAACAGAATCTCAAATCTCAATTTAGAGCAAGTGGAGCCGACCCGCTACATCTACCCAGGGAAATTCGGGGATCAGATAAAGTTTTAAATCACATATCATTCTCAACAAGTAGCAAGTGGGGGTGAACCACTGCATCTACCCTAGGAGACTCAAACCAAACCCAGAGCAAGTGGATCATCACCACTGCATCTACCCAGGCAGGTATATATATCAATAGAATCATTTTCAATATCAATTTCATTATCATTACCATTTTTCATTATCCATCTCATTGTCCATCTCATTAACAATCTCATTCCGAACCTTATTATCAATTTCATTCTCAATCCCATTATCAATCTCATTCATACATTACTACACATTTTGTTCATCTTCCTCTAATTCACTAACTCAACTCTTTTGGTTTCGTTCTTAACTCCTCTATTCGTAATTTCACCGGTTCTATATTTGTGATCATCAATGTTGTATTCTTTGTTGTTGTATGGAATAATTATAATGGCTCTTTGCTATATGTGGACACAACTCCGTTCAACTAACCAGCAAGTGTACTGGGTCGTCCAAGTAATAAACCTTACGTGAGTAAGGGTCGATCCCACAGAGATTGTTGGTATGAAGCAAGCTATGGTCATCTTGTAAATCTCAGTCAGGCGGATAATAATTGATTATGGATTTTCGAATAATAATAAATAATAAACAGAAAATAAAGATACTTAAAATAGGATAGAAATACTTATGTAAATTAATGGTGGGAATTTCAGATAGGCGTATGGAGATACTGTGCCCTTTCTTTTTCTACTTTCCTACTTCTTCCTTCCAGTTCTTTCATTCCTTCCTATGGCAAGCTGTATGTAGGGCATCACTGTTGTCAATGGCTACATCCCATCCTCTCAGTGAAAAAGGTCCAAATGCTATGTCACAGCACGGCCAATCATCTGTCGGTTCTCAATCAGGTTGGAATAGAATCCCTTGATTCTTTTGCGTCTGTCACTAACGCCCAGCCTTCAGGAGTTTGAAGCTCGTCACAGTCATTCAATGCCAGAATCCTACTCGGAATACCACAGACAAGGTTTAGACTTTCTGGATTCTCATGAATGCCGCCATCAATCTAGCTTATACCACGAAGATTCTGTTTAAGGAATCTAAGAGATACGCGCCCGGCCTAAGGTAGAACGGAAGTGGTTGTCAATCATGCGTGTTCATAGGTGAGAATGATGATGAGTGTCACGGATCATCACATTCATCAAGTTGAAGTGCAATGAATATCTTAGAATAGGAATAAAGAGAATTGAATAGAAA
>NC_029775.3:82511842-82512322 GCF_000817695.3 Arachis duranensis | reverse complement strand
AGTTGTCCATACTCGAACAATCCCCGGCAACGGCGCCAAAACCTTGGTGGACGAAATTGTGATCATCAATGTTGTATTCTTTGTTGTTGTATGGAACAATTATAATGGCTCTTTGCTATGTGTGGACACAACTCCGTTCAACTAACCAGCAAGTGTACTGGGTCGTCCAAGTAATAAATCTTACGTGAGTAAGGGTCGATCCCACAGAGATTGTTGGTATGAAGCAAGCTATGGTCATCTTGTAAATCTCAGTCAGGCGGATAATAATTGATTATGTATTTTCGAATAATAATAAATAATAAACAGAAAATAAAGATACTTAAAATAGGATAGAAATACTTATGTAAATTAATGGTGGGAATTTCAGATAGGCGTATGGAGATACTGTGCCCTTTCTTGTTTTACTTTCCTACTTCTTCCTTCCAGTTCTTTCATTCCTTCCTATGGCAAGCTGTATGTAGGGCATCACCGTTGTCAATG
>NC_029775.3:82511003-82511153 GCF_000817695.3 Arachis duranensis | reverse complement strand
GGATCATCACATTCATCAAGTTGAAGTGCAACGAATATCTTAGAATAGAAATAAAGAGAATTGAATAGGAAATAGTAGTAATTGCATTAAAACTTGAGGTACAGCAGAGCTCCACACCCTTAATCTATGGTGTGTAGAAACTCCATCGTT
>NC_029775.3:82510393-82510822 GCF_000817695.3 Arachis duranensis | reverse complement strand
GACCAGCTACTAGGGTTTACATGAGTAAGTAATTGATGCATAAATTCACTTTCGGGGCCCACTTGGTGGGTGTTTAGGCTGAGCTTGATCTATCCATGAGCTGAGACTTCTTTTGGAGTTGAACACCAAGTTGTAATGTGTTTTGGGCGTTCAACTCCGGGTCGTGACGTGTTTCTGGCGTTTTACTCCAGACAACAACATGGAACTGGTGTTGAGCGCCAGTTTACGTCGTCAATTCCTGAATAAAGTATGGAATATTATATATTGCTGGAAAGCTCTGGATGTCTACTTTCCAACGCCATTAAGAGCGTGCCATTTGGAGTTCTGTAGCTCCAGTAAATCCATTTCGAGTGCAGGGAGGTCAGATTCGAACAGCATCAGCAGTCCTTTGTCAGCCTCCTATCAGAGTTTTGCTCAAGTCCCTCAATT
>NC_029775.3:82507562-82509396 GCF_000817695.3 Arachis duranensis | reverse complement strand
ACAAAACATAAATAAGCAAATAATATAAAAACCGAACAGCAGAAAAGTAAGAACAAGGAATGAGTCCACCTTAGTGGTGTCTTCTTCTTGAAGGACCAATGATGTCCTTAAGCTCTTCTATGTCCCTTTTTTGCCTTTGTTTCTCCTCCCTCATTGCTCTTTGATCTTCTCTTAATTTCCTCTTCAGAGTCCTTTCAGGTTCAGGGTCAACTTCAATAAGAATGTCTTTTTTCCTTGTTCCTGCTCATATAGGGAAGAAGAGAACAAGAAAAGAAAGAGGAATCTTCTATGTCACAGTAAAGAGGTTCCTTATTATTAGTAGAAGAAGAAAGGGGATAATGGAAGGAGAGGGATGAATAGTCTGTATAAAGAGTAAGGATAGGGGAGGTTGTGCATATACTGCACTTGCTCTTGTTGTTGTTCTTCTTGGTTTTCCTCATTCTGTCCCCAAGGAGTTATTGGGTGGCTTGTATTGACTGCTGCAACTTGGAGATTATCAATTCTCTTGGCCATTTGTTCAAATTGTTGCTGAATCTGCTGCTGCATCATTTTGTTTTGAGCTAGAATTGAATCCACTCCTTCCAGCTCCATTACTCCTCTTCTTTGTGATGGTTGGCGTTGCCTTTGATGAGCAAAGAAATACTGGTTGTTAGCCACCATGTCAATAAGATTTTGGGCTTCCTTTGCAGTTTTCATGAGTTGTAAAGAGCCTCCAGCTGAATGATCAAGTGCTTCCTGGGATTTCAATGTTAAGCCTTCATAGAAATTTTATAACTTATCCCACTCAGTGAACATTTCAGGTGGACATTTCCTGATTAGGGCCTTGTATCTCTCCCATGCCTCATAGATGGCTTCAACCTCCATTTGTGTGAATGTTTGTACCTCAGTCTTCAGCCTAATGATCCTTTGAGGTGGGTAGAATTTGGCAAGGAACTTGGTTACTAAATCATCCCAATTGTTGATGCTTTCTCTTGGGAAAGACTCCAACCATTGGGTAGCTTTATCTCTGAGAGAAAATGGAAAGAGCAGTAGCTTGTAGCTATCGGGATGCACTCCATTAGTTTTGACAGTGTCACAAATCCTCAAGAAAGTAGACAAGTGTTGATTGGGGTCTTCAAGTGGTCCTCCTCCATATGAGCAATTATTTTGAACTAAAGTAATGAGTTGTGGCTTTAGTTCAAAATTATTTGCATTAACATTTGGAGTTAGAATGCTGCTTCCACAATGCCTTGGATTTGCAAATGTATAGGAGGCCAACACTTTCCTCTGTGGAGGATTGTTCTTGTCATTGGCTGCTCCCCCTGGTGGATTGGTTGAATGTTCCTCCATATCTTGAAATTCTTCTTCTGACTCCTCCTCTCCAACAATGTTTTTCCCTCTTTCAGCTCTTCTTAATCTTCTGAAGGTTCGTTCATCTAGTTCATGAAAGGTGGGTGTAGCTCTTCTTGTATCTGTCATACAAGCAAGACACCAAAAACACAAAGAAAACCGTGACACTTCAATCAATTGCTAGAGTTAAGTTTTAGCTTAAGCAAAAATTCAAACAGTTAGTGGGTTAGTTGGAAATTAGAGAAACAGAAAAGAAAAAAATGCTTGATCTAGATCTCCACTTCACTTAATCATTGTCAATCTATTTAAATCCCCGGCAACGGCGCCAAAAACTTGGTGGACGAAATTGTGATCATCAATGTTGTATTCTTTGTTGTTGTATGGAACAATTATAATGGCTCTTTGCTATGTGTGGACACAACTCCGCTCAACTAACCAGCAAGTGTACTGGGTCGTCCAAGTAATAAACCTTACGTGAGTAAGGGTCGATCCCACAGAGATTGTT
>NC_029775.3:82498439-82506866 GCF_000817695.3 Arachis duranensis | reverse complement strand
TATTTATACTAAACTAGCTACTAGGGTTTACATGAGTAAGTAATTGATGCATAAATCCACTTCCGGGGCCCACTTGGTGTGTGTTTGGGCTGAGCTTGATCTATCCACGAGCTGAGGCTTCTTTTGGAGTTGAACGCCAAGTTGTAACGTGTTTTGGGCGTTCAACTCTGGGTCGTGACGTGTTTCTGGCGTTTTACTCCAGACAGCAACATGGAACTGGTGTTGAGCGCCAGTTTACGTCGTCAATTCCTGAATAAAGTATGGAATATTATATATTGCTGGAAAGCTCTGGATGTCTACTTTCCAACTCCGTTGAGAGCCTGCCATTTGGAGTTCTGTAGCTCCAGAAAATCCATTTTGAGTGCAAGGAGGTCAGATTCCAACAGCATCAGCAGTCCTTTGTCAGCCTCCTATCAGAGTTTTGCTCAAGTCCCTCAATTTCAGCCAGAAAATACCTCAAGTCCCTCAATTTCAGCCAGAAATTACCTGAAATCACATAAAAACACACAAACTCATAGTAAAGTCCAGAAATGTGAATTTAACATAAAAACTAATGAAAACATCCCTAAAAGTAGCTTGAACTTACTAAAAACTACCTAAAAACAATGCCAAAAAGCGTATAAATTATCCGCTCATCACTCTCCTATCCTTACACCTTTGGATTTATACTTAATTTACTGTTTTAAAGTTTTGGTTAGTTAATTAAATCTCTTTTTATTGTTATTAAAAATCAAATAATTTAAAATCACAAATCCAGCAAATCATAAAAATTTGATTCTCTTCAAAATCCTTAAAAGTATTTAAAGCTTATCTCTTTTGATAATTAATCCAAAGCAAACTCATTTTTAACAAAAACAACTTCAAATTCATAGAAAAATTTTGGCAGCACCTCTCCTAGAAATCGGAGTTTGCCACACATCATGGGTTCCCTCTTTTCAACCTCAACACAACAAAACCAGCGTTTCAATTTAACATTTCCAAGTCCCTCATTCAAAAACAATCATTATCATTGTCAATCTAAAATCCAAAATCAACATATTCAATTAATTTTACTAGAAAATTAGAAATCAACCAATAACCAACAAACATAACCTTCCAATCATAGCAGAAAATCATTTACATTACAGACATTCATTTATTTGCATTAATCTACTAAACTTGCCAGGTATTCAAAGCCCAAAACATTTTTATTTTAAAACAAACCCCTACTTCGAGGAATCAAGCCCGCAACGACTTTTAAAGCACTAAACCCTCTATTATCATTGATTCTCAACAACGACAATAACCTCGATGATCTCCAAGCAAACACAATGATTACAACAACAACGTATCTAACATAAATTTGGATTTAACACGAAAAGTGAGGTTAAGAAAAACTAGAATAAATGATTGTGGCAAAATGAGGTAAAATAGATTTGATCTTACCATGAGGGTCAGTAAGGAATGCTGTGGCAGCACTCCGGCAGCCACAGACGCAGCATGCAACAATGGTACACAATCCTACGTCATCAAATACCTCAAACCTTTAACAATCTATAATAGAACACTAACTATGAGGGTCCAGAATTAGAATACACTCACTGTAACAATAGGACAAAGCAGTAGCAACTCTGAACTGACCCAGTAGCAACTCTGACAACTACCTCAAGCGACGGCAGCGGCCAGAAGCTCCGGTGGTTCAGCAACAACCTTAATTTTGATGTTCAAACACTGAAATTCAACCCTACGGTACCAACATCTCAACATCTTTAATAAACTTTAACGGAACACTAATTTTTCGAGGGTTCCGGATAAAGAACACTTACCTCACTCAGGAAGGACGCTGGGACAAAGTAGTAGCGATTCTGACGGCAACTCCCAGTGGTAAGACTTGTAGCAAAGAGCTCGGTAATGGTCTCCGAAAGCCAGAATGACGACGGCGGCTCCATGGACAGTTACTGGGCACGGCAGCGCGAGCAGCACCTCCTTCTTCTCCCTCCATCTTCCTCTCTCTATGTGTTTGCTCCTCTCCCGTGTACTCATTGGTGGTAGTGATGGGAGATGTGATGGGGGTGGAAGCTGGCAACAATAGTGAAGGCTTGCGATGAGGACGATGATGACGCAGACAACAGCAGCAGCGGTTATGAGCTTCTGCCACGATAAGGAATGGTGGACAGCGCTATTCTTCCTCTCCTCTGGCTCTCTTTCCTTCCCTCTCTCTCTCTCTCTCTCTTTCTCTCTCTCTCTCTCAATTTGTTTGCGGCGACGGTGGCGGCGGTAAGACCACTTGCGCCAATGTGTCTCCTTCCTTTCTTTTCTTCTTTACCTTTTGTTCTCTCTTCTATTGTGTGTATGTGTTTGCTTGTGTTGTGTGTAGGGGTGGGCAAAAAAAATCCACATTTTGGATTTTAAACCACATCCAAATCAAATCATTTAAAAAATTAATTTTAAATAAAAAAAATCTAAACCAAATTGAATCTTTTTTATAATTTAATTTTTAAATCCAAACCATTTAAACAATTTTAAATCCAATCCAAATTAAAATCCAAAATAAAAAAATTCCTAATCTAAGCAAAATAGCAAATTAAAAACTACGGACAAGTACGCAAGCAAACCAATAAATTATAGCATATCCTGCATGTAGTAAATTATCTATGTCGATAAGATGTTAAACTATCCTTTTTTTTTCAATTAAATGTCTTAACAGTGGAGTGTGGCTTAATTTATTTATTTATTTGTTGCATGCATGATAGCTTAGCAAACTAATTTAAAATAAAACTATATACTTTTGTGAAAGTAAAATACCCATTTTATATTGACCTTTAAAATTGTTTATTTACATAAATAAATTGATGCACCAATTAAACAAAATATCTTAGTTTAAGTGCCTGCTTTTTACTAATTAGAAAAGAAGATAATTATCCGAAATCATGTCCAGCCATAAACTTTCTGCAAGTAAAAAAAATGCAATAATTTTTTTTGAGATTCTTGCCATGGAAAAAAAACCATCATACTAATAATACGTGTCGAAAACAAATGAAATCTTGAAGAAAAGTGACATGTAATATATATAATAATTTCAAATATTGTTTGTAGCTCCTATTATGATAATTAGGTATATTTGGTATGTGCCCCTCCCTGTATTAGGCTTTGTACAGAAGTTTTGTTTCTGTATATTTGTGATTCCACTTCATCTCTGCAAAGTTTTGGAAATAAGGGAATGCATATAGATGTCAAATAATAGATGTGAACATGTAAGTCATTAACTATTATCATTAGTTTTATAAAAAACCAAATTTTAGTTGTAATGAATTTATGCACTTTAAAATAATTTTAATATTAATTTTATTTTTAAAAATATTATGATTTAAAAATTGAATTTTTAAAAATTAGTTTTAAAAGTGGATTTTTTGTTAAAAAATCCGGTTTGAAAATTGGATTTTTAAAAATTAGTTTTAAAATTGAATTTTTGGTTGAAAAAATTGGTTTTAAAACTGAATTTTCAAAAACTGGTTTTAAAACTGGATTTTTGTTTAAAAAATATGGTTTTAAAACTGGATTTTCAAAAAAAAAAACTGAATTTTAGATTTGAATATTAAAAAATCGGATTTAAAACCGATTTGTAGATAAATCCGGATTTAAATTCTAAAATTGGTTTAAAATTGGTTTTTATTTTTTTAAATCGGTTTAGAATCGGTTTCTCTATTCAATCTAGTTCCAATTTGGTTTCATGAACTATAAAACTGGTTCTGAAGTGGATCCAGTTTGGATTTTTCAAACCATGCCCACCCCTAGTTGTGTGTGTGTGCTGATGAAATAAGAAGGTTGGCGGCTAGTGTTTCTTTTGGGTGAAGGGAGAGTGTGTTTGTGTTTTAGGGTTAGTGGCAGTGTGTATAAATTAGGGTTAGGATTTGGATATGAAATTGGGAATTTTGGGATAAATTGGAGTTTGATAATTTTAATCAAGTTAGGGTATACTGTATTAATTTAAAAGTGTAATTTAATCCCATAAAATTATTGTAAAAGTATTATTTATTGTGTCAATTTACTAATTGGCTCTCAATCAAGTACTCTAATTTAAAATATAAGATAATATAATTAATTTTCTTTATTCATAAAACGTAAAATATTAAATTCAAAAATCTCAATTATTTAAATCAATTCATATAAAATTCTTATTATTTTACAACAGCTAAATTTTATAATTTAAATATAGAAAATTATCTAATTAATAAAATAATTTCTGGAAATAAAGCTTTAAATAAATAAATAAATTTAAAATCAGCTCATAATAAGATTTTTCAAATGTTCTGGGTCATATATCTTTAAATAAAGATGTTTGATCTCGTTCATTAAATAGATTGTCATGTGTTAGATTTTTGACACATGGCAGATTAAAAGTAAAGTGATGCTATATTCTTGAAATCGTTAATTTGGTTTTGATACCAATTTTTTAATTTGTTTAAAATTTAAAATTTTAACAAAAATTTTATGAGATGTTTGTTTTATTTTTATTATTTTTTATAAATTTTATAATATTATTTTTCTACTTTCATTTCATTTTGATACTTTTTCTCATTTTGTGAATTTAATCATTTTTTACAAGTTCAATTTTTATTTATAATTTTTATAATTCTTTTAATAATTTTTTTTATTTTTGAAGATATATGTTTTAATATACCAATTCTTATTGCTAATTATTCTATTTATAGTCTAGTAATTCTTATTTATTTTTGAATTCTTTGAATAAAACTTATTATGAAATTGAGATTTTTATAAAAATAATTTATATTGATTAAGAAATTTAGTGTTGTTTATATTGATATTAGTTAGAATCGTTAACATAACATGTTTTTTAGACTTTTAATTTTATTTATAATTTTTACTTTTATTATTAATTTATGTTTTTTTTAGAGTATGTTTTATGACTATAACCAAATACACTTAAAAAAAATTGTTTTTACCATCTTTATATGAGTGATACCTTTTGTATTTTTCTTTCATTTCTCTATATGTTTTATGGGTCAAGCCTTCTTCATGAGCAGATATTTTATACGCTTTTTGTCATCATTTTCATATAGTTTTTATTATGTTTTGTTTAAGTTTTGTTATGTTTTCATAAGTTTTAGCGCAAAATTTACATTTTTGGATTCTACTTTGAGTTTGTGTGTTTTATGGTGATTTCAGGTATTTTCTAGCTAAAATTGAGGAGCTTGAGCTAAAGTTTGATTCAGAGACAGAGAAAGGACTGCAGATGCTATCAGGATCTGACCTCCGTGCACTCGAAGGAGCTTTTCTGGAGCTACAGAGATCCAAATGGCGCGTTCTCAACGGCTATGGAAAGCTAACATCCAAGAATTTTCAGAAATATATAATAGTTTATACTTTTCTTTGGAAATAAAGGCCCAAAACTGGCATTTATCGCCAGTCACTAGCCCCATTCCTGGCGTTCAACGCCCACAGGAGGGTAGCTGGCATCCAACACCCTTTAGGGGGTCCCAAGTCAGCGTTCAACGCCCCTAAGGGGTACTAGCATGTGGGAGACACTCAACCTCAGCCCAAACACTCACCAAGTGGCCCATAGAAGTGGATTTTTACACTACAAGACTAGTTTATCTTATTTTCTGTAATCCTTAGTTACTAGACTAGTATATATAGAACAAAGATCACCCTTGTTAGAGATCTTTGCCCATTCGAACCTTTTATTATTATTTTCTGTATAGTATGAGTCACTGGTGCACGAAATTGCAATCACACTTGTAATTCCGCACAACTAACCAGCAAGTGCACTGGGTCGTCCAAGTAATACCTTACGTGAGTAAGGGTCGATCCCAAGAAGATTGTCGGCTTGAAGCAAGCTATGGTTACATTGTAACTCTTAGTCAGGAGATTAATAATGAAAAGGGTTTTTGTTTGCAATATAATAAAAGAGCATGAAATAAAAGGTACTTGTGGTTCAATAGTGGAGAATAGGTTGGAGTTTTGGAGATGATCTGTCATCTGAATCTCTGATTTCCTACTATCTTATTCTTCATGCACGCAAGGCTCCTTCCATGGTAAGCTGTGTGTAGGGTGTCACCGTTGTCAATGGCTACTTCCCAACACTCGCGAGTTTGAAGCTCGTCATAGTCATCATTTCCCAGATCCTACTCGGAATACTACAGACAAGGTTTAGACTTTCCAGATCCCAGGAATGGGTGCCAATATCCTAGCTTATACCACGAAGACTCTGGATGCACGAATTCGAACACTTAGTTGTCAGGAGAGGTACTCAAAGTCATGAACCAGGAACCCAACCATGGGGTTTAGAGACACAGCAGAGCTCCTCACCCCCAACCATGGGGTTTAGAGACTCATGCCGTAAAAGATACAAAGTCAAATGTAAAATGTCATGAGGTACCAAATAAATCTCTAAAGGTAGTTTTTATACTCAACTAGTAAGCTAGGTTTACAGAAAATGAGTAAACTAAGATAGGTAGTGCAGAAATCCACTTCTGGTGCCCACTTGGTGTGTGTTTGGGCTGAGCATTGGAGCCTTCATGTGCATAGGCTATTCCTGGAGCTAAACGTCAGCTTTGGTGCCAGTTTAGGCGTTTAACTCCAATTTTTATGCCAGTTCTGGCGTTTTGACGCCAGAAAAGGGCAGAGAGCTGGCGTTTTGACGCCATTTTACGTCATCAAAACTCGCTCAAAGTATGAACTATCATATATTTTTGGAAAGCCCTGGATGTCTACTTTCCAAAGCAATTGGGATCGCGCCATTTGGAGTTCTGTTGCTCCAGAATATTCACTTCGAGTGCAGGGAGGTCAGAATCCAACAGCATCTGCAGTCCTTTTTCAGCCTCTTAATCAGATTTTTGCTCAGGTCCCTCAATTTCAGTCAGAAAATACCTGAAATCATAGAAAAACACACAAACTCATAGTAAAGTCCAGAAATATGATTTTTGCATAAAAACTAATAAAAATATACTAAAAAGTGGCTAAACCCTACTAAAAACTATATGAAAATACCCCCAAAAAGCGTATAAAATATCCGCTCATCACAACACCAAACTTAAACTATTGCTTGTCCTCAAGAAACTAGATGAATGAAATAGACCAAGGAAAATCAAGAGGCAATAGCATCTCAGAGTGTACTTGAAGCTCGAATTCTAATTAGATGAGCGGGACTAGTAGCTTTTTACTTCTGAATAGTTTTGGCATCTCCATTTATCCTTTGAAGTTCTGAATGACTGGCATCTATAGGAACTCCGAATGCAAATAGTGTTATTGATTCTCTTAGTTTAACACGTTGATTCTTGAACACAGCTACTTTTTGAGTCTTGGCCGTGACCCTAAGTATTATGTTTTCCAATATTACCACCGGATACATAAATGCCACAGACACATAACTGAGTGATCCTTTTCAGATTGTGACTCAACTTTGCTAAAGTCCCCAGTCAGAGGTGTCCAAAGTTCTTAAGCACACTCTTTTTGTGTTGGATCATGACTTTAACCACTCAGTCTCAAGTTTTTCACTTGGACCTACATGCCACAAGCACATGGTTAGGGACAGCTTGATTCAGCCACTTAGGCCAGGATTTTATGCTTGTAGGCCCTCCTATCCATTGATGCTCAAAGCCTTGGATCCTCTTCACCCTTGCCTTTTGTTTTAAAGGGTTATTGGCTTTTTTTGCTTGTTTTTTCTTTTTCTTTTCTCTCTCTCTTTCTTTTTTTTCACTGCCTTCTCTTGCTTCAAGAATCAATTCTATGATTTTTTAGATTATCAACAAGATTTCTCTTTTTTCTTCATTCTTTCAAGAGCCAATAATTTTAATATTCATAAACTTTACTATCAAAATTTATGCACTGTTCAAGCAATCATTCAGAGAACAAAGAGTATTGTCACCACATATAAATAATTTGAATTTTTCTTATTAAGAACTTGAAGATGAAATTGCTTCCTTACTCTAAAAGTCTGCTATTTTATTCATGTTTAATGATGATGAGAAAAATAAATTATAGCTTACTTGGGGATAAAATCAAAAACGAAAAATAAGGACACTAATCACTGATGCTATGACATCTTGGCCAATTTCACTGACCTTTTCTTTACTGTTTTTAAGGTAGTTTCATGCATTTCCTTAGGAAATAAGCTAGTTTTGGGTAAATATTCACTTACACCTTGATTCAAGCATACATTATGAAATTTACATGATTTCATGAGGATTTTTCATGAGTTTAATAACAAATTGTATGTTGCATTACCCATGACTTGGACTAGAACTTTGATGCACTCTATTGCTTGATTTCAGGACCAAAGGAAGCAAGGAAGAACCACTTAGCAGTCACGTTAATCTAATTAACGTTACCACTAACGTGGAATGGGAGGTAACTTGCAAAGTTAATGAGAAAAGTGATTGCCAATAATGCTCTCGAAGCCATCATTGCCCACGTTAAGAGTCACGT
>NC_029775.3:82496037-82496815 GCF_000817695.3 Arachis duranensis | reverse complement strand
AAGCAAGGAACTAAGGTTGAGTGCCGTGCCAAGAAACCAAGGAAATTAATTGAGCGTGTGTTCCAGCCGTGTTTCGAACACGGGACATCAAAGTGGAAACACTGCCCTGCGCTCCGCGAGGGCAGGGCAGCATTTTGATGGTGCACGGATCTGGCGCACCAAGGCTCAAATCTGGCGCACCAAGCTCATTCCTGGCAGCACCAGCACGCACCAAGCTCGATCCTGGCAGCACCAAATTTTCCTGCCCTGCCCTCCGCGAGGGCATGGCAGCATCCTATGCACCAAGGCAATTTCTGGCGCACCAATTCTTGATTCTGGCAGCACCAACAACGCACCAAGGCAATTTCTGGCGCACCAACTTTTCCTGCCCTGCCCTTGGCGCGGGCAGGGCAGCATTCTGCGCACCAAGGCTGCACCACGCCGCACCAACAACGCACCAAACTCCAAATCCTGCCCTACCCTCCGCAAGGGCAGGGCAGCCTCCTGGGAGCAACTTCTCATGGGCCGAAAATTCAAATTAAAACCCCATTTTAATTCATTTCTTCACCAAATCAAAAGCCCATCCAAATCCCAAAATCCAAGAATAGAAAGTGTATAAATAGGAGCTAGTTTGATGTAATTAAAAACTTTTTGACTTACCTTTGGCTTAGCTTTTAAATTTGGCACTTTCTTTGAGCTTTGAATTTCTGGTAATTGCTCTTGAGAGACTTGACCGAGAGTTCAGAGGATTAAGGGAGAATTGATTGATCTCCTTCCTCGTGTTTACTCGGGCAATTCC
>NC_029775.3:82493893-82495937 GCF_000817695.3 Arachis duranensis | reverse complement strand
GTTCCCTGATTGCTTTCTATAATTGCACCTGTGCCACTCCTAGTTCTGTTTGAAGAGTCGTCCATGTAGAGATTCCATTTTGTGGGAGTTTCTGGGGTGTCAGTGTACTCTGTAATGAAGTCGGCCAGATACTATGATTTGATAGCTGTTTGAGCCTCATATCGATGATCAAGTTTGGATAACTTGACTGCCTACTGTAGGATTTTTCTAGCTAAGTCTGTTTTCTGTAAGATGCCTTTTATGGGCTGGTTGGTCCGAACTCTGATAGTGTGAGCCTGAAAGTATGGGTGGAGTCGTCAAGAGGTGAGTATGAAGGCGTAAGCAAACTTTTTCTATCTTTTGATAGTTTAGTTCGGCCCCTTGTAGAGCTTTGCTGATGAAGTAGACGGGTTGTTGCCCACTTTAGTCTTCTCTGACTAGTGCTGAGGCTATTGCCCGACTTCCCACTGTGAGGTATAATATGTGTTCTTCACTTTCCCGTGGTCTGGTAAGAATGGGTTGTTGCCCCAAGAATTTTTGAAATCTCGGAAGGCTTGCTTGCACTCCGTTGTCCTATTCAAACCCCTCTCCTTTTCTTAATATACCTCTTTGAGGTGTCTTTTGCGAGATGATTTAGAGATCCATCCTCCTGCAAATCCTCCATTTATCATATGAACATGTCTCTCAGGGGTGTGAGGTGGATGTTCAACTCGTCTGACCTCTTCGGTGTGGGGTGGACGTTCTACTCGTCCGACCTCTTCGGTGTGAGGTGGACGTTCAAGTCATCCAACCTCTTTGGTGTAAGGTGGACCTTCAACTCGTCCGACCTCTTTGGTGTGAGGTGGATGATAAACCACTATTTCATGGTTTATATTGTATTTAATTGAGTGGTTTTATCAAGCTTTTCACCTACTTATTCATAGGATTTGCATGATTTTACAATTCCTTCCTAGTTTAGTTCTATGATTGAAAACATGCTTTTTTGGTCTTAGTTTAGCTAATCTTAATCCTCTTTTATTACCATTCGATGCCTTGATCTCTGTGTTAAGTGTTTCAGGGTTCATAGGGCAGGAATGGCTTAGAGAATGAAGAGGAAGCGTGCAAAACTGGAAGGAACACAAGGAATTGAGGAGATGACCAGCGAGAATTCACGCGGTCGCATGGCTCACGCGACCACGCGAAATGGAAGAAATCAGAGTGACGCGTTCGCATGCCTGATGCGACCGTGCGGATTGGAAGCTGCACGAATGACGCGAATGCGTGGACGACGCGCACGCGTGGTACGAAAAATGCTGAGTGATGCGATCGCGTGGACGACGCGGACGCGTGACGTGCGCGATCTACAGAATTACAAAAGTTTCTAGCAAAGATTCTGGGCCGCATTTCAACCCAGTTATTAGCCCAGAAACGCAAATTAAAGTCAGGAAACATGCAGAGACTCAACATACTTTTCATAACTCACAATTTTACAGTTTAGATGTAGTTTTTAGAGAGAGAGGTTCTCTCCTCTCTCTTAGGATTTAGGGTTAGGATTTCTATTAGGATTTGGATTTATTTCAACCCTTCCTCAGGTTCAATAATTTATGTTTCTCTTCTACTTTGAGATACTTTAATGCTTTTATTTATCTTTGATTTATGTTGCCCAATTGGCTTATGAATATTTTCCATGTTAGATTTGACTGCTTTGAATGAATGTTATTTGAGGTATTCCAGATATTTATGATTTTAATTTAGCTTTCTACATTCCTGGCTTTGGTTAAGAAATTAGTAACTCTTGAGTTATCAAATTCAACGTGATCGATAATCACTATCTTTGCTAATTAGCTTGAACTTCTATAATCCCAATCTTTTTCTAGGAATTAACTAGGATTTGAAGATCAAACTAATTAGCCACTTGACCTTCCTTCGCACCAGCAGAGGTTAACTAAGTGGAATTAAGATTCAATTTTCATCATCATTAATAAGGATAACTAGGATAGGACTTCCAATTTCTCACACCTTGCCAAGAGTTTATTTTTCAGTCATTTATTTATTTTATTTGTCATTTATCATACTTGTTCCTCAT
>NC_029775.3:82490907-82492247 GCF_000817695.3 Arachis duranensis | reverse complement strand
GTGGCCCAAAGCACTCTGTCTTCCAGTATTACCACCGGATACATACATGCCACAGACACATAATTGGGTGAACCTTTTCAGATTGTGACTCAGCTTTGCTAAAGTCCCCAATTAGAGGTGTCCAGGGTTCTTAAGCACACTCTTTTTGCCTTGGATCACAACTTTATTTCTTTCTTTTCTTTTTCTCCCCTTTTTTTTCGTTTTTCTCCTTCTCTCTTCTTTTTTTTTTGTATTCACTGCCTTTTCTTGCTTCAAGAATCATTTTTATGATTTTTCAGATCCTCAGTAACATGTCTCCTTTTTCATCATTCTTTCAAGAGCCAACAATTTTAACATTCATGAACCACAAATTCAAAAGACATATGCACTGTTTAAGCATACATTCAGAAAACAAAAAGTATTGTCACCACATCAATCTAATTAAGCTAGTTTTAAAGATGAATTTGAAATCCTGTACTTCTTGTTCTTTTGTGATAAAAACAGTTTTCATTTAAGAAAGGTGATGGATTCATATTCATAGCTTTAAGGCATAGACACTAAGACACTAATGATCATAAGACACAAACATGGATAAACATAAGCATAAAAATTCGAAGAACAAAAGAATAAAGAACAAGGAGATTAAAGAACGGGTCCACCTTAGTGATGGCGGCTTGTTCTTCCTCTTGAAGGTCTTATGGAGTGCTTGGTGCTCCACCCTTAGTTGTCCCATGTTAGAACTTAGTTCTCCTAGGGAGGTGTTGATTTGCTCCCAATAGTTTTGTGGAGGAAAGTGCATCCTTTGAGATGAATCTCTCCATCTCCTATGACTCGGAGGTAGAAGCTTTTGCCTTCCCTTTCCTCTTTTTAGAGGTTTCTCCGGCCTTGGATGCCATAAATGGTTATGGAAAAACGAAAAGCAACGCTTTTACCACACCAAACTTAAAAGGTTTGCTCGTCCTCGAGCAAAAGAAGAAAGAAGAGAGTGGAAGTAGAAGGAATGAGGAAGAAGGGAATGGCTTTGTGTTCGGCCAAAGAAAGGGGGGAAGTGGTGTTTAGGTTGTGTGAAGATGAAGGGGTGAAGAAGGGTTTATATAGGGGTGTTGAGGTGATTGGTGAATGGGTGAAGAAGAGAGAGGGTGGTGGGGTTGGTGGGGATCCTGTGGGGTCCACAGATCCTTAGGTGTCAAGGAAAAGTCATCCCTGCACCAAATGGCATTCAAAAACACGTTTTGAGCCAATTCTGGCATTAAACGCCGGGCTGGTGCCCATTTCTGGCGTTTAACGCCAGGTTCTTGCCCTTTCCTGGCGTTTAACGCCAGTCTGGTGCCCCTTTCTGGCGTTAAACGCCCAGAATGGTG
>NC_029775.3:82489606-82489822 GCF_000817695.3 Arachis duranensis | reverse complement strand
TTTCTGGAGCTACAGAACTCCAATTGGCGCGCTCTCAACGGCGTTGGAAAGTAGACATCCAGGGCTTTCCAGCAATATATAATAGTCCATACTTTATTCGAAGAATGACGACGTAACTTGGCGTTGAACTCCAAGTACACGCTGCTGTCCGGAGTTAAACGCCAGAAAAACGTCATGATCCGGAGTTGAACGCCCAAAACACGTCATAACCTGGAA
>NC_029775.3:82488909-82489213 GCF_000817695.3 Arachis duranensis | reverse complement strand
TATCTTATTCTTATTCCAAGATATTCATTCGTACCCAAGAACATGATGAATGTTATGAGTCAGATTACCCTCATTATCATTGTCACTTATGAACGCGCGTGATTGACAACCACTTCCGTTCTACATGCAACAGAGCTTGAATGCGTATCTCTTAGATTCCCCAACAGAATCTTCGTGGTATAAGCTAGATAGATGGCGGAATTTACGAGGATCCGGAAAGTCTCACCTTGTCTGTGGTATTCCGAGTAGGATCCTGGGAATCCGGAAAGTCTAACCTTGTCTGTGGTATTCCGAGTAGGATTCC
>NC_029775.3:82487603-82487748 GCF_000817695.3 Arachis duranensis | reverse complement strand
TGGACGTCCAGTGAGGTCTTCCTCAGTGGCGTTCACTGCCTCTTCTTCCTCCCAGAATTCGGCCATGTTAATGGCCTTGCATTCTCCTTTTGGATTTTCTTCTGTATTGCTTGGAAGAGTACTAGGAGGGAGTTCAGTAATTTTT
>NC_029775.3:82486098-82487106 GCF_000817695.3 Arachis duranensis | reverse complement strand
TGCAGTAAAGTCACCCAGCACCTTCCTTGCATTGTTGGCATTGTTGTTGTTTTCGGCTGCCATGAGTTCTTTTTCCTTGAAAATTTCTGTTAGGTCCTCAACTATGAACGTGTGCCTGACAACCACCTCCGTTCATAGAGATTTGTTGGTTTGGCTTCTCTTAGCTTTCGCTTCAAGGTCCTTTCAGGTTCAGGGTTAGCTTCAACAAGAATGCCTTTGTCTCTGCTCCTGCTCATATGAAAGAGAAGAGAACAAGAAAATATGGAATCCTCTATGTCACAGTATAGATCCTTGTTGGGGTCTCTGTTGATCCTTCCATGAAAGATTTGGATGATTTCTCCATGAAGGATTATAGGTGTTTCCATAGGGTTTTCCCATGTAATTCACCTCTTCCATTGAAGGGTTCTCAGGATCATAAGCTTCTTCCTCAGATGAAGCTTCCTTAGTACTGCGCATGCTTGGTGCATTTTGCATTCCAGACAGACTTTGAGAAATCATATTGACTTGTTGAGTCAATATTTTGTTCTGAGCCAATATGGCATTCAGAGTGTCAATCTCAAGAACTCCTTTCTTCTGACTAGTCCCATTGTTCACAGGATTTCTTTCAGAAGTGTACATGAATTGTTTATTTGCAACCATTTCAATCAGCTCTTGAGCCTCAGTAGGCGTCTTCTTCAAATGAAGAGATCCTCCAGAAGAGCTATCCAAGGACATCTTGGACAGTTCAGAGAGACCATCATAGAAAATACCTATGATGCTCCATTCAGAAAGCATGTCAGTGGGACACTTTCTGATCAATTGTTTGTATCTTTCCAAAGCTTCATAGAGGGATTCTCCTTCCTTCTGTCTGAAGGTTTGGACTTCCACTCTAAGCTTACTCCATCTTTAAGGTGGAAAGAACTTTGCCAAGAAGGCATTGAATAGCTTTTCCCAAGAGTCCAGGCTTTCTTTAGGTTGAGAGTCCAACCATGTTCTAGCTCTGTCTCTTACAGCAAAAGGGAATAGCAT
>NC_029775.3:82484434-82485005 GCF_000817695.3 Arachis duranensis | reverse complement strand
TCAAGTCAAGAGAAATTAAAGATCAGAGTAATGAAATCATCAAGAACATCTTGAAGATTAATGAAGACACATGAATGAATGCAATAAGAACAAAAACATGCAATTGACACCAAACTTAAGATAAGACTCTAGACTCAAACAAGAAATATTTTTGGATTTTATGATTTTGTAATTTTTTTTTGTGCTTTTTCGAAAATTAAGTGGAAAGAGAAAATAAAGGTATCAAAATTCTTAATGAGAATTCCAGGAATCATGCAATTTTAGTCTAAAGCTTTAGTCTAAAGAAATTAGACATGGCCGGCCAAGCTTCAGCAGAACATTGCATTCAAGAGCTAAATTGATGAAGATCAATCAGCTTTGGTGATGATAAAAACATCACCTTGAAACACTAGAATTCATTCTTAAGAACTCTGAAGAAAAAAAAATACCTAATCTAAGCAACAAGATGAACCGTTAGTTGTCCAAACTAAACAATCCCCGGCAACGGCGCCAAAAACTTGGTGCGCGAAATTGTGAACAATACTTTTTCACAACTCTCATAATCCCCGGTCATGAACCCCAAAAACTTGGT
>NC_029775.3:82483496-82483931 GCF_000817695.3 Arachis duranensis | reverse complement strand
AAGAACAAGCGGAATTGAATGGAAGAACAATAGTAATTGCATTAATACTCGAGGTACAGCAGAGCTCCACACCTTAATCTATGGTGTGTAGAAACTCCCCCGTTGAAAATACATAAGCATAAGGTCTAGGCATGGCCGAATGGCCAGCCTCCCATAGTGATCAAAAGATCTAAAGAAAAAGGTTCCAAAGATCAAAAGATGAAAATACAATAGTAAAAGGTCCTATATATAGAAAACTAGTAGCCTAGGGTGTACAGAGATGAGTAAATGACATAAAAATCCACTTTCGGGCCCACTTGGTGTGTGCTTGGGCTGAGCAATGAAGCAATTTCGTGTAGAGTCTCTTCTTGGAGTTAAACGCCAGCTTTTATGCCAGTTTGGGCGTTTAACTCCCATTTAGGTGCCAGTTCCGGCGTTTAACGCTGGAAATTCTGT
>NC_029775.3:82467605-82482334 GCF_000817695.3 Arachis duranensis | reverse complement strand
TGCCAGTTTGGGCGTTTAATTCCCATTCTTGTGCCAGTTCCGGCGTTTAACGCTGGAATTTCTGTAGGTGACTTTGAACGCCGGTTTGGGCCATCAAATCTTGGGCAAAGTATAGACTATCATATATTGCTGGAAAGCCCAGGATGTCTACTTTCCAACACCGTTGAGAGCGCGCCAATTGGGCTTCTGTAGCTCCAGAAAATCCACTTCGAGTGCAGGGAGGTCAGAATCCAACAGCATCTGCAGTCCTTTTCAGTCTCTGAATCAGATTTTTGCTCAGAACCTTCGATTTCAGCCAGAAAATACCTGAAATCACAGAAAAACACACAAACTCATAGTAAAGTCCAGAAAAGTGAATTTTAACTAAAAACTAATAAAAATATACTAAAAACTCAACTCAAACTTACTAAAAACATACTAAAAACAATGCCAAAAAGTATACAAACTATCCGTTCATCAGACTTCCAATTTCTCATACCTTGCCAAGAGTTTATTTTACAGTCATTTATTTATTTTATTTGTCATTTATCATACTTGTTCCTCATTCTCAAAACCCCAAATTTACAAAACTCATAACCAATAATAAGAACACACCTTCCTGCAATTCCTTGAGAAGACGACCCGAGGTTTAAATACTTCGGTTATCAATTTATTTAGGGGTTTGTTACTTGTGACAACCAAAATGTTTGTAAGAAAGGATTTTGTTGGTTTAGAAGCTATACTTGTAATGAGAATTTATTCTGAATTCTAGACCACGCAAAAGTTCTCTCTTCAAAATGGCGCCGTTGATAAACCCCAAATTGACGGTTTATCTTGTATTGAATTTAGAGTATTTTGTAGACCTTTTCTCACATTTACCCAATTAATTAGCATGGTTTTGTATATTCTCCTTTAATTGTGCTTAAGAGTGAAAACTTGCTTTTTAGTACTTAAAATAGCTAAATCTAATTCACCTTGATTCCATTAGATGCCTTGATATGTTTGTTAAGTGATTTATGGTTTAGGAGGCAAAGATTGGATCAAGGGAAAGAAGAAAGAAAGCATGAAAAGTTGGAGAACTCATGAAGAAATGAAAGAACCGGAAAGCTGTCAAGCCGACCTCTTCGCACTTAAATGACCATAACTTGAGCTACAGAGGTCCAAATGATGCGGTTTCAGTTGGGTTGGAAAGCTAACATCTGGGGCTTCGAAACGATATAAGATTTGCTATGGTTGAACTGCGCTTGGTGACACGTATGCGCATAGTACGCGCACGCGCCGTTGCTGCCACCTAGTTCACTTAAAGCAAAACGTGGCCAGCGAATTCTAAAGCCTTGTGGGCCCAATCCAACTCATTTCTGATGCTATTTAAGCCAAGGATTGAAGGGAGAATGAAGAGACTTCACAACATTTAGATGTTAGTTACCATTATTCCTAGTTTAGTTTTAGAAGTAGTTTCTAGAGAGAGAAGCTCTCACTTCTCTCTAGGATTACGATTAGTTAGTTCTAGAGAGAGAAGCTCTCACTTCTCTCTAAAATTAGGGTTAGGTTTAGGTTAATCTCTCTTCTTAGATCTAGGTTTAATTCATGCTTTGATTCACTTTTCCTTTATCAATTCTTAATCTTCTCCTCTTCCTCTTTCTACTTATGTGCTTTAATAATTGTAATTCTTCATTTTGTTTTGGATAGATTGTTGTTCCTTTGTTTTCTTTCAATAATGCAATTTGAGGTAATTCATGATAATTGTGATTTCCTTGATTGTTGTTGTTAATTCTTTGCAATAATTGTTGTTAGATTTTATTCTTGTTATCAATTTACTATGCTTTCCTTATATGCCTTCCAAGTGTTTGATGAAATGCTTGGGTGGATTTTAGTGTAGGTTTTGTTCCTCTTGGCCTAGGTAGAGTAATTAGTGACTCTTGAGTTATCTAATTCCTTTGTTGATTGATAATTAGAAGTTGCTAATTGAGTTGAATGCCTCTAAAGCTAGTCTTTCCTTTAGGAGTTGATTAGGACTTGAGGAATCAAATTAATTCATCCACTTGACTTTCCTCCATGGTTAGAGGTTAACTAAGTGGGAGCAATGAACAATTCTCATCATAATTGAGGAAGATAACTAGGATAGGACTTCTAGTTCTCATATCTTGCCAAGAGCTTTGTTAGTTGTTAGTTTATTTCTTTGCCATTTATATTTCTTGTCTAAAATCTTAAAAACCCCAAATGTAACTCACAACCAATAACAAGACACTTCAGTACAATTCCTAGGGAGAACGACCCGAGGTCCAATACTTCGGTTTATAAATTTTAGGGGTTTGTACTAGTGACAAACAACTTTTTCTATGAAAGCATTATTGTTTGGTTTAGAAACTATACTTTACAACGAGAATTCATTTGTGAAATTCTAAACCGTCAAAAATCTAATCATCAGCCGTTGCCGGGGAATTGCAAACGTGTGCCTTATTATTGGTTATTGTAAATATTTAAAAAAATTTCAGATTTTAAAATTTTTTTATCTTATCTTATCCTTTTTCAAAAATTATATCTTTTTCAAAATACTTTCTTTTTGTTTGTTTTTATTTTTATTTTCTCTCACTACTATGAACTCTCACCCCATTGGCTATGAGTCTGGTTACAACTATGTTGCAGGAAGAGGAAGCTATAACAGGAATATGCATCAAGGTCAAAGCAATCAAAGATGGACAGAGCCAACAGGATCTGATCAATCCTTTAGGCAACAACACCCCCCTAGATATCACAGACAAAGACCATTCTACAATGCATACCAAGCTAATAGATATGGTGGACCACCTAGTAGCTACCAACAAGCCCCACCATATGCTCAGAGACCATCCTCACAACATAACTTTGAACCACCACACTCACAAGCCCTTTTCCGCCACTCACCTCCATATGACCCTAACCCATATCCATCATACCAACCACCCTATGAACCGTATGAACCATATGTAGAACCACCCCAATTACACCCCAATTACTCCCAAGAACCACGACTGCCAATTTTTGGATCGACCCAAGAATCACAGACTCGCCTCAAGGAATCAGTAGATCAATTTCATGCAACCCTTCATCAACTGGAGCAAACAATAAATCAATTACCTTCCAGACATTTGGACACTCAAGGAACCCCCATGGCTTCATGTGGAAAATCTAATGAAGAACGTAGCATGAAGAAAATACTAGAAACTCCAGGGAGCAGTAATGATCATGAATTTGTACTGGAACAAGTAGAGGAAGCTGGAATTATTGAAGAAGAATTGGTTGAAGATTTAGGAGATGCTAAACCTCCATGGGGAAGTCCAGTTATAGAGCCTCCTTCAAAGACGTTTAAAACTGATGTTGAGGAGGGTGTACAACCTCCAAGGCATCTCATGATTGAAGACTTTGAAGGGGTTGGTCAAGAGATGGATTCGATCATTGATGAATTCTTATCTACATTTGTGTCCTCTCCTATTGGACTTGACATGGAGATGAAAGAAGAAGAAGCACAACCTCCCATGCCCTTGGTGAACAATGAAGAAGAGATTGAATTGGAAGACATCCACCAAGAAAAAGAGGTTGATATTGAAGAAGATTGTAAAGAGGTGGAAGATGTCGAAGAAGAGCACAGGGGAGTGGAGCTTGCAAGTTCATTAGAAACTCCTCCCCCTACGTTGTCATCATCCTTCACAACATTCAAGTGGGTAAAATTCGTATCCCTTAGCTTTCTAATTCCACTTGAATATGGGCTACTGGAGACGGATGGTCAACTTAGAACTTTTTGTGGCATTAAGAGTAAGAGGAAGATGGTCAGTGGTAAGAATTGTCCTGCAAGGTTCATTATAGTTGGAAGCTCAAAGTTTAAACGCAAAGGTTGGTATAGAGCTCAACTGAATGGGTCTAGGAAGTTGTTTGGCCGCTTCAGTGAGAACTCCGACTGCTTGCCACCCGGATGGAATCATGATAATCAACTTGAAGATGGGTGTAGAAACAAGATTTGGGATCTAGGAATATATGAGGATCAACTTTGGGAGCTCGAAGCTTGTGGAGAACTTCATCAATGCTTGGTAAATTTACTTAGTATTGATAGAGCTTATTGGAAGTCCAAGCATTGGTGGAAGTTTCAGGATGAGTTCAAGCATAAGCCACCATGACAAGGAGCTCGCCAAATGTCCAACTTAAGGACTTTAACTAAAAGTACTGGGTGGGAGACAACCCACCATGGTATGATCGTTCCCTTTTTAGTTTTAATTTTAGTCTGTTTTTTTGAATTTTTATTGAACCTAGAATTATTCATAACATCTGCATCAGCATTCTGCATTTTGCATTAAAAAAAAAGAGAGAAAAGCACGCACGCGACGTGGCAGCGTCGCTGACGCGTCCGCGTCGCAAGTGAATTAGGAAGAAAAGAAATTAAACAGAGAGTCACGCAAGAGCGTGGCTGGAGGCATGCCCGTGGCACAAATCGCCCCACGCGACCGCGTCGCTGACGCGTCCGCGTCACATGGGAAACATGCCTCCCACGCGTCTGCGTCCCCCACGCGGCCGCGTGACCTGGTAATCGACGTGAAAAGGGTGCATAGCCGAAAGTTATGCTGGATTGGTTCTGGATTAGTGCTAGACGCACAATCCTTACCATGCGAATGCGTGCCTCATGCGTCCGCGTCATATTCCAATATTGGCCACTCACGCGATCGCATGACCCACGCGATCGCGTCACCCATATTTTGGCAAAATAAGATTTTTGAACAGAGAGTTGTGCGAGCGCGAGGCTGTCCTCGCGCCAGTCGCATAAAACGAGTCACGCGTCTGCGTGACTGACGCGTCCACGTCACAAGCGGCACACAGCTTATCCAGAGCAGCCAAATATCTTATCTTTGTCTCCTATATTTAAATCTTTTCTTCCCTTCTTATTTCTTTTCTTCTTTCTTCTTCCTTCTCTTACTTTCCTCTTCTCATCCCTCTTTACTTCTATTTAATTTATTTGCATAGTTTTATTCATTGCATTATTTTCATTGGTGTTAGAAATTTATTTATTTTGCTTGTGGATTATTGAAAGAATTGTTTGACAATTATATAACTTTTTAAAAGTTTTCTTGCATGTTCAATTTAATACTTTCAATGACTTATTTGCCATGCTTGCTACGTGTTTGTGAAAAAGCCCGTATGGCACCATGCACTTTTCTACATTATTCTATTCTACTATTCAATGCTTGCTTTTCACAAATTCCCTTTACTATTTTATTAATTAAATATAATTGTCAATACAAACGTTATTGTTAGTTTCTCATGACTAATAATACATTATGGCTTTTAATGCTTGATTTGTGCTACTCATGCCTTTGCCAGCATGCCAATAAACATCTTGCATTTAGTTGCTTCAATTTATCATGCCCTGTTTCTATTGTTGTCCTAATTTCATGGAGTTGCGACCATGTGTTAACGACATTCTTCTTTATTTTGGCATGATTCTTACTAGTACTACCCTCTCCCTTGCTCTACCCCTTTGACTTCATGTCCCTCTCTCTTCTCCCTTTTTTAGGCTGGCCACCGGGAAGAGTAAAGAGAAAGACTCTACAACGAGCATCGGCTGAGGAACCACAACCCCCGCCACCTGCACATCTTTGCATGCACCGAGGACGATGCAATCTTTAAGTGTGGGGAGGTCGATACCGATTTCCACGGGTTAGTTAGTCCCTTCTCAATACCAATTTTTGTTTTTCAATGTTACATTTGCATGTTTGATTGCATGTTTGTTTGATTTTGTGCATATATTACCATTACTTGGTTAAAGTAATATTTTCTTTTTCAAGAAACTTTTTATAGTATTTCGCTAATTTAAATTAAAAACTTTTTGAAACAAAAATTGTATGAAGAAATATTATTTTGGAACATAGTTTAGAGCTCGAACACACGAAACCAGTAAGATTTTGAGCCTATTTGATTGGTTGCATTTTATCAACCAATATATTTTATTTTTGTGTGTTATTCTCTCTAAAATTGTAATCTTTGTCTTTCTTAATTCTATATTTCCACTGTTTGATGTATGCATGCACTTATATGATTGAGGCCTTGTTTCACTGAGCTTACATACCCCATTATCCTTTGCAAACCAATGTTGAGCCTATTTTACCCCTTATTCTTTACTTTAGCTCATCACTAACTCTAAGCGGAAAACAATAATGTCCTTAATTTGAATCCTTGATTAGCTTAGACTAGTGAGAATCCTCATGAATTAAGTGTGGGGAAAAGTGGGTTTGGAAACGTTTGGTTTGGGAATTGAGTATGTTAGACTTTGTGTGAAAATATGAAAAATGTTAAGAACATGTTTATGCATTCAAAACCTTAATCATATGCATTGAGAAGAAAAAAAAAGCAAATAATAAAAGAGGACAAAATGCCCCAAAGTAAGTGTTGGTATTAATGCATATGTACTGAACTCAAATTTAGGATGCATGAATATATGGAAAACACAGTTAATGGGAAGTTAGATTTTGTATTTTAATTAAATGGATTGTCTTAAGTTAGGTGGAAAGTTTATGTTAATTAAGGATTCAGATTTTAGTCCACTTGGCCAAATACAATCATACCTTGACCCTAACCCCATTACAACCCTTAAAAGACCTATTGATTTGTGTATTGGTGCATTAAATTTTTATTGATTGTTAGATGAAGAACAAGCTATAGAAAGCAAGATTAGTAGAGAATTGACATTCATAGGTTGCATTGCATGAGTCTTGCTTTTCCCTACTCATTTATTTAGTCTCCTTGAGCTTAGCATGAGGACATGCTAATGATTAAGTGTGGGGAGGTTGATAAACCACTATTTCATGGTTTATATTGTATTTAATTGAGTGGTTTTATCAAGCTTTTCACCCACTTATTCATAGGATTTGCATGATTTTACAATTCCTTCCTAGTTTAGTTCTATGATTGAAAACATGCTTCTTTGGTCTTAATTTAGCTAATCTTAATCCTCTTTTATTACCATTCGATACCTTGATATGTGTGTTAAGTGTTTCAGGCTTCATAGGGCAGGAATGGCTTAGAGAATGAAGAGGAACCATGCAAAGATGGAAGGAACACAAGGAATTGAGGAGATAACCAGCGAGAAGTCACGCGGTCGCATGGCTCACGCGACCGCGCGAAATAGAAGAAATCAAAGTGACGCGTTTGCATGCCTGACGCGATCGCGCGGATTGGAAGCTGCACGAACAACACGAATGCGTGGACGACACGCACGCGTGGTACGAAAAACGCTGAGTGACGCGATCGCGTGGATGACGCAGACGCGTGACGTGCACGATCTGCAGAATTACAAAAGTTGCTGGTAGAGATTTTGGGCCGCATTTCAACCCAGTTTTCGGCCCAGAAATGCAGATTAAACTCAGAGAACATGCAGAGACTCAACATGCTTTTCATAACTCACAATTTTACAGTTTAGATGTAGTTTTTAGAGAGAGAGGTTCTCTCCTCTCTCTTAGGATTTAGGATTAGGATTTCTATTTGGATTAGGATTTATTTCAACTCCTCATCAGGTTCAATAATTTATGTTTCTCTTCTACTTTGAGATACTTTAATGCTTTTATTTATGTTTGACTTATGTTGCCCAATTGGCTTATGAATATTTTCCATGTTAGATTTGACTGCTTTGAATGAATGTTATTTGAGGTATTCCAGATATTTATGATTTTAATTTAGCTTTCTACATTCCTGGTTTTGGTTAAGAAATCAGTAACTCTTGAGTTATCAAACTCAACGTGATCGATAATCGCTATCTTTGCTAATTAGCTTGAACTTCTATAATCCTAATCTTTTTCTAGGAATTAACTAGGATTTGAAGATCAAACTAATTAGCCACTTGACCTTCCTTCGCACCAGCAGAGGTTAACTAAGTGGAATTAAGATTCAATTTTCATCATCATTGATAAGGATAACTAAGATAGGACTTCCAATTTCTCATACCTTGCCAAGAGTTTATTTTACAGTCATTTATTTATTTTATTTGTCATTTATCATACTTGTTCCTCATTTTCAAAACCCCAAATTTTCAAAACTCATAACCAATAATAAGAACACACCTCCCTGCATTTCCTTGAGAAGACGACCCAAGGTTTAAATACTTCGGTTATCAATTTATTTAGGGGTTTGATACTTGTGACAACCAAAACATTTGTAAGAAAGGACTTTTGTTGGTTTAGAAGCTATACTTGCAACGGGAATTTATTTTGAATTCTAGACCACGCAAAAGTTCTCTCTTCAGTAGACCTTCAACTCGTCCTACCTCTTCGGTGTGAGGTGGACCTTAAACTCGTCCGACCTCTTCGGTGTGAGGTGGACCTTCAACTTGTCCGACCTCTTTGTCCCTTCTTCTTTTGCTTGGTTCATGCACTTTATTGGCTAAGTACCAAACCAATCGCCCTTCTCTTGCCAATTTCTCTATGACATTTTTTAGGTCGAAACACTCATTAGTAGGATGTCCGTAGATTCGGTGGTACTCGCAGTATTCTGTCCGACTTCCCCCTCTTTTGTTTTTGATTGGGCGAGGTGGTGGGATCTTCTCAGTGTTGCATATTTCTCAGTAGACATCCACAAGAGACACTCGTAGGGGTGGGTGTAATTGTGGTATTTTCTTGGCTTCTCACCGGGTTGATCTTCTTTTTTCTTGGACTCCTTATCCTTGTCCCTTGGTGGGTTAGGAGATTCCGGTTTTTGAGCTGTCTCCCAATCGAGAGTTCTCCTCCATATTGATATATTTTTTCGCCCTTTCTTGAACTTCGATTGGAGATATTGGGTACTTCTTGGATATTGAATGGCTGAAAGGTCCTTCTCTTAGGCCATTGATGAGTCCTATGATGGCCGCTTCTGTTAGAAGACTTTGTATGTCAATGCATGCTTTGTTAAATCTTTCTATGTAGCTGCAAAGGCTTTCCCGATCTTCTTGTTTAATTCCCAGCAAGCTTGGAGCGTGTTTGTCTTTATCCTTCTAGATGGAGAACCTGGTAAGGAACTTTTTAGCAAGGTCATCAAAACTTGTGATGGATCTTGGAGGCAAATTGTCGAGCCACTTTATTGCTATCTTCGTTAGGGTAGTCGGGAAGCCTTTGCATCGAATGGTGTCTGAGGCATCAGTGAGATACATTCTGCTTCTGAAGTTGCTGAGGTGATGGCTTGGATCCGATGTGCCATTGTGCGGGGTCATGTTGGGAGCTTTGAAGTCCTTTGGGACTTTAGCTTTCATGATCACTTTGGTGAATGGGTCTTGATCTTTGTAGGGGCTATCTTCATGACTGGATCGAGCGGTCTTGGTTTTGAGATCGGCTTCGAGCTTTAAGAGCTTATCCTCTAGTTTTCGGCGTCGCCTGGTTTCTCTTCGAAGGTCCCTCTTGGCTTCCCGTTGATGCTCGACTTCTTTTTTGAGTTGTTGGAGACGGTTTTGTTGAGCTAGTAGTGCTTCCATAATTTCTGTATTTGGTGAATTCTTGTCTTTATTTGGTTGAGATGTATCTTTTGGTGTGGAGTCCGCATTCTTATGCGGCATCCTGTTTTCTAGATCGAAATCGTGATCGTTGTCAAGGTTGTTCGCTCTGAAAATGGGATGACTTCCAGGTTCCCCGACAACGGCGCCAATGTTTCGATGGTAACATGAAACTATAGGTCGATATCGGACGAGATCTTTTGTACTGGTCGGAGCTGTTGTGTCTGACTTGATGATGGTGGCCAGAGCTGCCGTCTCCGACTTGTTGGACTTGGTGGTGGTGCTGATCCTTCGTCACCAGAGGGTGGTGGTACTTGCAAGGGACTCCGATGCTTGAGTTAGCAAGGGTATTAAGCAGGTTTTTAGTAGAATCAGAGTATGAGTTATACTTGGGTGCTCTAGTGTATTTATAATAGTGTGGAGTGACCTTTCTGGATATAAGATAGTTATCTTATCTTATCTTTGAGTGAAGTCATCTTATCTTTAAGGGGAACCGCCTTTATCTTTCTGGGCTTTGGCTGCCTTTAGATTGGGCAGTGTTCCTTCGTTTTGGGCCTGCTTTGGGCTCCTTTGGCGATTTGGCCGAGCTCTTTGAGAAGAGGTCGGTAATGGGCCAACCTTCTAAGAGGTCAGCCAACCCGGTCCATTATAGCTCGAACCGATGCATGAACAATCACCATCCTATAAAAGTGAAAAAAGAGGGGGCATTAAATTCAAGAAAACATGCAAAACGGTGGGCATGCAAGTGAGGAAATAGTCCATAAGAGGATAGGCATCCTAAATACACGACAGCTGCAACATGTAATTAAGACAACTTTGGAAACAATGGCAAATCACTAGCATGTGATGCAAGAGTGATATAAGCATGCGAATGAGGGGGCATGAGAAGCATATACTCAAACATCAAAATCAAGAAGCAAGTCACAAGGGTTGAGCATGAAAATATGAAACACAAAGGATGACATGCTCAATGCACATAGGAATAAGCAAGTGAGTGAGAAAGAACACTAATTAGAAAGCATTAAGTCAGTTTTAGCCCAAAAATTTCATGTATGACTTTCATCAAACACTTGGCGTGCATCCCTTTTAGCAATGAAAAAGTGGAGGAAATGGAGCAATGTAGCATCCCACAAGCAGTATCAATCATCATAGAGCACCATATTTGGAATGAAATCAAGTATAACAAACGAATCCACCAATGCACAAGAAGCTCTACCCATAACACCCATGAAAAATAGAGAAAAAAGACAAATGTAAACAACCAATGAAGCATGAAAAAGAAGCTACTTAAGAAGAAGAAAATAAAATCAAATAACTAAAGAAGGAAGAAGAAAGAAGCAAAACAAAGAAGAAGGAAGGTAAGATTACCTTGAGAAGAAGAGGGAAGTAATGGAGGATGTAGGTGGGAGAAGGGAAGAAGAGAAATGGAGAGATAGAGGAGAGAGAGAAAATATGGGGATCGCCGAAGGTGGGTGGTCGCCGGAGGTGGTGCTGGGAAAGGGTGGTAGAAGGGGTGGAAGAACTGTAGAAGAGGGGGCTAGAGAAAGAAGATGGAAAGTGAGAGAAGAGGGGGGTGAGAAATTGAAATTAGGCGCGCTACAACAGTGTTTGCGTCGCAAGATCGACGCGCGCGCGTACGGTGCCCGCTTCCGCGGATGTGACAAGGGACAGAAAACGCGCGTACGCGCCAGGTGCGCGCATGCGCGGATGTGGCTGTGCTGACGGCACAATGTAAGCTCAGAGTTCGCGCAACTGTCGGGTACATGAATCAGGATTTGGCTGCAGGAAGACCGGCGCGCGCGCACATTGCGCGCACGCGCGAGAGTGGTACAAGGCAGGTGGGCGTGCAGGCGTCAGGTGCGCGAGCTTGCCAATGATTTTGTGCCCCCAGCTCAATGCAGGCTCGGTGTAGGTGCAACTCTCTAGAAAATGGACCAGATTGCCAAAGACACCCAAAACTCCATGTATAACCTAAAAATTGGGGGGTTTGCTACCATATCAACAACCTAGCTATTTAGAAATAGTGCAAATTCGAATGAGCAATCCATCCAAGGGAACTTCAATCAAATCTAACTAAACAATTCAATAGCTAAGCAATCACAAATCAATTATGTACAAGAGAGTCAAAAGGATAGATCTCACCATGGTGGGGTGTCTGAAGAACTGAAGATTGATCGTCTAGAAGTTATAATAAATTCTTGTTGCAAGTATAGTTTCTAAACGAAGCAATCAATGTTTCTTACAAGTATTTAAACCTCGGGTCATCTTCTCAAGGAATTGCAGGGAGGTATGTTCTTATTATTGGTTATGAGTCTTGTAAATTGGGGGTCTTGAAAGTAAGGAACAAGTATGTTAAATGATAAGAAAAGTAAAATAGTAATAATAAAATAAACTCTTGGCCAGGTATTAGAATTAGAATTCCTATCCTAGTTACCCTTATCAGGTGTGATGAGAATTGGGTTTTAATCCAACTTAGTTATCCTTTATTGAACAAAGGAAGGTCAAGTAGGCTCTTTAGCTTGATCCTCAAGTCCTAGTCAATCCCTGTGGGAGGACTAGCTTTAGAGCGATCTAGATCAATTAGAATCTGCCCATTTCAATCACTGCTGAGTTTGACAACTCAAGTATTACCAATTACCTAACCAAAGCCAAAAGGGAGAAAATCCAAATTATTTATATAAATAAAAGAAAACAATCATGGGTCTGAAATACCTAAAATTATATTAAATAAGGAAATCAATTTTAACATGGAATTCATTAATTAAATTGGAAAAGTAAATAAAAGAAACATTGAACCTGTGATGAAGAAACAATCCCAATAAGATAAATCCTAATCCTAATCCTAATTCCTAAGAGAGAGGGGAGAACCTCTCTCTCTAAAAACTACATCTAAATTGTGAAAAGTGTGTATTATGAATGTATGATGATGAATTAATGGATTCCCCCACTTTATAACCTCTAATCTATGTTTTCTGGGCCAAGAACTGGGTCAGAAATAGCCCAGAAATCACTAATTGTGAAATCTGGTTCGTACAGGTCGCGGCAAAGTGACGCAGAGGCGTCATCCACGCGTTTGCATGGATTGAGATTTTGCATATGCAATGCGGTCGTGTCATCCACGCGTTCGCGTCGCCCAACTTCAAGGCAGCTATGGAAAATTATATCGCTGTGAAGCCCCGGATGTTAGCTTTCCAACGCAACTAAAACCATCTCATTTGGACCTCTGTAGCTCAAGTTATGACCGTTTGAGTGCAAAGAGGTCAGGCTGGACAGCTTAGCAATTTCTTCAACTTCTTGTATTCCTTCCACTTTTGCATGCTTCCTTTCCATCCTCTGAGTCATTCATGCCCTGTAATCCCTGAAATCACTTAACACACATATCACGGCATCTAATGGTAATAAGAGAGGATTAATATTAGCGAATATAAGGCCAAAGAAGCATGTTTTCAATCATAGCACAAAATCCGGAAGGAAAACGTAAACTCATTCAATTAGTATGAATAAGTGTATGAAAGGTTGATAAAATCCACTCAATTGAGCATAAGATAAACTATAAAATAGTGGTTTATCAGTGTCTCCCACCTAGCACTTTTGTTTAATGTCCTTAAGTTGGACCTTCACTAGCTCAATCTGCTTTGCCGAGAGGGGGATCTTTCAAGAGGAATACTTCAATCTCCTTGTTGCTCTTCATTTAATCACCATGATACAACTTGAGACGGTGCCTATTAACCTTGAAGATATCGGAACTTGAGGGATGGCGCAAGTGGTAGACTCCATAGGGTTCTGCTTTTTCTACTTGATAGGGTCCTTCCCATCTTGACCTTAGTTTTTCGGGCAACAATCTCAATCTTGAATTGTAAAGGAGGACTAGATCGCCGGCTTTAAACTCTTTTCTTCTTATGTTCTTGTCATGCACGGCTTTCATTTTGTCCTTGTAAAGTCTAGAGTTCTCGTAGGCTTCTAGTCTCAAACATTTTAATTCCGCCAATTGAAGCTTTCTCTTAATTCCGGCCCCACCCAAGCTTGGATTTCACTCCTTGACGGCCCAATATGCTCTATGCTCAACTTCTACCGGTAGGTGGCAAGCTCTGCCATACACCAACTGAAAGGGGCTCATACCAATCGGCGTCTTGTATGCCGTTCGGTAAGCCCAAAGTGCATCGGTAAGCTTGGCACTCCAATCCTTTCTATTAGGCTTCACAATCCTTTCCAACACACGCTTGATCTCTGACGATAGCCAAAGGCATAGTTTTGGATTTTCACACTTAAAATAGGTTTGACATTGCAAGTATAGTCCAAATCCAACCATTGATCATCAATCAAATTATAATTCTAAAGATGTCACAATTCAAACCAAATGTAAACTGAGAGTATTTCGACTCCCGGGTCATTCTCCCTAGGAACTAATGCCAATGAGCGCACGCAATTTTGGTTGTGAGGAAGCAAAGGGGTTTTCAATGATTGAAGGCAAACAATAAAGAGATAAAAGAACTAGACAAAATTGCAATTAATAAAGCAATAAAGGAATAAAAGAACTATGTATCCAATATGAACAAGTAATGCTATAAAGTGATGGAAAAGTGGTTCAAAACATAAATGAAACCTTGACTTGGGATGAGTTATGGAGTTCCTTTCTTGCTTAGTTAACCCCTAACATCGAGGAGTAAGTCAAGCAAGCATAAGGGGTTCTAGTTAACCCCTAACCAACTTACCAAACTAGTTGATAAAAGGCTAGCTTTAATGGAAACAAGAATCAACTAACTCCCCAAGAATTATCACTAAATGTTGGACATTATGGCTCTAGTAATTGATGAGCGGATAATTTATACGCTTTTTGGCATTGTTTTTATATAGTTTTTAGTAAGTTTAAGCTACTTTTAGGGATGTTTTCATTAGTTTTTATGTTAAATTTACATTTCTGGACTTTACTATGAGTTTGTGTGTTTTTTTGTGATTTCAGGTAAATTCTGACTGAAATTGAGGGATTTGAGCAAAACTCTGAAGAAGGCTGACAAAAGGACTGCTGATGCTGTTGGAATCTGACCTCCCTGCACTCGAAATGGATTTTCTGGAGCTGCAGAACTCCAATTGGCGCGCTCTCAACGGCGTTGGAAAGTAGACATCCAGGGCTTTCCAGCAATATATAATAGTCCATACTTTATTCGAAGAATGACGACGTAACTTGGCATTGAACGCCAAGTACACGCTGCTGTCTGGAGTTAAACGCCAGAAAAACGTCATGATCCGGAGTTGAACGCCCAAAACACGTCATAAC
>NC_029775.3:82464420-82467564 GCF_000817695.3 Arachis duranensis | reverse complement strand
CTCTTATTCTTATTCCAAGATATTCATTCGTACCCAAGAACATGATGAATATAATGATTAAAGTGAATATCATTATCATTCTCACTTATGAACGCGCTTGATTGACAACCACTTCCGTTCTACCTGCAACAGAGCTTGAATGCGTATCTCTTAGATTCCCCAATAGAATCTTCGTGGTATAAGCTAGATAGATGGCGGCATTTATGAGGATCTGGAAATTCTCACCTTGTCTGTGGTATTCCGAGTAGGATCCTGGGAATCCGGAAAGTCTAACCTTGTCTGTGGTATTCCGAGTAGGATTCCGGTAATGAATGACTGTGACGTGCTTCAAACTTGTAACCTGCTGGGCGTTAGTGACAGACGCAAAAGAATCAAGGGATTCTATTCCAGTAGAAGCGGGAACCAACCGGTGATTAGCCGTACTGTGACAGAGTGCGTGAGCATTAGTTTTCACTGCGAGGATGGGATGTAGCCATCAACCATGGGTGATGCCTCCAGACGATTAGCTGTGCGACTGGCAACCGCATAGGATCATTTTCCCGAGAGGATTGAAAGTAGCCACAGCTGATGGTGAACCCCTATACAAAGCTTGCCATGGAAAGGAGTAAGAAGGATTGAGTAGAAGCAGTAGGAGAGCAGGAATCCTTGGGCTCTACAGCATCTCCATCCGCTTATCTGAAATTCCTACCAATGAATCTGCATAAGTATTCTATCCCTTTTATTATTCCTTTTTTATTTATCATAAGTCTTCTATCCTTTTATTTAATCTATTCTTTTATCTTTATTTTCGAAAACCCATAAACCATTTTAATCTGCCTGACTGAGATTTGCAAGGTGGCCATAGCTTGCTTCATACCAACAATCTCTGTGGGATCGACCCTTACTCACGTAAGGTATTACTTGGACGACCCAGTACACTTGCTGGTTAGTTGAATGGAGTTGTGATCACACGTGCCATTACCAGGTATCATTAAAGATCCCAGTTCATCATACCATGATCTCTTTGGTGTATTTTTGAAAGAGCCATTAGATAAATCTCATGCAAATACCAAGAGGGAGTACAACTTTAAGGATCACAATTTCGTCCACCAAGTTTTTGGCGCCGTTGCCGGGGATTGTTCGAGTATGGACAACTGACGGTTCATCTTGTTGCTCAGATTAGGTAATTTTCTTTCCAAAAATCTTTTTCAAAAATTTTTCTTTTATTTTTCGTTTTTCCAAAAATATTTTCGAAAAAAATTAATAAAAATACAAAAAAATTAGAAAATCATAAAAATCAAAAAAATATTTTGCGTTTCTTGTTTGAGTCTTGTGTTAATTTTTAAGTTTGGTGTCCATTGCATGCTTTTAAAAATTTTTCTTGCATTTTTCGAAAATCTCATGCATTCATAGTGTTCTTCATGATCTTTAAGTTGTTCTTGACAAGTCCTCTTGTTTGATCTTGATGATTTCTTGTTTTGTGTCTTTTGTCGTTTTTCATGTGCATTTTTGCATTCATATTTTCCATGCATAAAAAATTTCTAAGTTCGGTGTCTTGCATGTTTTCTTTGCATCAAAAATTTTTTAAAAAAATGTTCTTGATGTTCATCATGATCTTCAAAGTGTTCTTGGTGTTCATCTTGACATTCATAGCATTCTTGCATGCATCTTGTGTCTTGATCCAAAATTTTCATGTTTTGGGTCATTTTTGTGTTTTTCTTTAAAAAAATTTTCAAAATTAGTTGTTTCTTACAAGTCAAGTCAAATTTTCAATTTTAAAAATCTTATCTTTTCAATATCTTTTTCAAAAATCATATCTTTTTCAATTTTTATATAAATTTCGAAAATTTCAAAAATCTTTTTCAAAATATTTTCAAAATATTTTTCTTATCTTTATATCTAATTTTCGAAAATTAACTAACAATTAATGTGATTGGTTCAAAAATTTGAGGTTTGTTACTTTCTTGTTAAGAAAGGTTCAATCTTTAAGTTCTAGAATCTTATCTTGTAGTTTCTTGTTAGTTAAGTAATTTTTAAAATTAAATATTTTTCAAATATATCTTTTTATCTTTTATCTTATCTTTTTCAAAAATTTTATCTTTTTCAAAATTTGATTTCAAAATATCTTATCTAACTTCTTATCTTCTTATCTTTTTCAAAATTTGATTTCAAACCTTTTTCAATCAACTAACTACCTTTTTGTTTGTTTCTTATCTTTTTCAAAACCACCTAACTACTTTTCCCTCTCTAATTTTCGAAAATACCTCCCTCTCTTTTTCAAATTTTCTTTTTGTTTTAAATTTTAATTTTAATTATATTTTGTCTTTGATTTTCGAAAATTACTAACCCCTTTTTCAAAATTATTTTCGAAATTTCTCCCTCTCCTTTCTTATTCTATTTAATTAATTAATTACTAACACTTCTCTCCATCCTTCTTCTTTTTTATACCCCTTTCTTCTTCTACTAACATAAGAGAATCTCTATACTGTGACATAGAGGATTCCTTTTTCTTTTCTTGTTTTCTTCTCTTTCATATGAGCAGGAACAGGGAAAAGGGCACTCTTGTTGAAGTTGATCCAGAACCTGAAAGGACTCTGAAGAGAAAATTAAGAGAAGCTAAATTACAACAATCCAGAAATAACCTTTTAGGAATTTTCGAACAAGAGAAGGACATGGCAGCCGAAAATAATAATAATAATAATGCAAGGAGACTGCTTGGTGACTTCACAAAGCCAACGTCCAAGTTTGATGGAAGAAGCATCTCCATTCCTGCCATTGGAGCCAATAACTTTGAGCTTAAGCCTCAACTAGTTGCATTAATGCAACAAAACTGCAAGTTTTATGGACTTCCATCTGAAGACCCTTATCAGTTTTTAACTGAGTTCTTGCAAGTCTGTGATACTGTAAAGACGAATGGAGTTAATCCTGAAGTCTACAGACTCATGCTTTTCCCTTTTGCTGTAAGAGACAGAGCTAGAATATGGTTGGATTCACAACCTAAGGATAGCCTGGACTCCTGGGATAAGCTGGTCACTGCTTTCTTGGATAAATTCTTTCCTCCTCAAAAGCTGAGCAAGCTGAGAGTGGATGTTCAAACCTTCAAACAAAAAGATGGTGAATCCCTCTATGAAGCTTGGGAAAGATACAAACAGTTGACCAAAAGAT
>NC_029775.3:82463485-82464345 GCF_000817695.3 Arachis duranensis | reverse complement strand
AAGAACTCATTGACATGGTTGCAAACAACTAGTTCATGTACACCTCTGAGATGAATTCCGTGAATAATGGGGTCCCTCAGAAGAAAGGAGTTCTTGAAATTGATGCTCTGAATGCCATATTGGCTCAGAACAAAATGTTGACTCAACAGGTCAACATAATCTCTCAAAATCTGAATGGATTGCAACATGCATCAAACAGTACTAGAGAGGTAGCTTCTGAAGAAGCTTATGATCCTGAGAACCCTGCCATGGCAGAGGTTAATTACATGGGTGAACCTTATGGAAACACCTATAACCCATCATGGAGAAATCATCCAAATTTCTCCTGGAAGGATCAACAAAAGCCTCAACAAGGCTTTAACAATGGTGGACGCAATAGGCTGAGTAATAGTAAGCCATATCCATCATCTTCTCAGCAACAGACAGAGAATTCTGAACAAAACACTTCTAATCTAGCCAATATAGTCTCTGATCCGTCAAAGGCCACTTTCAGTTTCATGAATGAAACAAGATCCTCCATCAGAAATCTGGAGGCACAAGTGGGCCAGCTGAGTAAGAAAGTTGTTGAAACTCCTCCCAGTATTCTCCCAAGCAATACAGAAGAGAATCCAAAAGGAGAGTGCAAGGCCATTGATTTGATCAAAGTGGCCGAATGCATAGGGGAGGAGGAGGACGAAAATCCTAGTGAGGAAGACCCCCTGGGATGTCCTTCAAGCAAGAAGGAGTTTCCTATTAAGGATCCTAAGGAATCTGAGGCTCATACAGAGACCATAGAGATTCCACTAAACCTCATTCTGCCATTCATGAGCTCTGAAGACTATTCTTCCTCTGAAGAGGATGAAGATGTGACTGGAGAGCAA
>NC_029775.3:82461215-82462214 GCF_000817695.3 Arachis duranensis | reverse complement strand
AAAAAAATTTTCACCCTGGAGGTAGCGCAGACTGGCGTTCAACGCCAGTAAGATGCATCTGGCTGGCGTTCAACGCCAGAACAGAGCACCATTCTGGCCCTGAACGTCAGAAACAAGCAACAACCTGGCGTTAAACGCCAGGATGGTGCACAGAGAGGACAAACTGGCGCTGAACGCCAGTAACAAGCATGAAACTGGCGTTCAACGCCAGAAACATGCATCACATGAGCGTTGAACGCCCAGAATGTGCACCAATGGGCGTTTGAACGCCAGAATGATGCACGAAGGCATTTTACATGCCTATATGGTGAAGGAATGGTATTTCTTTTCACCTCAGGATCTGTGGACCCCACAGGATCCCTACCTACCATATTCCCACCTTACCTTCTAATCCTATTTTTGTGATTTGAATTCCACCTACCTTGCCCTCTCTCTTTCCATTCATGGTCATCCCTTCTATTTTTCATTCACCACTCACATCTATCGACTCTTCCCCATACACCCCACCTACCTTCAAAATTCAAATTCTCTTTCCCACCCAAACCCACTCATATAGCCGAATACACACATCCCTCCATCTCTTCTTCTTCTTCATCATCTTTTCTTTCTTCTCTTGCTCGAGGGCGAGCAATTTTCTAAGTTTGGTATGGTAAAAGCATAGCTTTTTGCTTTTCCATTACCATTAATGGCACCTAAGGCCAGAGAAACCTCAAAGGGAAGACAAAAGCTTCCACCTCTGAGTCTTGGGAGATGAAAAAAATATAAGCCGTCATAGCTCAGTGGTAGAACATGTGGCTGCAAATCAAGAGATCCCTGAGATACCTCAGGGAATAAANTTTTGATCTTGTTGTTTATGAGTGTTAAAATTGTTGGCTCTTGAAAGAATGATGAACAAAGAGAAATGTTATTGATGATCTGCAAAATCATGAAATTGATTCTTGAAGCAAGAAAAAGCAGTGAAAAAGGAAGCTTGCGAAAAAAAAAGTGGCGAAAAAAAAA
>NC_029775.3:82460734-82460843 GCF_000817695.3 Arachis duranensis | reverse complement strand
GTAATACTGGAAAACAAAGTGCTTAGGGCCACGGCCAAGACTCATAAGTAGCTGTGTTCAAGAATCGACATGCTTAACTAGGAAAGTCAATAACACTATCCAAAATTCA
>NC_029775.3:82440736-82460273 GCF_000817695.3 Arachis duranensis | reverse complement strand
GAAATTGACGATGTAACTTGGCGTTGAACGCCAAGTACATGCTGCTGTCTGGAGTTAAACGCCAGAAAAACGTCATGATCCGGAGTTGAACGCCCAAAACACGTCATAACTCGGAGTTCAACTCCAGGAAATGCCTCAGCTTGTGGATTAATCAAGCTCAGCCCAAGCATACACCAAGTGGGCCCCGGAAGTGAATTTATGCATCAATTACTTACTCATGTAAACCCTAGAAGCTAGTCTAGTATATATAGGACATTTATCTATTGTATTAGACATCTTTGGTCTCAGTTTTGTTTTATTCTTCATCCTAGGAGATCATTGATCACGTTAGGAGGGCTGGCCATTCGGCCATGCCTGAACCTCTTTTACTTATGTATTTTCAACGGTGGAGTTTCTGCACACCATAGATTAAGGGTGTGGAGCTCTGCTGTACCTCAAGTATTAATGAAATTCTATTATCTCTTATTCGGTTTCTATCTTATTCTTATTCCAAGATATTCATTCATACTCAAGAACAGGATGAATGTTATGAGTCAGATTACCCTCATTATCATTCTCAATTATGAACGCGAGTGATTGACAACCACTTACGTTCTACATGCAACAGAGCTTGAATGCGTATCTCTTAGATTCCCCAACAGAATCTTCGTGGTATAAGCTAGATAGATGGCGGCATTTATGAGGATCCGGAAAGTCTCACCTTGTCTGTGGTATTCCGAGTAGGATTCCGGTAATGAATGACTGTGACGTGCTTCAAACTTGCAAGTGCTGGGCGTTAGTGACAGACGCAAAAGAATCAAGGGATTCTATTCCAGTAGGAGCGGGAACCAACCGGTGATTAGCCGTACTGTGACAGAGTGCGTGAGCATTAGTTTTCACTGCGAGGATGGGATGTAGCCATCAACCATGGGTGATGCCTCCAGACGATTAGCCGTGCGAGTGACGGCCGCATAGGATCATTTTCCCGAGAGGATTGAAAGTAGCCACAGCTGATGGTGAACCCCTATACAAAGCTTGCCATGGAAAGGAGTAAGAAGGATTGAGTAGAAGCAGTAGGAGAGCAGGCGTCCTTGAGCTATGCAGCATCTCCATCCGCTTATCTGAAATTCTCACCAATGAATCTGCATAAGTCTTCTATCCTTTTATTTAATCTATTCTTTTATCTTTATTTTCGAAAACCCATAAACCATTTTAATCTGCCTGACTGAGATTTGCAAGGTGGCCATAGCTTGCTTCATACTAACAATCTCTGTGGGATCGACCCTTACTCACATAAGGTATTACTTGGACGACCCAGTACACTTGCTGGTTAGTTGAATGGAGTTGTGATCACACGTGCCATTACCAGGGATCATTAAAGATCCCAGTTCATCATACCATGATCTCTTTGGTATATTTTTGAAAGAGCCATTAGATAAATCTCATTCAAATACCAAGAGGGAGTACAACTTTAAGGATCACAATTTCGTCCACCAGTAATCCATGAACTCATTTCCCCAAGCCAAGGGGTGGAAATTACCCCAAAATTAAGATTGGCATTTCATCAAACACCTAGTATGCATAAACATAAAACATGGCAAAATTACGAAAATGGTAAAAGCTATGAACCATAAATGATTAAACTCAATAAAAGCAATGCAAACAAATATAAAAGAGCCATCAAACATCAAATTAAACAACTAGAAATCAAAATTGCAAGATTATGTAAATTGACAAAAGAGATGAAAATGAAAGAAAATATAGAACAAGCAATGTATTAAAAGAGACAATTAAGGGAATACTTACAATAAAAGTTGCTAGAATCCAAAATCAAACTTGAAGTATAAAATTCTACAAAACCTAATTAAACCCTAAGAGAGAAAATCTAAAACTACTTTACACTACTCCTAATGTGTTTTTTCTATTATACGATGGCTCTCTTCATATGTGTTGAATTCCCCTTCATTTCAGCCTCCAAGCCTTCAAAAAATGGGCTAAGAAAGCCCCAAAATCGCGAGTCATGAGCATTTTTAATGGAGGCATGTGCTGGTACCTGTGCGAACGCACAGGTCTGTGCATGGGCACAGATACTGATTTTCCTCATGTGCTTGGGCACAGGTCCTGTGCAGACGTACAGGTCCTGATTTCCATTCTGCCCTGAGCATGGGCACAGCCTTTGCATGGGCACAGGACCTTATTTTTACCCTCCCCTATGCGTGGACACAGACCTGTGCATTGGCACGGGTTGAGATGCTTTTCTCCTTTATTTTCTTCAAGTTTTCTCCCTTTTTGCATGCTTTCTTCCACTTTTACCAACCCATTCTTGCCTCTAGGACCTGAAATCACTCAACAAACATATCATGGCATTGAATGGAATAAAAGTGGGATTAAATTGCTGAATTTAAGAACAAAAAATGCACATTTGACATTTAGGGATCAAACACAAATGTATGCTATTATGGTGCTGTTCCGAGGGTTACCTGAAACTGTAGGTCGATCTCGGATGAGATCTTCTGTACTAGTTGGAGCTGTTGTGTCCGACTTGCAGGACTTGATGATGGAGCTGATCCTTCGTCACTGGAGGGTGGTGGTTCCTGCAAGGGACTCCGATGCTTAAGTTAGCAAGAGTATTAAGCAGGTAATGAGTAGAATCAGAGTATGAGTTATACCTGGGTGCTCCAACGTATTTATAATGGTGCGGAGTGACCTTTTTAGATAAGATAACTTAGTTATCTTATCTTATCTTATCTTATCTTTGAGTGAGGTCCTCGTATCTTCAAGGGAATCACCTTTATCTATTTAGGCTTGGGCTGCCTGCGGATTTGGATCGTGTTCCTCTATTTGGGCCCTTTACTGGGATTTCTTGGAAATTTGACCAAGCTCTTTAAGAAGAGGTCGGATAGTCGGACCTGAAGAGGTCGATTGCTCTGTCGCTAAACATCCCGGGTCGGATGGCTCGATCCTGGGTATCAACAGTGCCCCTGCTCGAGCTCGGTCTTTTCTGTTGAGGTTGAGTCTTAGTCTTTAGGACTTCAAACCTTCTCAGATGAAGCCGAACTCGAGCATTTTGTCGACTTCTTCTTTGTAGGGTGTTCTTCCTTCTTTTGAATGTGAAATATTTTGTTTCTCTTAAAAGCACGCGCTTTAGCGCTCTAGCTTTGGAAACGTGCGAAGGTTTAATACCCTCATTAATTGGTTTTTTGATGCCCCGTTTCTCTTGGTTCTTTTTGAATTTAGTATTTAAGAAATAGTTTCCTCTTTTCTGTAACTTCCCCTCTTTTTTCTCTGTTTTTGTCCTACATTTTTATTTTTCTCTGTGATTCTTTGTCTTGGTACTTTTGTCTTTGCTTCGAGCGACGTCTTTGAAGAGAGGATTTTTGTGTGGCCTAGAATTCAGAATAAACTCCCGTTGCAAGTATAGCTTCTAAACCAACAAAAGTCCTTTCTTACAAATATTTTGGTTGTCACAAGTAACAAACCCCTAAATAAATTGATAACCGAGTATTTAAACCTCGGGTCGTCTTCTCAAGGAATTGCAGGGAGGTATGTTCTTATTATTGGTTATGAAGATTATAAATCGGGGTTTTAAAGATGAAGAACAAGTCATTTAAATTGCAATTAAAATAAATAAAAGACTGTAAAATAAATAAATAACTGTAAAATAAAATTTTGACAAGGTATGAGAAATTGGAAGTCCTATCCTAGTTATCCTTATCAGGTGTGATGAGAATTGGGTTTTAATCCCACTTAGTTAACCTTTACTAAAGCAAAGGAAAGTCAAGTGGACTAATTAGTTTGATCCTCAAGTCCTAGTCAATCCGTGTAGGAAGACTAGCTTTAGAGCGATCTAGATCAATTAGAATCTGCCAATTTCAACCACTGCTGAGTTTGACAACTCAAGAGTTACCAATTAATCAACCAAAGCCAAAAGGGAATAAAATCTACTTGAATGAAAATAATTTGGATAGAGCCCAAGCATCAATAACTTAAATTAGAGAAAACAATCAAAAGTCTGAAATACCTCAAATAATATTAAGTAAGAAAATTATAATATGAATGTCATTAAGCCAAATTGGCAACATATATAATTAAAAATAAGAGAAGTCAAAATAAAGGAATATTGAACCTGATATGAAGATGAGACAATAAAAAGCAAGTAAACTTGTAAGAAGATAGCTAATGAAAGCAGGGGACATAGAATCAAGCATTGAACCCTCACTGTTAGTGTATATCACTCTAGTCTCTCAAGTGTATAGGGTAATTCACTCTACTCTTCTTTAGTCATGCTTTCTAAACTTTGTTCTTCATCTAACCAATCAACAAGTATTTAATGTACCAATCCAAACATCATGAGGTCTTTTCAGAGTTGTAATGGGGCCAAGGCAAGGGTGAGGATATATGTATGGCTAAGTGAGCTATAAATTGAATCTTTGAGTAACCTGAGCTATCACCTAACATACATACATTCTATATAATTTCTAAAATCATGCCTAGCTACCCATAATTTCCACTTTTATATCACATACTCATGTGTCAACTTTTCTTTTGATTTGTGTCACATATGCATTGATCTTTTATTAACTTAACATTGGGGTAATTTTGTCCCCTTACTTATTTATTTATATTATATATTTTTTTCATTTCTTTTTTTCTTTTTTTCTTTTTTTATAGAGACATAAAAACTAAAATAACATATCAATGCATATGAAATTTTTTAATTTTTCCATTTTACATGAGTAGATACCCAAATTTCCCAATATTCAGAATTAGAAACATGATACATTCCCTTATTAACCCATGTTCCCATAGTTTTCCCACACTTAGTTGATGCACAACCTCTATCTTAAGCTAACCAAAGATTCAATTGGGATATTTAATTTGTTTTTTTTGCTTAAGGCTAGTAATGTGGTTATAAAACAAAAGGGGATTAAAAAGCTCAAGGTGGCTAATAAGGGTGACATAAAAGGGTAGGCTTTATTTGAGATAAGTGAGTTAATAATCAAATATGGCCTCAATCATATGCAAGCATGTAAATACACTAAATAATGGACATATAGAATGGAACAAAGCAAAGATTGCAGTTATAGAGAAGAAAACACACAAGAATAAAATATTTATGGTTAAATAATGCAACCATGTAAATAAGCTCAAATCTCACAGGTTGTGTGTTCTAGACTTTAACTATGTTCCAAATACAACTTCCAAACAAATTTAACATTTAAATTTTGATTTGGTTTAGTGAAATATTATGAAATAAAGTCTTGAAAAGAAATTTATTACTTCAACCAAGTGGTGATAAAATATACACAAAATCTAACTATAATGCAATCAAACATGCAAATGCAAGAACTAACTACAGAAAAGTTTAAACATTGGTGTTGAGTCAGAAAATAACTAACCTATGGAGATCGGTATCGACCTCCCCACACTTAAAGATTGCACCGTCCTCGGTGCATGCTAAGATGTATAAGTGGACGGGATGCTCCAACTGATGCCTTTCGCTATAGATTGTGCAGATTGACTTGTTTGTCTCCCCATTTAGAAGCTTTCCCTTTCCCTTCCTTGGTGGCCATCCTGAAAGAAGAGGAAAAAGAAGAAAAGGTGACCCAGAAATAAAAATAAGAATATAAATAAAGTCTGGGTGTGTTAATGCCAAATAATGAGGGTCTCAATTACATGGTAGCTACAACATGCAAGTGAGAGAATAATAGAAGCACATGGCATGTCAACTAAATAGCAAACAAGTTAAGAAGCACCTAAAATAATGCAGGAGATATGCAACAGATGAGTAAAAAGATTGTAATACCAATGTAAAACTGCAAATATAGAAAAGAAAGGGAGAAAAAGAGAAAAAAGAGAGTAAAGAGAGAAGAAGAAAAGGAATGAATAAGATGTAGAATAGAGATAATAGAAGAAAGTAAAGAACAAAGAAGAAAGAATTAAGAAAGGGGAAAGAAAAAGATTAAGAAAAGATAAGATAATTGGCCCTGGGATGGGTTGGCTGTGCGAAGCAGGGGACGCGGACGCGTGTGGCACGTGTTCGCGCGGGTAACACATAAGTGAGGTGACGCAGGAGCGTCGGCCACGTGGACACGTGACATTCTTTGTGCTAGTGGCGCGAGGGCAGCCTTGTGCTCGCACAACTCTCTGTTCAAAAATCATATTGCCACTTTTGAGGGTGACGCGTTCGCGTGGTTGACGCGATCGTATGGATGGCCAAATTATGAAGACGGTGCGAACTCGAGGGGCACGTGTATGCGTGGCAGGGATTGCGCTTCTAGCACGAGTCCAGCCCAATTCTAGCTCAACTTTCGGCCATACACCCTTTTTATGTCGATTTCAGGGCACCCGTTTGCCTGAGTGATGCGGACGCGTGGGAGAAGTTTTTCCCACATGACGCGGACGCGTCAGTGACACGGTCGCGTAGATCATGTTGTGCCAAAGGCACGCCTCCAGCCGCGCTTTCGCATGACTCTCTGTTCATATTATTTTTTTCCCAACGCACATATGACGCAGATGCGTCAGTGACGCTTGCGCGTCGCGTGCGTGATTTTTTTATGCATTATGCAGGATGCAAAATGCAATGAATGTTATGCAGAAATACCAGGTTCAAACAAAATTCAAAAACAAAGCAAAATGGAAAAGGAACGATCCTACCATGGTGGGTTGTCTCCCACCTAACACTTTTAGTTAAATCCTTAAGTTGGACATTCGATGAGCTTCCTGCTATGGTGGCTTATGCTTGAATTCGTCCAGAAATCTCCACCAATGTTTAGAATTCCTACAGCCTCCGGGGTCCCAAAGGAGGCATGTAAAGCCCTTAGGTGAGTTCAAACAGGCTTCAAGGCTCCCAGGGTATTGAATGTCAAAACAGACTCCAAGATCCCAAACTTTTCTTCTACACCCGTATTTGTGTTGATCTACATCTTTCCAGCCGGGTGGTGAGTAATCTGAATTCTCACTGCAGTGACCAAACAGCTTCCGAGATCCTTTCAATTGAGCTTAACACCAATCCTTGCACCTCAAATTGAAGTGCGAAGCCTCATTGAATCTTGCATACCAGCTCTAAGTGTGAGTCATTTCCCTTTTGCTCTTAAAGCCGCAAAGAGCTCTAAGCTGGCCATCTGTTTCAAGTAAACCATATTCAAGTGGAAAAGTAAAGATAAAATTTAAGGATTTTACCCACTTGAAGTCTGTGTTGGGTGGTAATGGCCTTGGGATAGGTGTTTCTAGTGGCTCTGCAAGCTCTACTCCCTTGTGGTCTTCTGTGAATTCCTCCACTTCTTTGCAAATTTTTTCAACTTCAACCATGTCTTGATCAAAGTCATTGATATCTTCCTCATCACCTGAGTCATAAATAGGAGGTTGAGAGAAGTCGACCTCAGTATCATCTTCATATTCACTTGGGGGAGATTCTTCTGTCTCAAAGAATTCACTTGCGGATGCAAGTTCATTACTTAGAGGACTTGACTTGTGATCATCATCATCAAGGAAACATGAGTCTTGGATAATTCCGTCTAGTTCCCCATAAGATACCTGCTTTGGGAGTTGTGCACTATCCTCCTTAGCATCAATTGTAGCATTCTTGATGGAATTCTCCACAACTCTAGATTCAGGTGGCGATTCGGCATCTCCTAAATCTTTAACCAACTCTTCTTCTTCTACAATGATAGCGTCCTCTACTTGTTCTAGTACGAAGTTATGCTCTATGCTGTCCACTGGAGTTTCTAGTGTCTTCTTTGTGCTGCGTTCTTAATTAGATTCTCCACATGAAGCCATGGGAGTCTGTTGAGGGGCTGAACATCTGGAAGATAATTGATTTATTTCTTGCTCCAGTTGATGAAGGGTTGCATTGAATTGGTTTACTGATTCTTTGAAGCGAACCTGTGATTCTTGGCTTGATGGATATTGACATGGTGCGTAGGAGAATGGTGGTTCTTGGGAGTAATTGGATTGGCGTTGGGGCGGATATGGATCATATGGTGGCAAATGGTGAAAAGAAGCTTGTGAGTATGGTGGGTTGAGGTTGTGTTGAGAGGATGGTGATGCCAGGGCATCCAGGCCAGTTTCACTAACCTTTTCTTTACTGTTTTAGGGTAGTTTCATGCATTTTCTTAGTGAATAAGGCATGTTTTGGATGAACACCTTGATTCAAGCAACTATTGTGAACTTTGCATGATTTCATGAGAATTTTGCTAGAATTCCATGGTAAATTGATGATGCATAATCTCATGACTTTGGCTAGAGCTTTGATGCACTTAATTGCTTGATTTCAGGGCAAAGGAAGCAAGGAAGAACCACGTTAGTATTTACGTTAACCTAGTTAACGTGAATACTAACGTGGAATGGTAAAAAGCTTGCAACGTTAATGAGAAAAGTGATCACCAATAACGTTTTTCCCCAACGTTAGTGGTAAAAGTGAACACCACTAACGTTGAGAAACTTGGCAATGATCCACGTTAAGAGTCACGTTAACTTAGTTAACGTGAAATCTAACGTGGAAGAGGAAAACGAAAGCCAACGTTAGTGACACTCACTTTTGTCACTAACGTTAGACCAACTAGCATTGCCTACGTTAACTTTCACGTTAAGACCATTAACGTGAAAGTTAACGTGGAGTTGAGATCAAAGAGCCAACGTTAGTGACACTCACTTTTGTCACTAACGTTGGAAGATGGCATCACTACTACGTTAAGAGCCATGTTAACTTACTTCACGTGAGTTCTAACGTAGAGAATTTGGGCATTTGGAGCGTTAGTGACAAAGGTGAGTGTCACTAACGCTCTCGAAGGTGAGACACACCCACGTTAAGAGTCACGTTAATCGGAAAAGTGATTCCCAATAACGTTCGCGAAGGGGTATAAGCCAATTTTATTGGGAAAAGTGAGTCCCAATAACGTTGGCCAAAAATTGAGAAGGCAACGTTAGTGGTCACGTTAAGACCACTAACGTTGGAGTTAACGTGGGAACATAAGGGTGGAACGTTAGTGGAAAAAGTGAATGCCACTAACGTTCTTGAACCCACAATGGCACTCAACGTTAATCTTACTAAGTACCCAAGCTTAATTCATATTTCTCTGCAAGTTGGGCCCACTAAGGATGAGAACTGCTTCAACTCAAGATCTAGAGCACACATCCAAGACTTGAAGAACTCACTAAAAGATCAAGAGGAGTAGTATATATAGGAGTAGTTTTGAACTATAGAGAAGCTTGGCACTTTTAGGAACTACTCTCTGTATATTTACTTTTCTGCACTTTTAGCATGGATTCTTCTTTTCTGCCATTTTTCATTTCTAGAGCTATGAACAACTAAACCCCTTTCATTGGGTTAGGGAGCTCTGTTGTAATTTGATGGATCAATTATAGTTTTCATTCTTCTTCTTCTTTCTTTTCTCTTGATCTTAATAGAAAGCTTTCGATCTTAATTCAATTGGTTAGTTGTCTTGGAAAAGAAACACTCCATAATTGGATCTCCTTTGAGCCTTGGAAAAGAGATGAGGAGATCATGCCAGAAATGTGTTCATACCCTGGGTCAAGCTGTCCGACCCGGGATGTTTAGCGACAAGCTCGGCCAAATCACAAAAGGAGCCCAAAGCAGGCCCAAAATGAAGGAACACAGCCCAATCTAAAGGCAGCCAAAGCCCAGAAAGGTAAAGGTGGTTCCTCTAAAGATAAGATGACTTCACTCAAAGATAAGATAAGATAAGATAAAATAACTATCTTATCTCTAGATAGGTCACTCCTTCTCCAGAGAGGTCACTCCTCACCATTATAAATACACTGGAGCACCCAGGTATAACTCATACTCTAATTCTACTCAATACCTGCTTAATACCCTTGCTAACTTAAGCATCGGAGTCCCTTGCAGGTACCCCCCACCCTCCGGAGACGAAGGATCAGTAGCACTGCCAAGCCCAACAGGTCGGACACGATAGCTCCGGCCGCCAGATCCAACAGGTCGGACACGACAGCTCCGGCCACCAGCTCTAAACAGGTTGGACACAACAGCTTCTACTAGTACAAAAGATCTCATCCGAGATCGACCTTCAGTTTCAGGTAACCCTCGGAACATTGGCACCGTTGTAGGGGAGCTTGGAAGTCATCTGACCACCATGGCGGACAACCATGACAATGACCATGATTCAGATCTAGAGGATAGAACGCCGCACAAAAACGCGGACACTACACCGAAGGATACTCCTCAACTTAACAACAAAAAGGATTCTCCAAATGCGGGAGCCATGGAGGCACTTCAAGACCGTTTAAAACAACTGGAAGAAGAAGCCCTACATCAACGAGAGGCTGAGAAAGACCTACAAAGGGAGATAAAGCGACGCCGGGAATTGGAGGACAAACTCCTAAAAAACTCGAAGCCGATCTCAAGGCCAAAGCTAATCGATCCTCTCATGAGGATAGCTCCTGCAAGGACCAAGATCCATTCACCAAAGAGATCATGAAAGCTAAAGGTCCCAAAGGACTTCAAAGCTCCATACATGACCCCGTACGACGGCACATCAGATTCAAGCCATCATCTTAGCAATTTCAGAAGCAGGATGTATTTCACGGAGGCCTCAGATGCAATCCGTTATTCTCCATCCAGAAGGACAAAGCCAAACACGCACCAAGCCTATTAGGGATCAAGCAAGGAGATCAAGAGAGCCTTTGCAACAACATGGAAAGATTCAACAAAATATGTATGGGCATACAAAGTCTGCCAACATAAGCAGCTATCAGGGGCCTCATCAATGGTCTACGAGAAGGACCTTTTGGCCACTCAATATCCAGGAAGCACCCAAACATCTCTAAACGAGGTACAAGAACGAGCAGAGAAGTACATCAACATGGAGGAAAACTCTCGACTAGGAAAGATCTCAAAAACTGAACATTCCTACTCCTCTCGGGATAAGGATAAAGAGTCCAAGAAAAAAGAAGATCAACATGGAGAGAAGCCTAGAAAATACCACAATTACACCCCCTTTGGGTGTCTGTTGTGGATGTCTACCGAGAAATATGCAACATTGAGAAGATCCCATCAACTCGCCCAATCAAAAACAAAAGAGGTCGGATGCGTTGAAAGTCCACCTCACATCAAAGAGGTCGGACGAGTTGAAGGTCCACCTCACACCAAAGTAGTCGGATGCGTTGAAGGTCCACCACACACCAAAGAGGTCAGACGCGTTGAAAGTCCACCTCACACCAAAGAGGTCGGACGAGTTGAAGGTCCACCTCACACCAAAGAAGTCGGACGCGTTGAAGGTCCACCTCACACCAAAGAGGTCGGACAAAGTTGAAGGTCCACCTCACACTAAAGAGGTCGGACAAAGTTGAAGGTCCACCTCACACCAAAGTGGTCGAACAAGTTGAAGGTCCACCTCATACCAAAGAGGTCGGACAAGTTGAAGGTCCACCTCACACCAAAGAGGTTGGACAAAAGTTGAAGGTCCATCTCACACCAAAGTGGTCGGACAAGTTAAAGGTCAACCTCACACCAAAGAGGTCAGACAAGTCGAACGTCTCACACCAAAGAGGTCGAACGAGTTGAACGTCCACCTCACACCCCTGAGAGACATGTTCATGGAGGATTCGCAAGAGGAAGGATCTCTAAATCATCTCGCAAAGGACACCTCAAATAGGTATATTAAGGAAGGGAGAGAGGTTTGAATAGGACTACGGGGTGCAAACAAGCCTTCCGAGATTTTGAAAATTCTTGGGGCAACCACCCATTCTTACCCAACCAAGGGAAAGTGAAAATCTCATATTATACCTCGTAGTGGGAAGTCTGGCAATAGCCTCATCACTAGTTAAAGAAGACAAAAGTGGGCAACAACCCGTCTACTTCATCATCAAGGCTCTACAAGGGGCCGAACTAAATTATCAAGAGATAGAGCAGTTCGCCTACGCCCTCATACTCACCTCTCGATGACTCCACCCATACTTTCAAGCTCACACTATCAGAGTTCGGACCAACCAGCCCATAGAAGGCATCCTACAGAGAACAGACTTAGCAGGAAGAATTCTACAGTGGGCAGTCAAGTTATCCGAAATTGATCTTTGACATAAAGCTCAGACAGCCATCAAATCACAGTATCTGGCCGACTTTATTACAGAGTACACTGACACCCCGGGAAATCCTACAAAATGGAAACTCTACATGGATGACTCTTCAAACAAAACCGGGAGTGGTGCAGGCGTAATTATATAAAGCGATCAGGGAAGCCAAATCAAGCTAAATGACCAAGCTGAATACGAGGCACTACTCGCTGGATTAAGGCTAGCTAAGAAGGTAGGAGCTTACCATGTCCAGTGATTCACAAGTAGTCACCTCATAAATAAAAGGGAGCAACCAAGTTGAGGATCCCACCATGAAAAAATACCTCGGGTAATTCGGGGGACCCTGGACAAAACTAGAGAACGGCTCAGACAATACGGGGAACCGTGGACAAAAATAGAAAATAGCTCAGACATTTTGGGGAATATGAAGTCCGACACACACCTCAGGAGCAGAATGCCCGAGCTGATGCACTTTCAAAATCAGCCAGTACCAACATCTCGGACAATTCGGGGAATATGAAGTCCGACACATACCTCGGGAGCAGAATGCCCGAGCTGATGCACTTTCAAAATCAGCCAACACCAAACCAGGGGGCAGTAATAGAAGCCCCATCCAGGCTACATTACAAGATCACAAGAAGGATGGAAAACAAACCCTCTCCTCAGAGTTTGGCAACACCAGCTCATAATTCTTCTCCTCATCCCTATCCCTACAAATTCTATGGAACCTCCTAAGTCGCAGACAGTACTCAGGGTCAGTCACAGTAACACGCGTTAAAACTATGGAATCCAGTCAATCAGACATGCCGTCCAGAATCTTAGTAGACATCTCAGCAATATTTTTTCAAGAAGACATAGGTTAACCATGGGGTTATTACCAAACAACTCAGACAAATAAGGAAACAACTCGGACAATAACAGCAAAACATCAGATGTCAGATACAGCAGTAAAAGAGAAACTCCAGGACTCATACGAAAGTCCAGGGGCACCCTTTGGAGGCAACAACAGGGCAAGAACACAGAGAAGAGAAGCCGACAATCTATACCCAAACAGTCCGAACACCTCTCAGACAAAAGGTCAAAACAAAAGCTAGAACTTTTATACAAAATGAGTCAGGCAACGATGAAAAGAAACAGGAACAGTAACAAAACCCTAAAGCCCATATTCTTCTCAAAGGCGAATGACAAAAGAAAAGTCATAACAAACGATCAAAAACGCAAGCTTTTTGCAGAATGAACCAAAGTTCTTCAGAGCAAAAACCGAACTACAAAGTCAAAGCTTTACATCAAAAACATAGCCCCACCAGAAGAGCTCCAATAAGTCCTATAGGCATATCGGACAACTCCACACTCCACCACAAAGGAATCACCTTTTCGATTAGCTTACAGAATGGAGGCAATGATCCCAGTGGAGGTCGAAGAAGGATCACCCAAACTAATCCACAACAGTGAAGATGCCAACTCCCAACTTCAAAAGGAAGAACTTGACCTACTTCCAGAAATATGAGAAAGAGCTCGGACCAAGGAAGAGGTGTTAAAACGTCAAATGGCCTCAAGATACAATCGGAAGGTAACGTAGCAACGACGATCTCATCCTAATCTGAAATGACATCAGAATAGGTCGGTCAGGAGAAGAGAAGCTAGCAGCCAACTGGAAATGATCATACCAAGTTGTTCAGAAAAACTGGGGAAAGGTTACTACAAAGTGTCCAACCTCAAGGGGCAAGAGCTACCAAGGTCATGGCATGCCTACAAAAGGCGCCAGGCTGAGATCCAAAAAGATTGCCCGACCTAGAAAGGTAAGTACTAACATGTACACACTCTTATCCTCATTTTATTAAAAAATTGCAGATTCCCTAAAAAGTTTCCTACCAAGACGCCCGACTACAGCAGGTCGGCAAGGTGAACACCAGATTCACCGCCTGATCACAATAAAGTCGGCAAGATGAAAACCAAATTCATCGTTCGATTACAAAGCGACAAGTCGGCAAGGTGAAAACCAACTTCACCACCCGACCACGATGAAAACCGAATTCATCGTTTGATTTTGGCAAAGGTCAACAAAGTGAAAACCAAAATTCACTGCTCTACAAACTCTCAAGATGCATTAATCTGAAGCATTCATCGTCCGATTATAAAGCAACAGATCGATAGAAAGTGAAGAACAGTTTCACTATACGATCTCGATAGGAATGATCGTCCGACAAAGGTGAAAACGCGATTCACCTAAAGGACGATCAAACCGGGACAGAAACCACCATCTACGAATCGGCAAAGATGAACACAGAATAATGCAAGAAGTTATCGAAAGTGATCCCAAAAAGAACCTGACGAGGTCTTATGGATTGCTATATAATAACTTAAAAAGACTGGCCGACACTAAAAAGTCGGACCAAGTCAACCCAAGTTATCAGCAAATCCCTGGAAAGAGGTCTGGCCAACCCTATTAAAGAGGAATTGCTATAACTTAGAAGAGATCGACCTAACGAAGTCGGTTTCCTACAAAACAAGTTGTAAAAGTAATCCCTGAAAGAGACCTAACAAAGGTCCAAGAAAGAAGATTACAAAAATAACTTAGAAGAGATCGACCTAACGAAGTCGGTCTCCTACAAAACAAGTTATAAAAGTAATCCCTGAAAGAGACTTGAACAAGGTCCAAGAAAGAGGATTACAGATGTAACTTAGAAGAGCCCGACATGACAAAGTCGGCCCAAACGACAAAAGTTATAAAAGTAATCCCTGAAAGAGACTTGAACAAGGTCCAAAAAAGAGGATTACAGAAATAACTTAGGAGGACCCGACATGACAAAGTCGGTCCAAGTGACAAAAGTTAAAAAAGTAATCCCTGAAAGAGACTTGAACAAGGTCAAAGAAAGAGGATTACAGACATAACTCAGAAGAGACCAACAAGAAGAAGTCGGACCAAACGAAAGCTACAGCTGGACCGACAAGAAGAAGTCGGACCAACAAAAGCAATAGCTTGGACCGACAAGAAGAATTCGGACCAACGAAAGCTACAGCTTGGACCGATAAGAAGAAGTCGGACCAATGAAAGCTACAGCTTGGACCGACAAGAAGAAGTTGGACCAACGAAAGCTACAGCTTGGACCGACAAGAAGAAGTCGGACCAACGAAAGCTACAGCTTGGACCGACAAGAAGAAGTCGGACTAACGAAAAACGTGCGCTAAAACGGACATAGCTCCGCCCAAAAAGCCACGGCTCCACGACAAGGCTATCAAAATTATTCAGAATGACTAAAAATGTTCAACGAAAACACTAAAAGGTCGTCGGACAAATTAGCCCCAATGACCACCTCGACCAAGCAGAAAGTGGACCAAATCAGAAGTGATCAAAAGAGGTCGGACAACAAAGTACCAACACTCTACAAAGATCCACAAAAACGGACAAAGACATCTCTCAAACGGCCAGAGGAAAGCCAGGAATGTTTTGCTAAAAGGTACGTAGTCTTGAAAAAAGACACTACTTAAAAAGTGAAAAGCACAGCCTCAAAGACAGAGCTAAAAAGTCATCCAAACAAACTATAAAAAGGTTCCCCATCGGAACACTACCTAAAAAGTTGTTGGATTATGACTAAAAAGCCTGAACAGTGAAGACAAACAAGTAGGAAGAAGGCTGAAAAGTCCCCTCAACAAAGTAAAAGGGGCAATACCAGACTTGCACAAGGAGAAACTACTCAAAGATCGACCAAAGTCAGGATGCTTGAGCACGACTTGCCCGAAGAGATCGAAACTCTGAAAGCACGGTCTCACGGAAAAGTCCAAACTCAAGCAGGGGCAAAGTCATAGAGGTCGACGTCAGCTAAAGAACAAGCCAAAAGGTTGGGAAACAACTTATGGCTCAAATGCGCTTAGCCAAAAATGATACAACTCCACTCAAAGAAGGCACAATCTCAAACAGAGCTACGAACATCGTCCAAGACTAAAAAAAGGTTCTATATAAAGAACACTAAAAAGTCATTGGACAAATCACTGAAAGTCCGGATATCAAGCCGCAAGGACAACTTCACCAAAGCAGAGGGTTGTCAACACAAACTTAAAGCAAGGTATGATCCAGAAGGCAAGGGTAGAAAACCCACGCTACCACTCAAAAGAGGTTGGACTGTGAAGTACCAAACCTCTAGAAAATCTGCAAGATTACAAAGCAATGAAGAAACAAGCAAGACAAATGCTTGAGCACTACTTCCAAAGAGATCGAAGCTCTGAAAAGCACGATCTGATGGAAAGATCGAACTCAAGCAGGGGCACTGTTCATACCCTGGGTCAAGCTGTCCGACCCGGGATGTTTAGCGACAAGCCGACCGACCTCTTCAGGTCAGACTATCCGACCTCTTCTCAAAGAGCTCGGCCAATGCCCGACCTCTTCTCAAAGAGCTCAGCCAAATCGCCAAAGGAGCCCAAAGCAGGCTCAAAATGAAGGAACACAGCCCAATCTAAAGGCAGCCAAAGCCCAGAAAGATAAAGGCAGTTCCCCTAAAGATAAGATGACTTCACTCAAAGATAAGATAAGATAAGATAAGATAACTATCTTATCTCCAGAGAGGTCACTCCTCACCATTATAAATACACTGGAGCACCCAGGTATAACTCATACTCTGATTCTACTCAATACCTGCATAATACCCTTGCTAACTTAAGCATCAGAGTCCTTTGCAGGTACCCCCCACCCTCCGGGGACGAAGGATCAGCAGCACCGCCAAGCCCAACAGGTCGGACACGACAGCTCCGGCTGCCAGATCCAACAGGTTGGACACGACAGCTCTGGCCACCAGCTTTAAACAGGTCAGACACAACAGCTCCGACCAGTACTGAATATCTCATCCGACATCGACCTTCAGTTTTAGGTAACCCTCAGAACAAAATGCTTTCTCATGTTGGACCAAATTGTGGTTTGGGCGGATATAGTGACATGTAATCCTCCTAACACTTTGATTTGGAAATACATGTGGTATAATCAGTGACCACACTTCATCTCTTCCCATGATCAATTAAATCGAGGAATTGGGCAATTGTTCAAGCTTAAAGAGATTGGATTGCCAAGGAATTGGGATCCAATCACTTAAGATTGCCAAGGAGATCAATGAATGCATTGATTGAGGAAGAGATGAGAATGAACTTGATCCGGAGAATGCAACATCTCCTGAACCCAATGATTACCCCATTTCTGATCTTACCCATTCTCTTTACTTTCTATCATTTATTTTCATGCTCATTACCCCAAATCCCCATTTAAGATTCTGCACTTTAATTTCTGTATTTACTTTCCAGTCATTTAAATTTTTGCAAGTTCCGAATCTAAATTCTGTTTAGCTCAACTAGCATATTCTTCTAACTAAAGTTGCTTGACCAATCAATCCTTGTGGGATTCGACCTCACTCTATTGTGAGTTTTACTTGACAACAATTCCGTATACTTGCCAAAGGGAGATTTGTTGAGAGACAAGTTTTCATGCATCAAGTTTATGGCACCGTTGCCAGGGATTGATTTTGAATCAACAATGATTAAGTTTGTAGATCACTAGATTGAGCATTTTTCTTTTTGTTTATTTGATTCAGTCAATTTCTTTTAGTTTGTTTTAATTTCTTCCTCACCCTCTTCACCCTCTTTATTTTTCGTTCTTTCTTTCTTTGATAATTACAATTCTGCTCACTAACCCACTAACTGTTTGATAAGTTGCATCACTCACACTAACAATTACTCTAACAAGAATAGTTCTTCATTTTATCTCCTGTTGTGCAATCTGTTTGTTGTATGACAGGGAGAAGAGAAGGAGTTTCAACATCCTTCGATTCAGAACCTGAAAGGAACCTTTGGAGACTAAGAAGGGAAGCAAGAGGGAAAAGAATTATTGGTGCTGAGGAAGAAGAGGAAGAGTACTTTGAACCCAATATGAAAGAAAATTTGGAGAACAATCATGAAGAAGAAGCTCACAACCATGCTAGAGAAGGCCATGCAAATCGTGTTGGGCAAGAAAGGAGAGTTCTAGGCTCCTATATCAATCATAATCCAGAAAACTGTGGAAGTAGCATTCAGAAGCCCACCATACATGCCAACAATTTTGAACTAAAACCCCAGCTCATCACCCTTGTTCAGAACAATTGTTCATTTGGAGGAAGTGCTCAAGAAGACCCCAATCAACATCTAACCACCTTCCTGAGAATTTATGACAGTGTGAAGTCTAATGGAGTCCATCCAGATGTCTATAGGCTGCTCTTGATCCCTTTTTCACTCAGGGACAAGGCATCCAAATGGCTTGAATCCTTTCCAAATGAGAGCTTAACAAATTGGGAAGATGTGGTGAACAAATTTTTGGCAAGATTTTACCCTCCTCAAAGGATCAACAGGCTGAGAGCTGAGGTGCAAACTTTCAGGCAACAAGATGGTGAGACTCTCTATGAAGCATGGGAGAGGTTCAAAGACTTAACAAGAAGATGCCCACCAGAAATGTTCAATGAATGGGTTCAACTTCACATCTTCTATGAAGGTCTTTCCTATGAGTCAAAGAAGGCTATGGATCATTCATCAGGAGGCTCTCTAAACAAGAAGAAAACCATTGAAGAAGCCATAGATGTCATTGAAACAGTTGTTGAGAATGACTACTTCTATGCCTCCGAAAGAAGTAACACCAGAGGATTATCAGCTAAAAGTCCACTATCAAGAGTAACCTTTGCTACAGAACACTTAGTAACCTAAAGAGGTGCTGGACACCAAAGTCTCAAGAAACGAAAAAAATAACAAACCATGAGCCTGTGGTGTGTATGTATGAGAGAAAGAGACTTGAGGAAGTAAGTCCTTAGGGGTGTCTTAACACCTAGCACCTTAAACCAACTGGTTTGGGAGTGTTGGCTAAAAGCTTATCATAAAGAGTCGCCCTCTTACAAAGCACTTAGCAAAAAGAAAAATAAACTTTGAAAAAGAAGGAAGGATTGGTGGACAAAATTGTGATCAACAATATTGGCTCTTGGGCATGTACACAAAAACTATTGTGACTCTTGTTCATTCAAAATCCTTATTATGGCACTGGTTGAATTCACAACTCCGTTCAACTAACCAGCAAGTGTACTGGGTCGTCCAAGTAATACCTTACGTGAGTAAGGGTCGAATCCACAGAGATTATTGGTTTGAAGCAATCAATGTTTATTTTATTAATCTTAGTCAGGATGTCAATAGGGTTATTTGGATTAAAAGTGAAATTACTAGATTTGATTATAAAAATAAAAGAGGGAACAATGTTACTTTGTTTTGCAGTACTGGGGAATATGTTGGAGTTTTGGAGATGCTTTGTCCTCTGACTTCAACTCTTCCTTGAAATCCTCTTCTCACACGCAGGTTCCTTCCATGGCAAGCTCTATGTAGGGTGTCACCGTTGTCAGTGGCTACTTCCCATCCTCTCAGTGAAAACGTTCCTATGCTCTGTCACAGCACGGCTAATCATCTGTCGGTTCTCAATCAGGTTGGAATAGAATCCATTGATTCTTTTGCGTCTGTC
>NC_029775.3:82423367-82440333 GCF_000817695.3 Arachis duranensis | reverse complement strand
AAGATAATTGGTGCAGAAATCCACTTCTGGGGCCCACTTGGTGTGTGCTGGGGCTGAGACTAAAGCTTTCCACGTGTAGAGGCCTTTCTTGGCGTCAAACTTCAGGTTATGACGTGTTTTGGGCGTTCAACTCCGGATAATGACGTTTTTCTGGCGTTTAACTCCAGACAGCAGCATGAACTTGGCGTTTAACGCCAAGTTACGTCGTCTATCCTTGCGCAAAGCATGAACTATTATATATTGCTAGAAAGCCCTGGATGTCTACTTTCCAACGCCGTTGAGAGCGCGCCAATTGGACTCCTGTAGCTCCAGAAAATCCATTTCGAGTGCAGGGAGGTCAGGATCCAACAGCATCAGCAGTCCTTTTTCAGCCTAAGTCAGATTTTTGCTCAGCTCCCTCAATTTCAGCCAGAAAATACCTAAAATCACAGAAAAACACACAAACTCATAGTAAAGTCCAGAAATATGATTTTTGCCTAAAAACTAATATTATTTTACTAAAAACTAACCGAAACATGCTAAAATCTACCTGAAATTACCCCCAAAAAGCGTATAAAATATCCGCTCATCAAGGATCAATAAGAAAGAAGTCTCAAAGGATGCAATCAAGAAAGTGACCAAGGAGTTGATAAAGGCTTGAAACCTAAAGGGGAGGAACCTAAGTTGCTATGCATGAAACCCCATAAACCAGGAATTCTACTTCTATTTTATCTTCTTGTTCTTTCATTTCATTCTTCTTATGCTTCAGTACTTGCTTAGGGACAAGCAAGCTTTAAGTTTGGTGTTGTGATGCCAGGGCATCTAGGCCAGTTTCACTGACCTTTTTTTTACTGTTTTAGGGTAGTTTCATGCATTTTCTTAGTGAATAAGGCAAGTTTTGGTTGAAATAACACTTACACCTTGATTCAAGCAACTATTGTGAACTTTGCATGATTTCATGACAATTTTGCTAGAATTGCATGATAAATTGATGATGCATAATCTCATGACTTTGGCTAGAGCTTTGATTCACTTAATTGCTTGATTTCAGGGCAAAGGAAGCAATGAAGAACCATGTTAGTATTTACGTTAACCTAGTTAACATGAACACTAACGTGGAATGGTAAAAAGCTTGCAATGTTAATGACAAAAGTGATCACCAATAACGTTTTTCCCCAACGTTAGTGGTAAAAGTGAACACCACTAACGTTGAAAAACTTGGCAATGATCCACGTTAAGAGTCACGTTAACTTAGTTAACCTGAACTCTAACGTGGAAGAGGAAAACAAAAGCCAACGTTAGTGACACTCACTTTTGTCACTAACGTTGGACCAACTAGCATTGGCTACTCACTTTTGTCACTAATGTTGGACCAACTAGCATTGCCTACGTTAACTTATTAACGTGAAGGTTAACATGGAGTTGAGATCAAAGAGCCAATGTTAGTGACACTTACTTTTGTCACTAACGTTGGAAGATGGCATCACTACTACGTTAAGAGCCACGTTAACTTAGTTAACGTGAGTTCTAACGTAGAGAATTTGGGCATTTGGAGCGTTAGTGACAAAGGTGAGTGTCACTAACGCTCTCGAAGATGAGACACACCCACGTTAAGAGTCACGTTAGCTACACTAACGTGAACTCTAATGTAGGAACAAAAGGCACCAAGCAACGTTAATGGGAAAAATGATTCCCAATAACGTTCGCGAATGGGTATAAGCCAACATTATTGGGAAAAGTGAGTCCCAATAACGTTGGCCAAAAATTGAGAAGGCAACGTTAGTGGTCACGTTAAGACCACTAATGTTGGAGTTAACGTGGGTACATAAGGGTGGAACGTTAGTGGAAAAAGTGAATGCCACTAACGTTCTCGAGCCCAAAATGGAACTCAACGTTAATCTCACTAAGTACCCATGCCTAATTCATATTTCTCTGTAAGTTGGGCCCACTAAAGATGAGAACTACTTCAACTCAAGATCCAGAGCCCACATCCAAGATGTGGAGAACTCACTAGAAGATCAAGAGGAGTAGTATGCATAGGAGTAGTTTTCAACTATAGAGAAGTTCCATTTTGTCGTGCTTCATCTTCCAGCGGTTCATGAAACCGTTGTAAAATATTTCGTGGTGGTTCAAAACCACCGCTAAATACCGATTTTGTTGTAGTGGTTAAACACTGGACTTTGGTCATGCATAGGTAATTATCATTAATTATTTTACTCCCCTGTTTTATTTTATTTTATTTTTTACATGTCATTGTCATTTTTTATGTATGTTTAAATTATGTGCAAGTACACTTAAATATATTAACACAGGTTAATGTATAACATGGTCCCTAAAACACTACAAGAGGCGCGGGACTTAACAGCCCCAAATTGTCGGCCGTTCTCCCCAACCGCTCCAAATTGCCTTATTTGTTGCGATTTCTGCTGCGTTAATACTCCCCCGCACCAAATAAACTGAACCGGGGTGTTACCTGCGGTAAAATACCAGCCCTTTTTCCAGAGCGCTGCTGTTCGAGTGAGTTGCTGCAGTTCTTCATGCGTTTTGATAGTCTGCCTCCAATAAATCCAAAATGGTTGCCCTCTTTGTCCCAACCGCATCTAATAACAAGGTGGGAGAAGTGGGTTGTTTCATTAAAGAACCAGAACCAATACATTAAGGCGCCAATAACTTTCCCTCTTTTTGGCGTGAACCCTAGCAGAGCATAGCGCCAATCGCGGGTCTCCTTCCACCACCGTCGTGACGTCGTCGGCAGCCTTCCCCCTTGCCCTTGCCCTGTTGTGCGCCGATCGCCCCCTCTCCCCTCTCTCAGGTTCGTTCTTGTCCCCTCCCCCAATTTAATTTGAGTGGCTGTTCATAAATTAATTTCAACATCAATTTCATCCCTGTGCCATGTGAACTTTTGGTGTCAAAAGCCTGTGAGGAACGATCCTCTCCCTCGTATGTTCCAATTTTCTCTCCCAATTTAGTGAGCAGATTTGATTTTCTTTTCCCAATTTCTGAACCCCTGAGTTTTGATACATTTGTGCTTAGTGCAATTTCATATTGGAATCCAGTTTTGCACTTTCAATTTGGATTAAACTAATGTACTTCCTGTGGGACTGTATGGTTGACTAAATTAAGTAGAATCCACTTTTAGTAAGCAAGAATATCTGCCATTTTTGTGTTTCTGTGTTCCAAGTTTGCTCCTCTATTCAAAGTATGAACCTTTCGAAAATAGCTATGTTTATGATGTTTGTTGATAGAAAATTAAATGAAAGAGTAACTTTGTGAAGCAGATTTATCAAAGGAGCAAGAGTAAACACACGGTGATAGTAGGATCAATTTAGTGGCACCAAGTGCAAACAATGAAAAACTATAGTAAACAATTTGAACGGTAGCATTTTTGTTAGAAGACAATGAGAGAAGGTACCATTTGATATATCTAAGTAAATACAAATAGCTTTCAAGCAGACCTTTACACCTTCAGGAAAGCAAAAGGAGCATAACTCCTTCCGAGGTACTGTTAGCTTCTTTCCAAGAGGATATTTGAAAAGTATCTGCATTTTCATTAAAAGATATTATCAACAATGAACCCTATTGATCCATAGGAATAGGCTAAGTTGAAATGATAAAGAGGGAGGACATGTTTAAGTCTGTACTATCAAATTATTTACTTGTGACCTCACTTGAAACGTAGCAGCATATTATACGCTAAAAAATTCCATCCATCATCAAAGTGCAGACATACCTCTAATATCCCAATATCTTTCAAAACTCGTGAAATTAATAAAACTCCTAAGAGAACCAAACACCTGACACTAACCATGCCTATAAAACCCATCTTTTACAAAGCTATTGAAATTAACATTAAATATTTATCAATAGATAACTACAAACAACTTTTAAATTATCCTTTGTATTTCTGATATGCTGAGATAGGCCAGTTAATTTTTTTATTCTTTGTTTATCATCACTTTCTCTGTTTTTGGGGATATCTCATCTAGCCCTTAAACCAATTTGGATTTTTCTGAGAATTATGATGTTTATGTATTTTATTTAAAATGAAGAGATGATAAAGCATTTTGTGAATTTTTGGCTTTTCTTGTCTTCATGGTAGACCAAGTGAAAGTGACTTGTATATTACTGCAAAAGATTTTATCTTCTTTTCTATTATTAGAACAATTGATAACAAGTTAATGGAATTTGTATAACCCAAAAACTGTACCTCTGACTTAGTGATGTGCATTAAGCCGTTTTCTTAATTTATTGTATTTTATTTTCCTGTTTCAAAGGCCAATGATTAGTTTAGTATTAGCCAGACTCAAGTCTTTGCTAATGACTTACACCTATAAAACTTGTCAAAATTAGCTGTAACAATTATTTTTTGATCAGATGTTTAATATGTTTAGTATTAGCCATTGTTCTGCATCTGTCACAATCCAATTGCATCTTTATGGTTATTTTTGGCTGCACAAGAATAAATATATTTATAGTTACTTTCACATGTATGTGATCACATATGACACTTCCATCATATAATGTTATAGGAGAATATTAACCACATATATATATAGCTAGCTAGTTACTACAAAATTAGAAGCTTTATGTGCAAATTTAAAGTTTAAAGTGGTCCTGCACACTTTATTCAAGCTTTATGTGTTACCTGCAAATTTAAACTTGAAGGGTGATTGATTGTGAGTGTTCATGATGTTTGGTGCAGGAGAATTCAATCATGCTTACCAATATTATTTCCTGTTTTGTTATTGCTAAATCTCAACGTGTTAAATAAATTTTTTGTTCCAGTAAAACCGGTAATTTGTGGTTTTAGTCTCGTTGTAATTTTTTTTATTTTGATCCTAATATTTTTAAAGGTGAGTAACCAGTTTTACAGCTTTTTTCTCACTTTTGAAAATATTTGGAACGAAGAAATAAGAAAATCTAATAGAGACAAAACTATTAATCATTAATATTATTACATGGATAAAATTTTATTTGAAATAAGATTAAATCAACGTTTGCAACCATACGGTAGATGGGATCTTAGGGAGAAGGTGGGATGATGATATTAGATTTGTATATTTAAAACGAAGAGGAAAAGAGACATACAAACTGTCATGTTACATTACTCAAAGTAAAATCAGGTGGTTGATCAGAGTCTTGTGTTTAATATTATTATTAAGTGGAGTGAATTAGTGTGTTTGTCCATTTCTTCCCAGTCTTTTTATTGGGTTGTTGCCATTTTTAATTTGGTATCCAAATATGCTATGACTATATTTGCTATTTATTTTTAGCATACTTGCCTTTTTCTTTTTTTTTTTAACTGAGTATTGCTATACATAAAAAAATTATTTTTATGCTACTTTTATGATAATAGCCAATAGGTAATTAAGTTAAATAATAATAATAATAATAATGTATATATGCATGAGGGCTTTACCCGTTACAATAATTTGTATGATAGTATCTTTTGTTTTGTGGTAAAGTTAACCCTCTCTATATTTTTGGCTGGTTGATGTGCCCTTAGATTTTTAAGTCCATTGCGCAATTACTTCACTGCAATTGGCAGAATTTGCATTTTATCTTTGCAGGAGAAAGATTTATAAATTGAGAAGATAGATAAAGTGAAAAGTAAAAGCTTACACATTATTTAATTTGTAATTGGAGTCTTATTTTTTTTATTTTATCAACCTTGGTTTTTTTAGAAGAGCTTGATTCAGAAATAGTCTAGTAAGAAGAAGAAAAATCAAATTCTTGCTTGCTCAATCACCAAATTATTTTTCTGTTTTTTTTACGCTGTATCTATATTATTGTTTCCATGTTTAGTATTTTGCTTTTATTTGGTTGTACTTGTCTGTTCAATATCTACTTTCTCTGGTAAGGACCACTTCTATTACTTGGTGCTCTATGCTTATGTGGTGAGCTTCCCTGGCGACCTAATAGCCTTTTATATGTTGCTGAATAGCTTCTTCCACTCAATGGTTTTGGACATGTAATGATTGCAGGCCATCAATTCTCACGGACTTTATTATGTTCCTTTGTATGATACCTTAGGTATGTGTGATGGTGTTTTTGTGGAAAAACGAATTTCCAACACACATATCTAACCGGCAAGTATACCGGGTCGCATCAAGTAGTAATAACTCACTTAGAGTAAGGTCGATCCCACAGGGATTGATGGATCAAGCAACTTTAGTGGGTGATTAGTTTAGTCAAGCTAACATTGAAGTGAATTGTGTGAAGTTGATCAACAGAAAGTAAATTGCAGGAATGATAAAGTTGCAGAATCTAAATGGGCAGAAAACTTAAAGAGCAAGAAAGTAAAATAGCTGAAACTTAAATTACACGAAAAGTAAATTGCATTAAATGTAAAGGGGATTGGGTGCAAAAAATTTAATATTCAACAAGAAAATGTAAAGAGCAATCAAGCAGAGAAGTAAAAGATGAAATAAGTGCAGCAGATTTAAATAGAAATGGAAAATTGCTTGAAGAAGCAACACAGAATGTAACTCAGCTTGATTTTGAAATTTAAAGAGACAAGATCTCAGGGAATCAATGAGACTAGAAAACAAGTCTAGATCTCAATTCCTTCCTTGATCAAAGTAGAAAGAAGATTAAAGAAGAAAGAAAGATGGAAGCAGTAAATGAGAACGCAGATTCAACTTTCAATTCTTAGAAATTATGCAGAAGATGAACAAAGATGGATTTCAGATTAAAGATTGAAACAGAATTTCTCCAACCTCAATCCAAAGTTTCAAAATAGAAATGAAAACTAAAAGAGAGAGCTCTCAAATCCTAATACTCCCTAGTGGAGCTAGCCCCCCTAATCGAGCTAGCCCCCCTTTCTAATGGAGCCTCTTGATGCCTTTATATAGGCTTTACAAAATGAAAAAATGAAAATGAAATTAAAACAAATTACAAAAATGAAAATCCTAATTTAATTGATCCATGTGCCTTTGAGTGATGATGTGGGCTTTGCTTGCTTTGGATTTGAGGAGAAATGGGTTTGGTTGGTCTTGAGTCAATTTGGAGAGGAATTGAATTTAAATAGAATTTTGGTTGAATTTTGGCCCATGAGTGTTTGCTCCCAGGAGGCTGCCCTGCCCTTGTAGAGGGCAGAGCAGGACATGGTGCATGCGGCCTCATTGCGTGCGTGCTTGGTGCTGGCCGTGCCAAGTTGTGTGCGCGCCCAAGCTCCTTGCCTTTACTTCCTTGAAGGTCTTGTGTTCGAACCTTGGTGAAAGCACTTGAGGAGCAATTTTTCCTTGATTTTCCATGAAGAGAGCATGACATTGCCCTGCTCTCCAAGAGGGCAGAGCAGAAAAATGAGCGCTACTTTGCTTTGGGGTGAGGCTCCAGCTTCGAACCTTGGTGGAAGCACATTGGTTTATTTTCTCTTATTTTTGGCCCTTAAAGATGCCTTTCATTCATGCATCAATTTTACGCCGAATATGAATTGCTATATATCGTTGGAAAGCTCTGAATGTCAGCTTTCCAACGCAACTGGAAGCACATCAATCAGACGTCTGTAGCTCAAGTTATAGCCCTTTGAAGTAGGCATGGTCATGTTGTGAACGGCCAGATTTTAACTTAGCGAAAATTTGCTCCAACCTCACTTTGTTTCATCATGATTCTGCCCTGCCCTTGGCAAGAGCAGAGCAGTGTGTGCTGATTGCTTATTCTTCATTAATTTGGTCATGGGCCACGCTTTTAAAAGCATGGCCTAAGCCTCCAAAGTGTGCTCCAACTTCAAAGTGTGCTCCAAAGCTCTTTTTTCCTCTTTTTTTTGTGCTTCTTTGCTTCTTTTTCTTCTTATTTCCTACAAGATTTATAAAATTAAAAGATCAAGGAAATCTTCCAATTAAGCACAAAAGAATGCAATATTTAAGCACTAATCATCAATTTCTTGTATGAAAAAGCATAGAAAAATAGCTATATGATGACATGTCATCAATGTGCAGACACAGACCTTGTTGAGCATATTTCATGGTGACTCTTTTACTTAACTGCAAGCATAGTTTCATTTTCCAATATATTTTCACAAGACTTGTGATAAAACTGAAAAATGTGTGGCCTTGTGGGGCTCATGTAACTCTTACATTTAACAAATGAATTCACTAATCCATTTGCAATTTTTTTTGAATAATTTATCTTTGGTGAACAAGAATTATTCAAGGGCCAATTCACACTTGCATTGGGAATTCCCATGGTTATTTAGCAGTTTTTATATTATTTCCAAATAAAATTATCAAGAAATAAGTTAGTTCACGAATTTGTGTTTTTGAAATCTTAACCAATTTATGAATAAAGCTACATTGTGTTTGGAAATTTTGTAATTATTAAGCATGCACCGAAACCTGTCACACCAAATGTGGTAACTTATCTTTCAAAACAATGATGACATTTGAAATTTAACAGCATGCAGAAAAATTGAAACTCTGCATTAAAGAACATCCAATTGTACAGATATTGATAATCAATTACAAGTTGTTTAGGTTCTATATCAGGCTTAAGGTTCAAGGATGGATATATGTGCCATCCTAATACTTTCTCTAATTATAATGACCATTGTTTTTGACACACGGATATGACTTAGGTGCTGTGGCTGTAGAGTTTATTATATGCCATGCAGAGGTATCTGTATCATTTGTAGAAGAAAAGAAAATACCGGATGTTCGCCTATTAAAATACCTTCTTTTTTTATATTGGTTTACTATTTTTGAAAGATTAGCTACTGTGTACAATACATTGACTCTTATCTATCTTTTTCCTGAAAATGTTTTAGCTATTGAAGACATTTCCAAATACCACAAAATATCTCAAGAGTAAGAAGTTCCTTTGATTCTATCCATTCCTTCAGATATTTGTACAGAAAAATATATTCATGAAAAAGAAGCAATCACCTCTTTTTCTTTGTGCAGCGCCTGTGAGCTTTGGGAAGGTTACACCTGAACAAAAGCAAGAAGTTGAAAAGTTTGGGTTGGCAATATATTCGTGGGATGAACTTATAACTAAAAGAGCAGACAAGCAGGTCAGTTATTAGTTATCACCCTTGAATGCTAATATCCATATGTCGTTGTCAGTGTTGTAAACTCTGGATCATACTTTGACCTTTTTCCTTCCTTTGTTTTCCCTTTGTCATTAAACTATTAAGATAGTTGTCTGATCATTATTTTAGAGGAGCATACTAACAATTCTTTTGACTTTCTAACAATTTCCAAACAGTCCATGCTCATCTTTACCTTAACCTCTGCTAATTAGAATTTAGGTGAAAATAATTACAACCTCACAAGATGCACAAAATAATGAGTCAATCCTATGTCTTCCATACTCAAAATAAGTCTTCATTTCTTTAATTGAAAAGGAAGGCAGTGGAGAATGAAGTAGTAGCCGAGAAGACTAAAAGACAGGCGGTGGAGGATGAAGTAGCATCTGAGAAGACCAAAAGACAGGCAGTGGAGGATGAAGTAGCAGTTGGGAAGGTCAGGATGCAGGCAATGGAGAGTGCTTTGTTATGTCTACTTCAAGGGCAAGGTAGGAAGCTGCCATCAGACGTCGCCACATGGATGAGTGCGTTGGAGGGACAGAATAGAAAGTAGATCTTAGGATTGTGGAACCTTTTCTTCTTTCAGATATACACTTTTATTTTGTTGATTATGCAACTCTTAGTAAGGAGTACACTTTGTTGATATTCGGATAATTATATTAATTAAATTAATGGTTTTGCTATTGTCGTTTACCCTGCAATTTATTTTTCGGGATTTTAAATAATTTAACTTACTAATATTAAGAACGATTTAAAAAAAATGAAAAAAATGTACATTGAAATAAAAAACAGCGTGGATTGCCAGTGTACAAAATACTATTTTTGCGGCCATTTGACCGGAAAATAGTGGCGGTTGCGTATTAGCCGTTAGAAATTTGAAAAATCAGGTTAGGAGACTGCCGCCAGTTACATTTCAAAAATCATTGGTCGTTAAACCGCGAAGTTTTCAAACCGCCGGTAAATACATTAGTCTTTAAACCGTGGCCATTAAACGGCGGCAGTTTCAAACCGCCGAACATTTCGTGTCGATCATAGATTTCCAGATCGCGGCGGTTTCAAACCGCCGCTAAACATTGCGACGCTAATCTTGGGTTTTGCTGTGGTTGTGCCAGCGGTTCCTGAGAAGCGCCGCAAAATCATATAACCACCCCCTAATAGGCGATGCTTAACAAACCGCTGGAATCCCGTTTCGCGGCGGTCGGAAACCGCCGCAAATCACTCCAGGAACCGCCGCTATTTCCCGGTTCCCTTGTAGTGAATTGGGATCCAATCACTTAAGATTGCCAAGGAGATCAATGAATGCATTGATTGAGGAAGAGATGATAATGAACTTGATCCGGAGAATGCAACATCTCCTGAACCCAATGATTACCCCATTTCTGATCTTACCCATTCTCTTTACTTTCTGTCATTTATTTTCATGCTCATTACCCCAAATCGCCATTTAGGATTCTGCACTTTAATTTCTGTATTTACTTTTCACTCATTTAAATTTCTGCAAATTCCCAATCTAAATTCTGTTTAGCTCAACTAGCATATTCTTCTAACTAAAGTTGCTTGACCAATCAATCCTTGTGGGATTCAACCTCACTCTATTGTGAGTTTTACTTGACGACAATTCGGTATACTTGCCGAAGGGAGATTTGTTGAGAGACATGTTTTCATGCATCAGATGGTCTCTGAGCACAGGGTGGGGCTTGTTGGTAGCTACGAGGCGGTCCACCAAATCTATCAGTTGGGCATGAATTGTAGAATGGTCTTTGTCCATGATATCTAGGAAGATGTTGTTGCCTAAAGAGGTGATCAGATCCTCGTGGCTCCATCCATCTTTGATTGCTTAGACCTTGATGCATAGTCCTGTTATAGCTTCCATTCCTTGCAACAAAATTAGAACCAAACTCAAAGCGAGAGGGGTGAGAATTCATAGTAGTTATCAGAAATAAAGGGGAAGAGAAAAAAAACAAATAAACAAGTAAAAGAAAAAAAATACTTACAATAACCAATACTAAAGCACATGTTTGCAATTCCCCGGCAACGGCGCCATTTTGAAGAGAGGATTTTTGCGTGGTCTAGAATTCATAATAAATTCCCGTTGAAAGTATAGCTTCTAAACCAACAAAAGTCCTTTCTTACAAACGTTTTGGTTGTCACAAGTAACAAACCCCTTTAAAATTGATAACCGAGTATTTAAACCTCGGGTCGTCTTCTCAAGGAATTGCAGGGAGGTATGTTCTTATTATTGGTTATGAAGATTATAAATCGGGGTTTTAAAGATGAGGAACAAGTCATTTAAATTGCAATTAAAATAAATAAAAGACTGTAAAATAAATAAATAACCATAAAATAAAATTTTGACAAGGTATGAGAAATTGGAAGTCCTATCCTAGTTATCCTTATCAGGTGTGATGAGAATTGGGTTTTAATCCCACTTAGTTAACCTTTACTAAAGCAAAGGAAAGTCAAGTGGACTAATTAGTTTGATCCTCAAGTCCTAGTCAATCCCTGTGCCAATTTCAACCACTGCTGAGTTTGACAACTCAAGAGTTACCAATTAATCAACCAAAGCCAAAAGGGAATAAAATCTACTTGAATGAAAATAATTTGGATAGAGCCCAAGCATCAATAACTTAAATTAGAAAAAACAATCATAAGTCTGAAATACCTCAAATAATATTAATTAAGAAAATCATAACATGAATGTCATTAAACCAAATTGGCAACATATATAATTAAAAATAAGAGAAGTCAAAATAAAGGAATATTGAACCTGATATGAAGATGAGATAAATCCTAAATCCTTTAAGAGGAATCCTAATCCTAAATCCTAAGAGAGAGGAGAGAACCTCTCTCTCTAAAAACTACATCTCAAACTAAAAATTATGAATTATGAAAAGCATGTTGAGTCTCTACATGCCCCCTGACTGTAATCTGTGTTTCTGGGCCAAAAATTGGGTTGAAATATGGCCAAGAATCTCTGCCAGTGACTTTTGTAATTTTGCAAATCGCGCACGTCACGCGTCTGCGTCGTCCACGCGATCGCGTCACTCAGCATTTTTCGTATCACGCATGCGCGTCGTCCATGCATTCGCGTCGTTCGTTCAGCTTCCAATCTGCGCAGTCGTGTCAGGCACACGAACGCGTCACTCTAATTTCTTCCATTTTGTGCGGTCGCGTGAGCCATGCAACCGCGTGACTTTTCGCTGGTCATCTCCTCAATTCTTTGTGTTCCTTCCATTTTTCCACGCTTCCTCTTTATTCTCTAAGTCATTCCTGCCCTATGAAGCCTGAAACACTTAATACACAGATCAAGGCATCGAATGGTAATAGGAGAGGATTAAGATTAGCTAAATTAAGACTAAAGAAGCATGTTTTCAATCATATAACTAAACTAGGAAGGAATTGTAAAATCATGCAAATCCTATGAATAAGTGGGTGAAAAGCTTGATAAAACCACTCAATTAAATACAATATAAACCATAAAATAGTGGTTTATCAGTCTTTCATTGCTCTGTCTTTCGACTTTTCTTCAGAGCTTTTCTCCTTTCTCCAGGTTGGTTCTACTTTCTGCTTCTCTACTTCTTTCGCCGCTTTTTCCTTTGATTCTTGGTGAAGCTTTGATTTTGCTTGCATGCTTGAAAGTTTGATCCTTTATGCTTGGTTGCTATGATGCATTTTTCTGGTATTTCTCCTGATGATTAGGGTCTCTTAGGGCTTTGTATGTTTTATTGCCCTTTCTGTAGCTTTCTGGAATAATAACTTTGGCTTCGTTTGGTTCCTCTGGAGAAAAAGGTTACGTCTTTAATATCCTCTGTATGGGATTTTTGTTGTTTTGTTTGAGCTGCTACTTTTGTTGTTCCTTTGATGACTTTGTTCGAAGAGGGTTATTTTTTTTTTGTTGGGAGATGGTGTGAGTCTTCATTCTGTTATTGCCTCCAAAGGATGCCCCTGATCCTTGGGTTGTGTCCTGGGGTTTTCCTTTTTACTGCTGAGTCTGCTATCTGCTGTTTACTTTTGCTTTCTGAGTTGTTTGTCTGGTTTTCCGAGTAGTTTTAGTAATCCATCTTCTTTTTTTTGTTTGTAGGACTAGTTGTCCATATCTTCTCGCAAAAATATTGTAGAGACATCTTCTAAGGTTCCTGAGGGGATGTCCGATTGGTTGGACTCCTTTATTTTAATGTGTGTTTCTGTGGTGAACGCTGAGTTTCATGTAAAGCTGAGAAAACATCATAGGATTTGTGGTAGTGATGCCCAGGAGAGGGATTATGAGCTTGTAGCGCCTTATTCTGATGAGAGGGTTTGTTTTCCAACCTCGGTCAAGGGGGAGTGTCCCTTCTTCTATGCATATGATTACTTCTTCAGCCAGTTGAACATTACTTTTCCCTTTACTGCCTTTGAGACCAACTTGTTGTGGTCGTGTAACGTTGCCCCATCCCAGCTCCATCCGAATTCTTAGGGCTTTATCAAGATCTTTCAGTTTCTTTGTCATGAGTTAGGCGTCAAACCTTCTCAGACTCTCTTTCTTTATCTCTTCGTTTCAGCCAAGCCCAGGGCTTCTTCCAAAAAGAAAGCCTCTTGGGTTTCTTTTAGATCCGCCCAGGGACATAAAATTTTTTCTATGTATGATGAGTCCTTTAAGGATTTTAAGAACTATTTCTTTAAGGTTCGGGCTGTCGAGGGAGCTCGCCCCTTTTTTCTTGACGAGAACGATGAGCCTGCTTTTCCTTTGGAGTGGCAGAAGAATGTGACAGTGTCTCGTTATACATGGGAGATGCTCGACGAGGTTGAGCGGGCTTTAGTAACTGTTCTTAAAGATATATGGGGGAACCTCCCCATCTTGATACCAAAAGATTTATGGGGGACCCGTCCCTGGTCGGAACTATGTTGGATACTAGCTGACTTGTTTTTGACCTTGTTTTTACCTTTGCTTCCTTTTATTTCGTATTTGTAATCTATTTTTATGGTTGATTCTGTTTTTCAGAGATGTCTAAAAATAATAAATCCATCAGGGCCTTTAAAAAGGCAAGGAAGGCTGCTGCTGCTCAAAACATATCGGTCAAGGTGGCTGGAGAGGGGTCTTCTCAGGTTCAGATGAAGCCGTCCGTGCCGAGTTCACCTAGACCGAGGAGGATGATCCCTACTCCCTGGGTTCGTCTGGCTGACCCTCCACAAACTTCGATCTCAGACTAGATCTTCTGTACTAGTCGGAGCTGTTGTGTCCGACTTGCAGGACTTGATGATGGAGCTGATCCTTCATCACCGGAGGGTGATGGTACCTGCAAGGGACTTCGATGCTTAAGTTAGCAAGGGTATTAAGCAGGTATTGAGTAGAATCAGAGTATGAGTTATACCTGGGTGCTCCAGCATATTTATAATGGTGCGGAGTGACCTTTTTAGATAAGATAAGTTAGTTATCTTATCTTATCTTATCTTATCTTATCTTTGAGTGAGGTCTTCGTATCTTCAAGGGAACTGCCCTTATCTCTTTAGGCTTGGGCTGCCCGCGGATTTGGGTCGTGTTCCTCTATTTGGGCCATTTACTGGGCTTTCCTGGCAATTTGGCCGAGCTCTTTAAGAAGAGGTCGGATAGTCAGACCTGAAGATGTCGATTGCTCTGTTGCTAAACATCCCGGGTCGGATGGCTCGATCCTGGGTATGAACAGGTGCTTAAGTGTAGGTTTATGTGATGAAATCTACCCAAATCAAGCTAAAATATATAAGAAAATATGGACTCATCAATCTCCCGGTTGGAAACTTCGGCTTGGCCGTTTGTTTGTGGGTGATAGGCCGTGGCTACTTTATGTATGATGCCGTATTTCTTCATTAGTCCCTCCATTCTTTTGTTGCAAAAATGTGAACCTTGGTCACTCATTCCTTTGAGGTCCATAATGTCTACCTCCCTCGGAGGAATGGAAAGCTTCGAAGATTGAGTGGAATTTGGTTTGTGGAATGCACCTCCAAATTACTTGGTCCGCTCCACATCTCCAAAGGTATGGGTCATCCCATACCTAGTATTTGGATTTGCTTTTTAGCTTATCCTTTTGGTTCTTGGAGAGATTGGGAGGAAAGGTGCGGGATACCAAGTAATTGGCCATTAGTGTATACCAAGGAATGGCTTCTGAGATTGCATGCAAGCCCTCAAGGGGAAAAGAATCATTAATAGGAGTGGCATCACCTTTAGTTTGTTCAAGGCGACTTAAGTGATCCGCCACTAGGTTTTGCAAACCACTCCTATCTTTGATTTCCAAGTCAAATTCTTGCACCAAGAGAACCCATCTAATCAGTCTCGGCTTGGATTCTTTTTTAGCCAACAAATAATTTAACGCTGCATGATCTGAATACACTACTACCTTAGAACCAAGAAGGTAGGCTCGGAATTTATCCTAAGCGAAAACAATAGCCAAGAGTTCTTTTTTGGTAGTAGTGTAGTTGGATTGGGCTCCATCTAGTGTTTTTTATGCAAACGCGGCTCCCACCGCATAGTTTGAAGCATCACACATTATTTCGAATGGCCGACTCCAATCCGGCCCTCTCACGATGGGAGCTTGGGTCAATGCTACCTTGAGCTTGTCAAAAGCCTCGATGCACTCCTTGCTTAGATCAAACTCAATGTCCTTTTGCAACAATCGAGATAGTGGCAACGCTACCTTACTAAAGTCATTGATAAATCTTCGATAAAATCCTGCATGTCCAAGGAACAGACGGACTTCCCGCTCGGAGGAGGGGTAAGGCAAGCTAGTTATAACATTTATCTTTGCGAGATCTACGAAAATGCCTTCTTTGGAGACAATATGTCCTAAAACAATGCCTTACCTAACCATAAAATGACATTTCTCAAAATTTAAGACAAGGTTTGTTTTAGTGCATCTTTCCAAGACATTTTCAAGATTAGCCAAGCAATGATCAAAAGAATCACCATATACTCTAAAGTCATCCATGAGCACTTCCATACATTGCTCTAGGAAATCCGCAAATATGCTCATCATGCACCTTTGGAAAGTTGCCGGTACATTGCATAAGCCGAATGGCATACACTTGTAGGCATAAGTTCCAAAGGGACAAGTAAATGTTGTTTTTTCTTGGTCCTCTTGAGCAATGTGTATTTAGAAGTACCCTGAATAGCCGTCTAGAAAACAATAATGAGATTTACCGGATAACTGATGAGCGGATAATTTGTATGCTTTTTGGCATTGTTTTTAGTATGTTTTTGGTATGATATAGTTAGTTTTTAGTATATTTTTATTAGTTTTTAGTTAAAATTCACTTTTCTGGACTTTACTATGAGTTTGTGTATTTTTCGGTGATTTCAGGTATTTTCTGGCTGAAATTGAGGGACCTGAGCAAAAATCTGATTCAGAGACTAAAAAGGACTGCAGATGCTGTTGGATTCTGACCTCCCTGAACTCGAAGTGGATTTTCTGGAGCTACAGAAGCCCAATTGGCGCGCTCTCAACGGCGTTGGAAATTAGACATCCTGGGCTTTCCAGCAATATATGATAGTCCATACTTTGCCCAAGATTTGATGGCCCAAACCGGCGTTCAAAGTCACCCTCAGAAATTCCAGCGTTAAACGCCGGAACTGGCATAAAACTTGGAGTTAAACGCCCAAACTGGCATGAAAGCTGGCGTTTAACTCCAGAAAAGGTCTCTACACGAAATTACTTCATTGCTCAGCCCAAGCACACACCAAGTGGGCCCTGAAGTGGATTTTTATGTCATTTACTCATCTCTGTACACCTTAGGCTACTAGTTTTCTATAAGTAGGACCTTTTACTATTGTATTTTCATCTTTGGACATCTAGTTCCTAGATCATATCTGGGTAGTTATCTTTGTTCTGATGCTATCTTAGATCATTGGGAGGCTGGTCTCACGGCCATGCCTAGACCTTGTTCTTATGTATTTTCAACGGTGGAGTTTCTACACACCATAGATTAAGGTGTGGAGCTCTGCTGTACCTCGAGTAT
>NC_029775.3:82421971-82422793 GCF_000817695.3 Arachis duranensis | reverse complement strand
AGTGCACTTGCTGGTTAGTTGTGCGAAGTTGTGTAATGCCATGGTATTGAGCTACCAAGTTTTTGGGGTTCGTGTCCGGGGATTATGAGAGTTGTGAAAAAGTATTGTTCACAATTTCGCGCACCAAGTTTTTGGCGCCGTTGCCGGGGATTGTTCAAGTTTTGAGCAAGCTTTTGGTAACATCAGTGCCAAAATCCGACAACAACACCAAGTTTTTGGCGTTATTGCCGGGGATTGTTCAAGTTTGGACAACTGACGGTTCATCTTGCTGCTTAGATTAGGTATTTATTTTTTCGAAATTCTTGAAGATGAATTCTAGAGTTTCATGATGATTTGTTGAAATCTGGCTGGCTGAGAGGCCATGTCTAATTTCATTGGACCGAGGTTTCAACTTATCACCACAAGAGCTTGTTGATTTCTATCAATCTTGCTCTTGGAGCAGTGATCTGCTAAGGGCTTGGCTGGCCTTTGGCCATGTCTAGTGTTTTGGACCGAAGCTTTCTTTGAAAGCTTGGCTGGCTGTGAAGCCATGTCTGATTCCTGGACCGGAGTCTTAGACTAGCATTGCACTGATTCCTGGAATTCTCATTAAGAATTTTGATACCTTTCTCCACTTAATTTTCGAAAAACACAAAAAAAATAAAAAAAAAATCATAAAATCCAAAAATAATTCTTGTTTGAGTCTAGTGTCTCATGTTAAGTTTGGTGTCAATTGCATGTTTCTGTTCTTATTGCATCCATGCATGTGTCTTAAGAATCCTCAAGTAATTCTTGATGATTTTCGTGCTCTGATCTTTGAATTCTATTGACTTGAGTGTTTTG
>NC_029775.3:82420918-82421754 GCF_000817695.3 Arachis duranensis | reverse complement strand
TTTTCAAAATCAAATCTTTTTCAAATCAATTTTCCAATCAAATCTTTTTCAAAATCAATTTCTTTCCATTTTTAAAGATACTTACTATCAATTAATGATTTGATTCAACATTTCAAGTATGTTACCTTTTCTGTTGAGAAAGGTTTAATGTTTGAATCATATCTTTTCTTGTTAGTCAAGTTTTTAATTTTCAAATCAAATCTTTTTAAAATGTTTTTCAAATCATATCTTCTCAATCACATTTTTTTTATCAATCATATCTTCTTAACCACATCTTTTTCAAAATAGTTTTCAATCAAATCCTTTGGATTTCTAATTTCAAAATCTTTTTCAAAAATCACTTGATTTCTTTTCCATTTTCATTTTCGAAAATTAAGTAATGTTTTTCAAAAAAATGTTTTCAAATTCTCTACTTAATTTTCGAAAATCAATTCCCTCCTTCTCACATCCTTCTATTTATGGACTAACACTATCCTTTAATGCAAAATTCGAACTCCATCTTCTTTGATAAGTTCGAATTTTCTACTTCTGTCTTCGACTCTTCTTTTCCTCTGACACTTCAAGGAATCTTTATACTGTGACATAGAGGATTCCACATTTTCTTGTTCTTTTCTCTTTCTTATGAGCAGGAGCAAAGACAAAGGCATTCTTGTTGAGGCTGATCCTGAACCTGAAAGGACCTTGAAGAGAAAGCTCAGAGAAGTCAAAGCACAACTCTCTTTAGAGCACCTGACCGAATTCTTCAAAGAAGAAGAACACATGGCAGCCGAAAACAACAACAATGCCAACAATGCAAGGAAGGTGCTGGGTGACTTTACTGCACCTACTCCCGACTT
>NC_029775.3:82414902-82415972 GCF_000817695.3 Arachis duranensis | reverse complement strand
AGGTCTCTCCTAACCGAGCGTTTTCTTCCATGTTGATATATTTTTCTGCTCGTTCCTGTACTTTGTCTAAGGAGGTCGGGTACTTTTTTGATATAGACTGGCTAAAAGGTCCCTCTCGTAGGCCGTTGATGAGTCCCATGATGGCGGCTTCTGTTGGTAAACTTGTATGTCCATGCACGTTTTGTTGAATCTTTCCATGTAGTTGCGGAGGCTCTCCCGATCTCCTTGTTTGATCCCTAGTAAGCTGGGGGCGTGCTTGGCCTTATCTTTCTGAATGGAGAATCTGGCTAAGAATTTTTTAGCTAGGTCATCAAAGCTTGAGATGGACTTTTGGGGTAGGTTGTCGAACCATCAGATTGCTATTTTTGTGAGAGTTGTTGGAAAGACTTTACAGCGAACAGCATCTGGGGCGTTGATGAGCGGATAATTTGTACGCTTTTTGGCATTGTTTTTAGTATGTTTTTGGTATGATATAGTTAGTTTTTAGTATATTTTTATTAGTTTTTAGTTAAAATTCACTTTTCTGGACTTTACTATGAGTTTGTGTGTTTTTCTGTGATTTCAGGTATTTTCTGGCTGAAATTGAGGGACCTGAGCAAAAATCTGATTCAGAGACTAAAAAGGACTGCAGATGCTGTTGGATTCTGACCTCCCTGCACACGAAGTATATTTTCTGGAGCTACAGAAGCCCAATTGGCGCGCTCTCAACGGCGTTGGAAAGTAGACATCCTGGGCTTTCCAGCAATATATGATAGTCCATACTTTGCTCAAGATTTGATGGCCCAAATCGGCGTTCAAAGTCACCCTCAGAAATCCCAGCGTTAAACGCCGGAACTGGCACCCGAATGGGAGTTAAACGCCCAAACTGGCACTAAAGCTGGCGTTTAACTCCAAGAAGAGTCTCTGCACGAAAATGCTTCATTGCTCAGCCCAAGCACACACCAAGTGGGCCCGGAAGTGGATTTTTATGTCATTTACTCATCTCTGTACACCTTAGGCTACTAGTTTTCTATAAGTAGGACCTTTTACTATTGTATTTTCATCTTTGCACATCTAGTTCCTAGATCATG
>NC_029775.3:82392996-82414696 GCF_000817695.3 Arachis duranensis | reverse complement strand
TGAATGACTGTGACGTGCTTCAAACTCCTAGCAGGCGGGGCGTTAGTGACAGACGCAAAAGAATCACTGGATTCTATTCCGGCCTGATTGAGAACCGACAGATGAATTCCGCTATGCTGTGACAGAGCATATGCAATCCCTTTCACTGAGAGGATGGGAGGTAGCCATTGACAACGGTGAAACCCTGCACAAGCTTGCCATGGAAAGGAATGAGAAGGATTGGATGAAGACAGTAGGAAAGCAGAGAGACGGAAGGGAAGGCATCTTCATGCGCTTATCTGAAGCTCCTACCAATGAATTACATAAGTATCTCTATCTTTACCTTTGTGTTATTTTCGTTCATCACCATTACCATTTGAGTTTGCCTGACTAAGATTTACAAGATGACCATAGCTTGCTTCAATACTAACAATCTCCGTGGGATCGACCTTTACTCGCGTAAGGTTTATTACTTGGACGACCCAGTGCACTTGCTGGTTAGTTGTGCGAAGTTGTGTAATGCCATGGTATTGAGCTACCAAGTTTTTGGGGTTCGTGTCCGGGGATTATGAGAGTTGTGAAAAAGTATTGTTCACAATTTCGCGCACCAATAACCGATCAAGCATTTGGTCGATAAATGGTATGGAAAAATGATCCTTTCTAGTGACCGTGTTCAACCTTCGGTAGTCAATGCACACCCGTCAAGAGTTTTGCACCCTTGTTGCTATAAGCTCTCCGTTCTCATTTTTAATGGTGGTCACCCCAGACTTCTTTGGCACAACTTGAACGGGACTCACCCATTCACTATCCGAAATGGGGTAGATGATATCCACTTCTAATAACCGGGTAACCTCTTTTTTCACAACCTCTAGAATGGTAGGATTTAGTCGCCTTTGAGGTTGTCGATCGGGTCTAGCTCCTTCCTCTAGGAATATTTGGTGCTCGCATACTTGGGGGCTTATTCCCACTAGATCCACCAAGCTCCACCCTATTGCCCTTTTATTCTTCCTCAAAACACATAGCAAATTTTCTTCTTGTGGAGGAGTGAGTTCCTTTGCAACAATTACCGGGAACTTGTGGGCTTCATCAAGATATGAGTACTTTAGGTGGGGTGGTAGTGGCTTCAATTCTAGCTTTTGGCCTTGACTTGATACTTGAACTTCCAGAGGATCCGGATGGGGCAATGTGTTCATTTCACTTGGGTCTTCACTTACTTCTTCAATCATATGCTTCTCATCTAACTTTGCATAATGCACTTCGGCCATAATGTTATCAATTAGATCACACCGGAATATGGAATGATTCTTCGGTGGGTGCTTCATGGCTTTTTCTAAGCTAAAACTCACGACTCTTCCATCTATCTCAAATGAGTAGGTTCCCGAATAGGCATCCAACTTGAATCTAGAGGTCCTCAAAAATGGCCTTCCAAGTAGGATAGATGATGTCCTCTCGGCTCCACTCGATGGCATCTCAAGGACGTAAAAATCGATTGGAAACACCAACCCTTTTTATGTTCACCAATACGTCTTCTGCCACACCCGTGACGGTTATTATGCTCTTATCTGCCAAGACAAACCTAGCAGCCGACCGCCTCAATGGAAGTAGCTTAAATAAATGATAAACGGAAAGAGGCATAATACTAATGCATGCACCGAGATCACACACACAATCAAGGAATTGAACTCTGGTGCACGAAATTGTGATCTCAATGGCGCCAATAACTTGGTACGCACAATTGTAATCTCAACTCTTTTTCACAACTTCGGACAACTAACCAGCAATTGTACTAGGTCGTCCAAGTAATAAACCTTACGTGAGTAAGGGTCGATCCCACAGAGATTGTCGGCTTGAAGCAAGCTATGGTCATCTCGTAAATCTCAGTCAGGCGGGTTCAAATGGATATAGAGTTTTGATAATTAAAAGATAAATAAAACATAAAATAATGATAGAGATACTTATGCAATTCATTGGTAGGAATTTCAGATAAGCGTATGGAGATGCGTTATTCCTTTTGAATCCCTATTTTTCTACTGCCTTCATCCAATCCTTCATACTCCTTTCTATGGCAAGCTGTACGTTGGGGATCACCATTGTCAATGGCTACCGTCCGTCCTCTCAGGGAAAATGATCTAAATGCACTGTCACCGCACGGCTAATCATCTGTCGGTTCTCACTCATGTTGGAATAGGATCCATTGATCCTTTTGCGTTTGTCACCACGCCCAACACTTGCGAGTTTGAAGCTCGTCACAGTCATCCCATCCCAGATCCTACTCGAAATACCACAGACAAGGTTTAGACTTTCCGAATCTCAAGAATGCTGCCAATTGATTCTAGCTTATACCACGAAGACTCTGATTGTGAACCAGAAGGCTAAGAGATATGCATTCAAGCTCGTTTGCATGTAGAACGGAAGTGTTTGTCAGACACGCATTGATAGGTTGAGAATGACGATGAGCGTCACATAATCATCACATTAATCATGTTCTTGTGTGCGAATGGATATTTCAGAACAAGAATAAGCATGAATTGAATAGAAAATAGTAGTAATTGCATTAATACTCGAGGAACAGCAGAGCTCCACACCTTAATCTATGGTGTGTAGAAACTCCACCGTTGAAAGTACATAAGTGATGATGATCCAGGCATGGCCGTGAGGCCAGCCTCCAATGTCTAAGATAGCATAAAATTGATCAAAGATCCCAGCATAACCCAGACATCTAATACAATGAGAAAAAGTCCTATTTATACTAAACTAGTTACTAGGGTTTACAAAGATAAGTAAATGATGCAGAAATCCACTTCCGAGCCCACTTGGTGTGTGCTTGGGCTGAGAATTGAAACTTTCATGTGTAGAGACTTCTCTTGGAGTTAAACGCCAGTTTGCAGCCTATTTTAGGCGTTTAACTCTAGCTTGTAACCTGTTTCTTGCGTTTAACGCCAGAATAGGGCAGGGAGTTGGCGTTTGAATGCCCATTTGCGTCGTCAAAACTCGAGCAAAGTATGGACTATTATATATTGCTGGAAAGCCCAGGATGTCTACTTTCCAATGCAATTGAGAGCGTGCTATTTGGGTTTCTGTAGCTCCAAAAATTCCATTTCGAGTGCAGGGAGGTCAGAATCCAATAGCATCAGCAGTCTTTTTTCAGCCTCTGAATCAGACTTTTGCTCAGGTCCCTCAATTTCAGCCAGAAAATACCTGAAATCACAGAAAAACACACAAACTCATAGTAAAGTCCAGAAATGTAAAATTTACTTAAAAACTAATAAAAAATATACTAAAAAGTAGCTAGATCCTACTAAAAACTATCTAAAAACAATGCCAAAAAGCGTATAAATTATCCGCTCATCACAACACCAAACTTAAATTGTTGCTTGTCCCCAAGCAACTGAAAACAAAATAGGATAAAAAGAAGAGAACATACAATGAATCTCACAATATCAATGAAGCTTAGTCCCAATTAGATGAGCAGGGCTAGTAGCTTTTTGCTTCTGAACAGTTTTGGCATCTCACTTTATCCTTTGAAATTCAGAATGATTGGCATCTATAGGAACTCAGAATTTTAGATAGTGTTATTGATTCTCCTAGTTCAATATGTTGATTCTTGAACACAGCTACTTTATGAGTCTTGGCCGTGGCCCTAAGCACTTTGTCTTCCAATATTACCACCGGATACATAAATGCCACAAACACATAACTGGGTGAACCTTTTTAGATTGTGACTCAGCTTTGCTAGAGTCCCCAGTTAGAGGTGTCCAGAGTTCTTAAGCACACTATTTTTGCTTTGGATCACGATTTTAACCACTCAGTCTCAAGCTTTTCACTTGGACCTTCATGCCACAAGCACATGGTTCGGGACAGCTTGATTTAGCCGCTTAGGCCAGGATTTTATTTCCTTGGGCCCTCCTATCGATTAATACTCAAAGCCTTGGATCCTCTTTACCCTTGCCTTTTGGTTTAAAGGGCTATTGGCTTTTTCTGCTTGCTTTTTCTTTTTCTTTCTTTTCTCTTTTTTGCCATTTTTTTCTTTTTTTTCGCTACTCTTTTTTTTTCTTTTTCACTGCTTTTTCTTGCTTCAAGAATCGGTTTCATGATTTTTCAGATCAATAACATTTCTCTTTTTTCATCATTCTTTCAAGAGCCAACAAATTTAACATTCATAAACTTCACTATAAAAAATATGCACTGTTCAAGCATTCATTCAGAAAACAAAAAGTATTGCCACCACATCAAAATAATTAAACTAATTTCATGATAAAATTTAAAATCCAAGTACTTCTTGTTCTTTTGTAGTTAGGCACATTTTTCATTTAAGAGATGTGAAGGATTCATGGAATTATTCATAGTTTTAAGACATAGACACTAGATAATAATGATCATGTAGTGAAGACACAAACATAGATAGCACATAAGGCATCAAATTCAAAAAATAGAAAAATAAGAATAAGGAAATTAAAGAACGGGTCCACCTTAGTGATGTCGGCTAGTTCTTCTTCTTTGAAGATCCTATGGAGTGCTTGAGCTCCTCAATGTCTCTTCCTTGCCTTTATTGCTCCATCCTTAGTGCTTTTGGTGCTCCTATCCTTAGTTGCTCCCAATAGTTATGTGGAGGAAAATGTATTCCTTGAGGTATCTCAGGGATTTCTTGATGAGGGAGTTCCTCATGCTCTTGTTGAGATCTATGAGTGGGCTCTCTTGGTTGCTCCATCTTTTTTCTAGTGATGGGCTTTTTGAGATAAATCTCTCCATCTCCCACGACTCAGAGGTGGAAGCAATTGTCTTCCCTTTCCTCTTTCTAGAGGTTTCTCCGGCCTTAGGTGCCATAAATGGTTATGGAAAAACAAAAAGCAATGCTTTTTCCACACTAAACTTAAAAGGTTTGCTCGTCCCCAAGCAAAAGAAGAAAGAAAGAAGGGGAAGAAGAAGAAAATGGAGGAGATGGAGGGTGGTATGTGGTTCGGCCAAGGGGTAGAAGTAGTGTTGGTATTGTGTGAAAATGAAGCATTGTGGAGGGGTTTATATAGGAGTGGGGAAGTGGTAGGTTCATGTATTTGGGTAGAGTGTTATAAATATGTGTGAGGGAGAGAGAGAGAGAGGTAGGATAGGTGGGGATCCTGTGGGTTCCACATATCGTGAGGGGTCAAGGATTTTTCATCCCTGCTCCTTTTAGGCGTGCAAAATGCCCTTATTGTGCAATCCTGGCGTTTAACGCCAGACTGCTGCTTGTTTCTGGCATTAAATGCCAGCTTTTATACCTTTCCTGGCGTTTAACGCCAAGCTGTTGCTTGTTTCTGGCGTTAAATGCCAGCTTTGTGCCCTTTTCTGGCGTTAAACGCCAGTCTGGTGCCCATTTCTGGTGTTAAACGCCCAGAATGGTGCTAGGCTGGGCGTTTAACACCCATTCTACTACTCTTACTGGAGTTTAAATGCCAGTAAGTTTTTCCTCCATGGTGTGCTTTTTCTAATGCTGCTTTTTGAATTTGCTTTGATTTTTATAGTTGTTTTTGTGACTCCACATGATCATCAACCTAAAGAAAACATAAAATAACATAGATAAATAAAATTTGGGTTGCCTCCCAACAAGCACTTCTTTAATGTCTATAGCTTGACAGTGGGCTCTCATGGAGCCTCACAGATAATCAGAGCATGGTTGGGGCCTCCCAACACCAAACTTAGAGTTTGGTTGTAGACTCCCAACACCAAACTTAGAGTTTGAATGTGGGGCTTTGTTTGACTATATATTGAGAGAAGATTTTCATTCTTCCTCTCCCTGTGTACAGAAGGAGAACCTTGAGTCTTCAATACAAGGTAGTCCTCATTCAATTGAAGGACCAACTCTCCTTTGTCAACATCAATCACAGCTTTTGCTGTGGCTAGGAAAGGTCTGCCAAGGATGATGGATTCATCCTCATCCTTCCCAGTGTCTAGGATTATGAAATCAGCAGGGATGTAAAGGCCTTCAACCTTCACTAGCACGTCTTCTACTAATCCATAAGCCTTTTTCATGGATTTGTCTACCATCTCTAGTGAGATTCTTGTAGCTTGAACCTCAAAGATTACCAGTTTTTCCATGACAGAGAGTGGCATGAGGTTCATGCCTGACCCCAGGTCACACAGAGCCTTCTCAAAGGTCATGGTGCCTATGGTACAAGGTATTAAGAACCTTCTAGGATCCTCTTTCTTTTGAGGTAATGTCTACTGAACCCAGGTATTCAGTTCATTAATGAGCAATGGAAGTTCATCCTCCCGAGTCTCATTACCAAATAGCTTGGTATTCAGCTTCATGATTGCTCCCAAATACTGGGCAACTTGAGCTTCAGTAATATCTTCATCCTCTTCAGAGGAGGAATAGTCATCAGAGCTCATGAATGGCAGAAGTAGGTTCAATGGAATCTCTATGGTCTCTAGATGAGCCTCAGATTCCTTAGGTTCCTTAATTGGGAACTCCTTTTTGTCTAGAGGACGTCCCATGAGGTCTTCCTCACTGGGATTCACGTCATCCTCCTCCTCTCTAGGTTCGGCCACACCAAGTAAGGTTATGGCCTTGCACTCTCTTTTTGGATTCTCTTCTCTATTGTTTGGGAGAGTACTAGGAGGAGTTTCAGTGACTCTTTTACTCAGCTGGCCCACTTGTGCCTCCAAATTTCTAATGGAGGACCTTATTTCATTCATGAAACTTAGAGTGGCCTTAGATAGATCAGAGACTATATTTGCTAAACTAGAGGGGCTCTGCTCAGAATTTTCTGTCTGTTGCTGAGAGGATGATGGAAAAGGCTTGCTATTGCTAAACATGTTTCTTCCACCATTATTAAAACCATGTTGAGGCTTTTATTGATCCTTCCATGAGAAATTTTGATGATTTTTCCATGAGGGATTATAGGTGTTTCCATAGGCTTCACCCATGTAATTCACCTCTGCCATTGCATGGTTCTCAGGATCATAAGCTTCTTCTTCAGAAGATGCTTCTTTAGTACTGTTGGATGCATTTTGTAATCCATTCAGACTCTGAGAAAGTCGTGACTAGCTTATCCCAAGAGTTCAGGCTATCTCTAGGCTGAGAGTCCAACCATGTTCTAGCTATGTCTCTTACAGCAAAAGGGAAAAGCATAAGCTTATAGACCTCGGGATCAACTCCATTGGTCTTAACAGTATCACAGATCTGCAAGAATTTAGTAAAGAACTGAATAAGATCTTCTGATGGAAGTCCATAAAACTTGCAATTCTGTTGCATCAGAGAAACTAATTGAGGCTTTAGCTCAAAATTTTTTGCTCCAATGGCAAGGATTGAGATATTTCTTCCATGGAAGTTGGAATTTGGTGCAGTAAATTCACCAAGTATCTTCCTTGCACCTCTACCATTGTTATTGGGTTTGGCCATCTATACTTCTTTTTCAAAAATTTCAGTAAAGTCCTCCTCAGAGTGTTGTGTTTTAGCTTCTCTTAGCTTCCTCTTCAGAGTCTTTTCAGGTTCCTTTATGTGAGTAGAAGAAGAGAAGAATAGAAGAATAATGTAGAGAGAAGAGATGAAGAATTCGAACACAGATAGGGAGAGAGGGTTCGAATTATAAGAAGAAGAGAAGAGTGTTAGTGATTAAATAAATAAATAGAAGAAGATGAGAGAGAGTTTTTCAAAAATTATTTTTGAAAAATGGTTAGTGATTTTCAAAAATTAAAAGTGGAAAAGTGGTTAGGTGATTTTGAAAAAGATAAGAAATAGTAAAACAAACAAAAAGTCAATTAGTTAATTGAAAAAGATTTGAAAATCAATTTTGAAAAGATGAGAAGTTAGAAAAGATTTTGAAATTGATTTTGAGAAAGATATGATTTGAAAAAGATATGTTTCAAAAGATATGATTGAAAAGATATGATTGAAATTTATTTTGAAAAAGATTTGAAAAAAAAATTAGAAAGATTTGATATTGAAAATTAAAGTTAATAACTTGGCTAACAAGAAATTAAAAAGATATGATTCTAGAATTTAAAAATTGAACCTTTCTTAACCAGAAAGTAACAAACTTGAAATTTTTAAATCAAATCCTTAAATGTTAGTAATAATTTCGAAAATAAAAGATAAAATTAAGAAAAAGATTTTTGAAAATTAATTTTAAAGAATTTTTGAAAATAATAAAAGGAAAAAAGAAAAAATTTAATTTTGAAAAAGATTTGAAAAGATAAATTTTGAAATTGAAACTTTGACTTGACTAACAAGAAACAACCAAATTTTAAAAATTTTTGACTAAGTTAACCCAAAGATTTCGAAAATTATGAATAATTAAAGGAAAAGATAGTTTTTGAAGTTTGAAGTTCTTTTTGGCCTTGGAGAATGGTCCGGAGTGTATCATCTTGATTGGGAGAAGTGGAAGGGTATGTGATTTGAGGGGCTTGCGGTTGATTGGGTCGAGGTGGTTGTCTTTGGTGTGGTGGTTGGTAGGTTTGGTAATTTCTTCCTTGGTTTTGTTGAGGATATGGTTGATTTTGTAGGTATCAGTTTTGTGAGTTGTTGTTGTTCCATCTTTGGTTGCCTACATTATCCCTTCCTCCTTGTTGGTAATTGTCCCTCCATTGGTTGGAATTGTCTCTCCAACCTTGATTATAGTTGCTACCCCCATGGTTGAAATTGCCTCCTTGGTGAGGATACCTTTGGTTGAAATTGCCGCCTTGTTGGTAGTATCCTTGATTCGGGTGGTCATAGAAGTTGTGAGTAGCCGCCAAGGTGTTATCTTCTTGAAGGCTTGGACATTCGTCCGTATAGTGGGAATAGCAAGAACAAATGCTACACACTTTTTGGGGGACCAATTGTTGACTATGTTGTTGAAGGGTGGTGGAGGTTGAGGTTGTTGTTGACCAAGTTGAAGTTGCTTTAGAATGTTTGTCATCTCACTCAAGGATTTGGCAAGAGCGGCGGTCTCACTACTAGTGGAGACTTCATTTACGGTCATTGGGCGGTTAATTCTCCGTCTAGCATGTTGAGTGGACTCGGCCAAGTCGCCAATGAGTTGCCAAGCCTCCTCCGCCGTCCTATACTTAGACAAAGAACCGTTGCTTGAGGCATCTAATAAATTTTTTTCTTGCTCTCTTATTCCTTGACATATGTAGCTAAGCAAAACTTGAGTATCAATCATGTGGTTAGGACAAGAGTCAAGGAGCTTGTGGAACCACTCCCAATACTCATATAGAGTCTTCGTTTCGCCTTGTACAATCATAGAGATCTCTTTTCTTAGCTTGTCCGTTATTTCCGCGGGCAAGAATTTATCTAGGAATGCTCTTCTAAGCAAGTCCCAATTGGAAAAAACATCACTAGGCAAAGTGTAAAACAACTCCTTGGCTTTTCCCTCAAAAGAGAATGGAAAGGCGAACAACCATATAGCAACTTCATTGGATCCTTCCCACCTAGTTGTTGAGCATACACCATGAAAGTCCTTGAGGTGTCTAATAGGATCTTATGCGGGAAGTCCATGAAACTTAGGTAAGAGATGAATCAATGCGATCTTGAGTTCAAAATTCGCATTCAAGTTTGGGTGAAGCACATGAAGAGGTTGAAAAACAAAGTCTGGTGCACCCGCTTCCTTGAGAGTAACCCTCCTTGGAGCGGCCATAGTGTCGGCACCTAGATCAAGAGAAGAAGTATTAGTAGTATCAAAGGAAGAATAGCTAGTGCCTTCTTCAGATGACGGTTTGGAGTCCACTTCGGATAGGGTTGGTAAATTGGTAAAAACCTTTTCACCCTCCTCAAAGGCTAACCGCCTCCAAGCTTGCCTTATGTGAAGTAAAGTTCTTTCTATTTCTAGATCAAATGGTGCTAAGCTCGGATTCGGTAGTGAACGCGTCATACAATGAAGGGAATATAAAACTGATGACAACAAATGGAATTAAGCAAATATCAATCCTAACTAGCAATCAAACAAACAAATAATCAAGAGAAATTGCAAGTATGTACATATACACATATTCACACTAAACAATAACATGGCACAAATAAGCAAATTCCCCGGCAACGGCATTTTAATGAACGTTATTTTTATGTTGGTATAGAAATGGTAATAATTCCAATCGTGAGTATAGTCTAACCAACACGCAAATTCTGCATCAAACAATTATATAATCTACAATCGAGAGTATTAGTCCCGAGTCGTCCTCCCTAGGAATTGCCTTAGAATGCACATTATTGATTAGGAAGTCTTTTGTGATGTTGAGAGTTGCTGTGAGAGTGTAGGCTAGCAACAAGGAAAACAACAATCAATCAATATAAAAGCCTTGGCCCAGGGTGAGCATTGGAAGTTCCATCATTATAGTTTCCTTCAATTATGATAGCAATTAAGTGTTGCTTCACTTAGTTAACCCCTAATGATGGAGAAAAATCAAGTGAAAGTAACTAACTTGAGTCACAAGTCCTAGCCTAACCCTTGGAAAGTCTAGCTTTAGTGCACTCCAAGCCAATTAGCAATTCTCAATTCTCAATCAATAATTGATATCCACTACTCAAGTATCTCGAATAACTCAACCCCTAAGCTAAGTAAGGAAATTTTACTCCATAGCTAGGGTTATCATTTCATCAAACATTTGGTGAGCCTTCATAGAAGACATTATGGAATTGAGAGAAAGGAGTTGAATTCAAATAACAATCATCAAACAATCAAACAATTACAATGGATGAACATGAAAATACCTCAATTCATTGATTCAAATCAAAATAACAAAGCATTCATAGATCTAGAATAGATGAATCAAGATAACACAAATTGAGAATAGGAGAAGAGTGGGTCTACAATTTGTATTAAAGCAAAAGTGAACTAGCAATTGATCTCACCAAGAAATCAAAGGAGAATTGTAATAGAGAATGAAATCCTAGAGAGAGGTCGAAGCTTCTCTCTCTACCAAAAATGTAACTACCTAATGGAAAAAAAATATCAAGAAAATGTGTCTAATGAGTGAATGGATCCCAAGCCCTTCAATCCTTGGTTTACTTAAGCTTCTCCCGCCCCCCAAAACAGGGTTGGTAACTGCCTGAAATCGCTAGTCACGTTTTCTTCTTAAAAAATCACGTGCATCTATCGGCGCGTATGCGCACAGCGTGCGTACACGTCCCTGGGTTTTAGCAATCCTTGCGCTGATGTGAAGTACGCGGGCATGTCCGTGAGGTTATGGCAAAGCCGCTGGCTTCTAGCATGGCTCTCTCGTGCCGATCTGGTGGCACGCATCCACGCGTACGTGCCATGTGCACGTGCGGGTCGCTGCTCGAGTTTCCAAATCTCAAATTTCCATGCTCCTTCCCTTAATGCATGCTTCCATCCTCTCCTCCGAGCCATCCTTGCCCTATAAGCTCTAAAATCACTTAACACATGGATCACAGCATCGAATGGTAATAGAGGGGAATTAAAATATGTCGAATTCAATACAAAAGAAGCACGTTTTCATCTGAGGTAAAATTGGGAAAGGAACACAAAACCATGCATTTCATATAAATAAGTGTGAAAGATTATTGATAAAACCCTTAAAATCTATACAAGATAAACCCTAAAAATGGGGTTTATCAGAACCCACTAACCCTACTCTAAACCCTAAATCGCCTCACCGCCACTCCTTTTTCACCCATTTCCCTTCTCCCCCTCAACGGACATAAACACTAATACACACCCATGAAGAACTCAGACCCAAGGAAGAAGAAAATGAAAGGAAAGGGAATGAGACCAAGTTGTTGCACCACTTTGCCTCACTACCGAACAACTTGCTGTTGCGCCAGCCACCCACACCAGAGGAGAGAGCACCGTCGAGCAAGGGCCGAGGAGGGAGAGAAGCATCGTGCCTGCCATGTGCTCACCATTCTGTGGTAGAAACTGCATTCACCAATGCCAGAAATGGAGAGGGAGGATGTGCGAGGGGAAGCCGCCGTCGCTGGGTCGCTGTCGCCAAGCTTCCCTGGCCGCCGCCAGCAAGCTTCGAAGAGAAAGAGAGCTCGAGGAAGAGAAGAACACAAAGAGAAGAAACTAGGATCGTCGTTGTCACCATTGCTACTGAGGGACAGCCACCGCGCTGAGCTTTTGCCGTCGTCTGGTCACCGGGTGTAGCTGGAATCACTGCCAGATCTACCGCTACTTCGTTCTTAGTTCTTTTCTTTGTGCGGTGAGTTGTTTTGATTCGAAAGCTCTTTATCGCTATTTCGATACATGACATTAAGGTTTTGCGGCGTTAATTGCTATAAGACTGAGTTTTGGTTATTATATGTTGCGATTAGAGTTGCTGTAGTTGATGCGGAAGTGGTTTGGAGTTGAGGTTGTGGTTGTCGAGGTTACAGGCCAAGAACAGGGGTTTTGACATGCTGTGTAGCTTTCGGGTTTCGACTATTCAAGGTAAGCGCGATTTCTTAAACTCAGTTTTCTATCAAGAATTGTTATAAGTAGATATTAATATGAAAAATATATTTTTATGATTTCGTAAGTCTTATGGATTGAGCTGAGTTGTCTTGAATGCATGTAAATGCTATTGATTGATTGAAGATGTTTAATCAGGTTTGTACTTGGTTTAAGATTGTTATGATGATGATTGGATTATGGCTATTTCTGATTATTGAGTTGGAAAGTTGGTTTGATTAAATACTATGAAAAGTGATTTTCTTGGTTTGGAGTTAATTTGATATTGAAATGAACCAATATTGGAAATGGGTTTTGTTGATTTATTGAATATGATTCTGATATGTGGAAATGATTTTTGGTATAGAAATTAGTTTGATATATTGGAAACGGTTGAAAAGAGTTTGAGAAATGATTTTGTTAGGACCTAAGAAGGGTGGTAAAGTCTAAATTATAAAGGAGATGCTGCCGAAATTTTATAAAACTCTAAGAATTTGTTTGAAATATTCTTTAAAAAGAAAATTGGATTTAAGAATCATATTATTTTATATCTATTTATTACGAAAAGGGTTGTTTTAAGTTTGATTTATTGAGCAAAGAAGTATGTTTCAAGTTCGAATTATTTAAAATAGAATTACGTTTGAGATCGATTGTTAAGAAAATAATTATGTATGTGATTTTGATTTATTAAGAAAAGCTTTATGTTCTGCTTATAATTTATTAAGAAAAGATTATTCTTTGAGTTTCAATTTAGTAAGAAAAGAATTATATTTTGAGCGTGATTTGTTAAGAAATGAATTATGTTTGCTTTGAAATTATTGATGAACGGAGTGAGAGGTGTGATGGGAGGAATGATGATGATAGAATGTTAATGAAGAAAAAATGAGGTTATGATCTTAAAGTATGACTTATGAATGATTATGAATGAATTGGAATGAATATGGTAAATGAGTCGTGATAGAGGATGTTTGACGATGAGTATGTGTTTTCTCTCTGGTTGTAATGGTGACAGGGCACATAATCCCTCTAATGGTGACAGGACATGTATTTCGTCTAATGATATTAGTGCGCAACAGAGAGACAATGTCCGGGTTAGCTACCGGACATGTCGATTTTAGCTATATAACCGACAGATGAGCTCCTTAGCCATAGGACAAGCATACATCATATGCATTTGTATGTTTTGCTTGGGTGTGCATTGTTTTGGTTTTCCTATCTATTTAACTATGCTTATCTGCTATTTGGCCTACTTACTGTATTTGCATCCTATCTGTGTTTTTCTTGTTTGTATTGTATCTGTGTGCAACTGAGAGATCCCTTATGCTGGTGGTAGTGAAGATGAGGGTTTCTTTCTTGATGTGATGATTTGATTGCTAATTTGGTTGAGTTTCTTGAGTTGGGGGCTAGGATTGGTTTCTGATTGAAGTATTAGTAAAGTATGAAAAATCAAGCTGGTTCAGCATAGACTTAATGAACCTATGCTTGGAATAGGTTGGTCATTCATACAGTCTAGGAAACTGATTTAGATTTTCTTATAAGAAAAGAAAGGTTTTGGATTTTTGAAAAATTAAATATTGTTTCTTGAAAAGCTTTTCGACGATTAGCCGTTGGTTTTTAAAATATTCATAGGACGAACGATAATCACTACCTTGAAATCAATTCTTCTTTTTATCTTCTTATAACAATTCTTAAACCCTCTTCTGAGAACCCTTTCGAGAACGATGTTCTCACTCCCCTGAAGAATATCTTTTCAGTGACAGGTTTAGGAAGCTTTGAGCCGAAGCCGCAACTGACTGCAGAGCTTTCATGTATATATGTGTTTTTATTTTTTGTATTTAGTTTAGTCCTAAAACTTAATTTTCCCTCGACATTTATTGTTTGGTTATTAGAGGCGTAGGATTTGTATTTGAAGAATTGTAAATAAGTCTATGTATTTATTGTTATGTGAATATGATATGTGATTATGTGATTTTAAAGTAAGACTTTTCTCTTTGATAATTAAAGATTTGGTTCATTTTTGCGACGGCTCAATATTAAATACATATAGTATCAAATTAAAGGATTAGAGGTAAGTAAAAACTTTTAATACGATCATGAGGTGTTAAAAGTAAGGGTATTATGCGTACCATATAAAACGAATGATGAGTACCCTTCTACATTGCAAACAGAGAGAATGTGGGTGGGATAAAACCACCATCCCCACATCACACCGCAACTATGAGCAAGTGGGATAAAACTAACATGATTGCCTGGTGCAGGTGCCTCATCAATAATGCAAGCAGGACAAAACCCACGTCCTTGCAACATAAGCAGGATAAAACCCACGTTATTGCTAATCAGCAATCATACTTTGTAAGAAACGAAAGTTTATTAACTAATCAATTAATAAGATCATAATTTAATTGTTTAATATGTTTAAAAATTTAGAAATATTAATTTCAAAATTTGAAGGTGAAATTTGGAACCAGCGGATATTTTCGAGTGGAAAAATGTAATTTATGCAAAAAATATATAAAAATGTGTATCGGTACTTTAGCCAATCGTACTGTCTTAACTCTATCCAGTACTGTGTAAGAGTGATAAAAAAATTGCAGAAAATCTTAGAAAAGTAATTAGAATTGAAAACTGGGTGCTAATTCTAAAGGTTTTGGTGCAAAGTTGGGTCAAACGAACCTAAAACGCTAATCGGTTGGATTGGGCCCAAGGCCCAACATATATAAGCTTGTTAATTGTCTATTTCAGCTACATTCATCACAAATAGAGGGACAAAGCTGCTGAGTTGAGATTGAACGGGAAGAGAAGGGTTTAATATTCACCTTCATCTTCCTTGGTTCATATCTTGAGCTACGGAGCTTTAATTTGTATCCCATTTGCAATCACACGAAGCTTTCACCAAGCCCGTCATTTCTAGCTAAACAAAGCGGTAAGAAACTTTCAATTTCTTGCCGATTTCTTCGCCCTAATAGATTTTGGTTGTTGGGTAGAATTTTGTGTTTTTGGTTGTTTAGGTGGTATTTAGCAACAGGTAATTGTTGGATTTTGTTCCAATTTATAGTGGGTAAGGTAAGAAAGTCCTAAACCCTTGTGGATTATTGACTTTGTGAACTCTACGATTAATTTTTGGTAAATTATTTGCATTAGCTTGGAATTCTTGTTGATTGGAGTTAACTTGGTGGATTTGGAGCATTTGGATTTGAGTTCAAGTGGTGGTTGAGCTTTGGAAGCTTGTTTGGAATCATTTTGATGTTTTAGAGGTTGTTTGGAAATCGACCAAGGTATGCTTTCAATTTTCTTTAAATAATATGTAATGTTGTGGAAAACTTAGGCCAATGGTCCTTAGGATAAGATTGAATTGAAGTTGATTGTTGATCATTCTTGATGTTGATGATGATTGTTGAGGATTATTGATGTTGATGAAGATTGTTAATGATTATTGAGGTTGATGAGGATTGATGATGATATATTGATGAATAATTATTGGGATGAGTTGAATTTATGCAAAATTGTTGAGTTGTACGCTTAGATTATGAATTTTTGGATTTATTGATCTATGAGTGGAGAAGATGGAAATTTGAGTAAAATAGGATTGAAAATGGTTGAAAGGTAATTGAGGAGTAATTGTATTATGTAGTAGTGTTTTGATGCTGATTTTGGGTATTGTTGAATTGGTTTTGTTTTGAGTTTTGGAAAAATAGAAGACTTTGCAAATTTTTGTAAAACCTTGATTTTGACGAACTTCAACGAGTCATAACTTGGCTTCCAGAATCTAAATTTAATGAAACTTATTTTGAAGAAAATTGGGTCTAACTTTAATAAAACTTATTTTGAAAGAAAATTGGGTCTGTGAGGTTTATTCCATTTGAAGAATGGATGAAAAATAATTTAAACCAAAAAAGTTATTTGCGTTTGAAGTTCAGTGTCAAAAATTGAATTCTACAGCAAAACAGCTTTTTCTAAAATTTGGGTGGTATGTGTATGTGAAAACAAGCTTGCGTAAGTGAGCACTGGCCTCGGCCAAACACTCCTGTGTACGTGACCCTGGCTTGAGTACGTGGCAACTCCTTTCTGTTTTAAACGTTTGCATACACAGACGATGCACGCGTACGCAACATTAGCAATTTTACACGCATACGCGAGACCCCTGTTTTGCTGAAAATGTGATTTTTGTGTTTTTAAGCATTATTCTAGCTTTCTAAACCTCCATAATTGTTAATTAATACCCCTAAGATAGGGTTTGAGCTTTGAGACTAGTGAGGAGGGTTAAGTAACTTAGAATGGGATTTTTTCTGTTATAAAATTAGAGATGGTAACTTAGACTTGGAAAGTTCTATGGATGAAATAACTTGAGTGGATTGGCAGAGTGCTAAGGTAACAATGAATTGAGAAAAGTGAATGATTGAGGTTGTTGAAAACTGATGAGATGAATATTAATGAACTTGTGCTATATGAGTAGGGATCAATGAGGTTAATTTTATATTATTGATATACTGAGATTTGGTAAGTCGCTCTGCGCCTGGCAAGGACCGTGGTTAATCCTACTTGTCGAGGTTGCGGCACCGGCGTAAAGACGGCGGTTAATCCTGCTTACGTTGAGATGTGATGTCTGAGGTAAAGTATCCCACTCGCATCCTTTCGAGTCATAAGAGTGTGACGGGCATTATATTCCTAGATAGTGTGCCGGACACTATAACCCTAGGGTACCAATTATTTGTGACCAAAAGACGACATCCAAAAGAGATGTGTCGAATTGGTAGTTAGACCGACAAGTGATATCACAACCAACAGGACAGGCATTCATCATGTATATTTTCTATGTGTTTGCATGCTTTGCCTAACTGCATCTGGTGCCTAAGTGTATAACATGCTTACTTGCCGTAAATGTATATTACTTGTGTTTTACTTTCTTGCATCTATTTGTGTTTTCTGCTAGGATTGAGGAGGCTCATTAGACGGTGGCGATAGGATCACATGGAGGATAGGTTGACAAAGACTGTGGGACTGCGGTGATCTGTTAGTTAGAAAATCCTCAAGATTAGATAACCCTTTATGTATTTTATTTAAAATGTTTTCTAAGTTTGAATCTTATGCATGTGGGAAGTTCTAGGATTGCCTTTGGGTTCCTGAAACCATATATCTTATCTATTGGGTATTGTTACCATACTGAGAACCTCCGATTCTCATACCATATGTTATTGTCGTTTTTAGATACAGGTCGCAATCCACCTCAGTGAATGTGCAGGTGCTGACAGAGCAGAGAATGGCTCTCTTTTGTCTTTCGTTTATTTTGTTGTAGTTATTCTCTCACTTTTGTATACCGTGCTTGTTGCCTTAGAGGCTTGACTTTGAGATACAGGATCAGATGTATCAATTTTAACACTTAAAACTCTGTTGTATCTGTTTTAACTAGTCAGCCTAAATTCCAGGGCAAATACTAGGTTTCTTTTGGAGATATATATATATATATACCTTGTTTATCTTGTATCAAAAATCTCTTTACTTATCTTTGCTCTTTAGTTATCGTGTATGAATGCTTCGCGCTTTTATATCTCTGTTTTCTACATCTTTGAGCTTTTATTCCTTCATCGGGCTTCTAGTATATTATATTCTTTGATTATATATTATTGTATGAGCTTTAGAACTGTCCTGACGCTTTGTCGTGCTTTGCATTACAGCTAAAGGTAAGGCTTAGGGTGATAGGGTGTTACACACTTCAATCATAACCACGCAAGCGGGACAAAACTTTCGTCCTTGCCAATTAATAAGCACATCTCAATCATAATCACCAACAACCAAAACCATCATAATTATCATAGTCATAATTACAATCTTAATTGATTTAGTCTATTATAATTCATTAATCTGTGAGCGAGACGAAGCCATCGTCCTTATCGTGGGTGGGATAAACCACCATCCCCACAGTATCAATCATAATCTCATTTCTCATCATAAATATCATATCAAATCTCGTCATCAATAACAATCATTCATCATTAATCATAATCTCTTACATATCACTCGACTTAATTAAAGTTCTCATTATAATGCTCATATTACTCTCACTTTTCATTGTAAGCCTCTAATCAAATCTCATCTTTCATCATCAATCTCATAACCATCAACACAACTTCACTTCCTACTCCTCACACCTTAATATTCACCGAGTTAGGCTTAGGCCATTAGATACGACTGGCGGATATGAGGCATCTAATAAAATACCCTAGACTCAAGGTCAGGGTTACAACTAACTCAAGTACAACATAATCATTTATAATATTCCCAATTGAGTTTAAACACATCATCTTCTCATTCTTTAATTATTTACTTTATGGGATAACAAGCCAAACTTTCATGAGTTTTAAGTTCAATTTAAAGTACTCCCAAGGTCCTCAACCTTTATGTTATAATGCTAGAAAATCACAACTTAATTCCATATTTCACAATTATCTCTTTTTCCTTCGACTCTTTTAGTTAGCTCCATTAACACTATCTCATATTTACACTGCCTAAACCCAAACCCGTTGGTTGATAAAATATTTTACCTTTTTAAATCTTTGACTAATTAATCAAATCTCCTTTTCAGTTAACATTAATCACTTGTTTACTCATTTTGTTGTCAATCTAAATCAAATAAGTTAAATCACAAATAGATTTTACAAGTTAACAAAACCATAAAAATCCAATTTTTCTTAACCAAATTATCAAACTAACTTCAACTCTATGTTGAGTTTATTTTAATTATCCATTTCTTCAAATTCGTTAGAAATCCCCAAACATAACTCTTTAATTAGAATTAATTAAATAAAACTCATTTTCGATTAACCAAGTTTTCCAAAATTAACTTCACTTTATTTTCAAGTTTAAAACTTTTTCTAAAAGACTCAAAAATCATTTTATTCTTAAATAATCATTTTCATTAACTTAAATTTCACTTAAGCATCCCAAAACATAATTCTTTTCATAATTAATCAAACCAATATAAGTTATTTCTTCAATCCACTTTTATTACTTTGGATTTCACTAAAACTCCGACATAATTCTTTAATTATGATTCATCAAATTAAAAATCCAAAGAGAAAAAATCTCTATTTATTATGAAAATAGTACTGATTTCCATTATTCTTAACATTCAATTTTATTTAAACTCTTATAAAATCTTCGGCAGAACCTCTGCTAAAACATGAACTTTTCTACTCTTCAAGAGTTCCATCCAACCAAACATCTCTCGGACCCTTCTTAAACCTTCTAATACCCAACAATTTCTCAACATAAATGTCCCTGATTTGTTATCATCAATTGTCTTTAAGTTATTAAATTTTCACACATTAGGTCAACAAGAAAGTTGTTCAAGTCCTAATCCACCCACCAAGAGGCTTTAAGCATTGTTACTAATGAACTTTATTATTAGAGCTATTAATTCTTTTTCAATCTTTAATTGACTTTAACTTAATCATTTAAATAAACTTCAATATTCAAAATTAAGTTAATCAAATCCTTAATAAAAATAATCAAGCCACAAAATGTTAATAGACTCAGATGCACGCATTTGCTAAACTTTTAAAGCATTCCAAATTTGTAAAACAAACAACCCCTACATGAATTAGTAATTAAACACAACAAAACCCTTTCCTTTTAGTTCATAGCAATAGCAATGACTTCGACCACTCTCGCAGCACAACTTCGATTACTCCCGCAGAAGTAATTCCATTAAACACAACATGCAGTTATGGCGACTCAACCCTAAGACATTAACGTCACAAAATCCTCAATAATATATAACAGAACCCTAACATCGAGGGTTTTGGAACAAGAAAACTTACTATAACTAAGAAGGAACGACAAAATAAAGCAGCAGCAGCACCGGTGGTAGTTTCAGCAACCACAACGCTAGTGCCATTTTTTGGCAGCCGAAGACACCGCTGCGCAATCTCAATGGCTCGACAGTGATGGCAGCAATGGTGGCAGAAACAGCCCTCTATTTCACGGCACAAGCTTCAGGCATTTTTTCTCTCACACGGAGCGACAGGGATGGCATTTTTGGCGGTGGCGACGATGGTCTCAACGACGACAGGAGCTTTGGTTATGGCAGCAAGCCCTAGCAGCGGTGGTCGAAGCTTCAATAGCGACGAAGATAAGGCGCGGCAGTGTAGCTAGAGTTAAAGTAGTGGCTCTACCGTAGTGATAAATTGACACAAGAACCCGATTACAATGACGGGACTCCCTTTTTCCTCTCATTGATCGTGTTTCTCTCTGTCTTCATGCTCGACAGTGATGGTAGCTCCCAGCCTCGCCAGCGCCGTCCCCTCCTCCTTCCCTTCTCTTTCTTCCTATCATCCATCTCTACTTCTCTCAGTCTCTCTTCTCTCTCGGCGTGGGTGTGTGTTGAGTGTGGGGTGAGGGGTGGCGGCTGAGAGAGTGAGGAGAGTGTGTGAGTGTGTTAGGGTTAGGGTTTGTTTTGGGTAAAGAGAGATAAGGGTAGTTTGGTAATTTTAATAAATTTAGGGGATAGATTAGTGATTAACAACCAAATTTATCCCAATAAAAATTATTTCAAGAACACTATTTATTTACCAACGTAAAAATTAATTTCGAATTAAGTACTCTAATTTAAAATTAGAGATAATATAATTAATTTTTTTATTCATAAAAATTAAATTCAAATCTAATTTAAAACTAGAGATAAATTATTTAATTTTTGTTAGTTTATAAAATTGAACTAAATTCAAAATAGTCAAATTAAATTAACAAATCTTCATTATATTTTAATTATTATTTTAAATAAAAAATCCAATTATTACGAAAATGATATAAATCTTAATTAATTTTAAACTCAAAGTCTTATAACTTTGATTTAATTACTTCCTGTAAATAATTTTTTAAAAATAAAATCATGAATTAATATAATAAATCACAAATAACTTATTATCTATCTTTTTATTATATAAAAATCGGGTTTTTTCACTTAATGATAAAGTTGACGTGGCATGCTTCTGAGAATGTTTCTTGATGAGCAGATAATTTATACGCTTTTTGGCATTGTTTTCATATAGTTTTTAGTAAGTTTAAGCTACTTTTAGGGATGTTTTCACTAGTTTTTATGTTAAATTCACATTTCTGGACTTTACTATGAGATTGTGTGTTTTTCTGTGATTTCAGGTAAATTCTGGCTGAAATTGAGGGACTTGAGCAAAACTCTTGTGTATTTTTCTGTGATTTCAGGTAATTTCTGGCTGAAATTGAGGGACTTGAGCAAAACTCTGAAAAAGGCTGACAAAAGAACTGCTGATGCTGTTGGAATCAGACCTCCCTGCACTCTAAATGGATTTTCTGGAGCTACAGAACTCCAATTGGCGCGCTCTCAACGGCGTTGGAAAGTG
>NC_029775.3:82368908-82392706 GCF_000817695.3 Arachis duranensis | reverse complement strand
ATTTATGCATCAATTACTTACTCATGTAAACCCTAGTAGCTAGTTTAGTATAAATAAGACTTTTTACTAGTGTATTAGTTGTCTTTTGACCACGTTACATCTTTGGTCTCAGTTTTGTTTCATTATTCATCTTAGGAGGCCATTGATCACGTTTCAGGGGGCTGGCCATTCGGCCATGCCTGAACCTTTCACTTATGTATTTTCAACAGTGGAGTTTCTGCACACCATAGATTAAGGGTGTGGAGCTCTGCTGTACCTCAAGTTTCAATACAATTATTATTACTTTCTTTTCAATTCTCTTCTATCCTTATTCCAAGATATACGTTACACGTAACTTTGATGAATGTGATGATCCGTGACACTCATCATCATTCTCACCTATGAACGCGCGTGACTGACAACCACTTCCGTTCTACTCTAGGCCGGGCGCATATCTCTTAGATTCCCCAACAGAATCTTCGTGGTATAAGCTAGATAGATGGCGGCATTCATGAGGATCCGGAAAGTCTAAACCTTGTCTATGGTATTCCGAGTAGGATCCTGGGAATCCGATTTATTATAATTACAATTCCTCTTTTTTCTGCCTGACTGAGATTTACAAGGTGACCATAGCTTGCTTCATACCAACAATCTCTGTGGATTCGACCCTTACTCACGTAAGGTTATTACTTGGACGACCCAGTACACTTGCTGGTTAGTTGAACGAGATTGTGAAGAAAATAAACAATGCCCTCAGAGTATACATCTTTTATAAATCCAATTACAAGAAAAAAGGGAATCACAATTTCGTCCACCATTTCTCAATTTATTTCTTTTAACTCATTAAATACAATTCATTACGATGACTTAATTATATCAACTAATTGATTTGATTAGATATTTAAATATTACACAATTTAATATTATGTATATAAATTAATTGAATATAATTGTTAAAGTATAATTAGGATCAATTAGATCAATTAGCATTATTCAACATATCTGAATATTTATTATAGGATGTTACGTCTTTATTATTTCAATTCTTTTATCACCTATAAATACCTTCTATATTGTATCATTCTATACAACTTGAATATTCACAAATATTTTTTCTATTGTTCCCTCTCTCCTTTATAACATGGTATCAGAGCCATGGAATCCTCCTTGAGGAGGATAACTTGATTTTCTTCTGGTGAAATCACCATACTTTTCATACTTTTCTTCTGTGCCATTTTTTTCCTTCTCTTTTATCAATGCTTTGATACTTTTCTGACCTCACCGATTAGCTCATTCACTACTTACTTATTCTCATGGAAAAACCATATATTTTTTGTCACCTTCCGATAGTTTGTCATTTCTTCGCACTTTGTCACTTTTCAACAATTTTCTGGCAGTTCGCCATCTTTTCAGCAGTTTTTCGGTAGTTGACCACTCTTGCAGAATTTTTGTCTGCATTTTCTTCTGGCAGTTCTATTTGTGTTTCCTTGTGGCAGTTTCATCTACATTTCCTTGTGGCAGTTCTGTCTGTGTTTCATTCTGGCAGTTCTATCTGCGCTTCGTTCTGACAATTCTGTCTGCGCTTATTTCAGGCAGTTCCATCTACACCCATTCTATCAGTTTATACATTTTTTATTTAGTTGTTTCAAATAAGTTTCAAACTCAAGTTGTCACTTGAGTTTGAGGACGGATGTTAGAGTATAATTAGGATCAATTAGCATTATTTAACATATATGAATATTTATTATAGGATATTATTTCTTTATTATTTCGATTCTCTTAACACCTATAAATTTTCTTTTATATTGTATCATTCTACACAACTTGAATAGACACAAACCTTTGTCTACTACTCTCTCTCTCTTACCCTTTTTAATAATAATAAATACAATTTAATTTAGTTAGAAGTTCATTGTTTTATAATCTTCTATAAACATGACAGAATAAAATTATAAAAATAATCTTTTTATCACTTTGAATATTTTAACTCTTTTTTTCTCTTTACATGTAATTTTGTTTTGTGTTAACTTTGTTTGTTTAATGATGAAATATATTCATGTTAATTCTATCATATAATAGTTTATTTTTCTCCTATGTATTTTGATTTGTATAGTTACTATTGATCTTGATGTTTTTGGTTTTTTGAATTGTTCTTTATTTTTTTATGACTTGATAATTTAAATAAAAAAGCAAAGAAAGGAAGAAAAATGATGGCCAAAGGCGGAGGCTAGAATCCTCAAGCAACAACATCGTTCCTCAGCATTATTATTATTAATATGAACTTTATTATTTCTTTTCTAACATTCTTTAATATGAGCTTCATTTCTTCTTCTTTATTATTATTAATGCTTTTATTATTTTTTTAATTATAAATTTCCTTATAATAATTCTTTGATACAATATTTTTTTGGTCTAATAGATTTTTTTTGTAAGGTCCGGTCAAACCATAATTAATTAAATAATAAATTAAATAGGAGCGAATATGGTTAGAAAATTTAGCAATCGGAATTTGATAATTTAAATATGACATTTGGACTCAGTGAATTTTTCTGAGTCAGAAAATATAGTTTTCTGAATAAAAATGCGTACTGGAAATTTGACCGGCAGTACTGGCTACAATCTGTCCGGTACTGTGGCTGAGATAATTAATTAGAAGTGAATAATTTTAAGAAATAAGAATTTATAATTTGGAAAGATAGAAATATTTAAAATAGATTTAAAACTCTAATCTTAAAGGTTTTGGCCTAAAATTAGGCCAACAGACTAAATCAAGTGAACCGGACCCAAGTGGACCCAAGGCCCAATATATATAAATATTAGTTAAGATCATTTCAGCTTATAAACCCTAAAAGTGAGAAGGAGGGGCGCTGAAATGGAGAAGAGAGGAATAAGAGAGAAAATTCTATCTCCATCAAACTTCAAATCACCATAACTTTTGATCCGAAACTCCGATTGACGAGCTGTTTGTGGCCATGCGTTGCTCTTTTCATCTTCTATAGTTTTATCTAAGTTTTGTGGTGAGTATTTCATTCATCATTTTATGAAAGTTTATTCAACAATCTTTTCAACGGTTTAGAAATGGTTGAAAAAGGAATTTTGTAGAAGAAGTTATGTGTGGCAGAAGTTTAAGGTTTAAAAATGAAATTTTGTAGCTTTTTCAGAGTAAAATTTTTAAGAAAACATACTCCGATGTGCACGCATGGCCGACGCGCACGCGTCACTCACAATTTTTACTCCCTCACCTGTGCGCCTGGCCGACGCGTACGCGTCGCTATATTGATGAAAGTGCCCAGTAGAAAATCCAGAGAGTTGCGCTGGTACTGGGCTGGTTTTGTGCAAAAAGCACAAAACGCACCCACGCGTACGCGTCACTGACGTGCACGTGTTGCGTAACCTTTCTCCTTCCCATGTGTACGCATGTACGACGTTTGCGCATCACTTCCTTTTTTTGCTTTCCATGCGTGCGCGTGGGCGACGCACACGCATGACCCCGTTTTCAGCAAAAGTTGATCTTTGAGTTTTTAAAACCGAATTTCAGACTTCTAAGCCTCTATTTTCATCCTTTAAGTCTTAAATCTTTATAGCATGCCTAGTAATGATAAGAAGCTAGGACATATGGTAACTTGTGGATGAAGTAAAGTAAAAATCAATGATGAATGATGAGTAATGATGATTGTATGAGTTGCTGAGGATGATGGTGAGAGAGATGTGTATGTTATGAGCTAGATGGCTATGACAAGCATTGAAATATGGCTAAGTATGTACATGTATATGATTAATGATTGAATGGTTATGATTGATTGAGGAATCTTGAACATGTGGAGAGTATGCCGGAGATGCATATATGATTAATAAATGTGGTAAATGAATAATGATGGAAGATGTTGAATGTGACGTGTGACTCCGGGTAGTAGGCAGTGGTGTTGTCCACTTGCTCCGGGTATGAGATGGGGAAGAAGGAGTTCGATAAATGAGTTTAATTATGGAGTTTTGAATGAATGTATGTTTGATATGCCTGGGTAGTAGCAAGGGTAGTGGTTTGTCCCACTTGCTCCAGGTCAGAGATTGTGACGCCTGGGTAGTAGCGGAAGTAGTGGTGATTCCACTCCTCCAGGTCAAGCTTTTAAACACCTACCTGCGTAGATGCAGTGGCATTGATCCACTTGCTCCGGGATGTGGTGAGATATACCTGCTTGGGTAGATGCAGTGGCATTGATTCCACTTGCTCCGGGTTTGGTTTGTAACTCCTGGGGTAGGTGCAGTGGTTAGCCCCCACTTGCTCCCAGTTGAGGTTGATTTTAGATTTGTGAAATTATTTGATTTCAGATTTTCTTGGGTAGATGCAGTGGGTTGGCTCCACTTGTTCCAGGTTGAGATCCGAGATTCTGTTGACCTTATGTCGTAAGTGTGGCTAGACAATGTGAAAGTTCCGGATGAGCTCGGCCCCGTGGATAAACACCAGTGTGCATGTTGTGTGATTATAATTATGATTGTGAATAACTCGAGTTGGGGATGCACGACAGAGGGACAGTCCAATGGTTAGCTACCAGGACTTGTCGGGTTGGCTTTATAACCGACAGATAAGACTCATCAGCCATAGGACAGGCATACATCATTTGCATATGTTTGAATTGTTTGGGTTTGCCTATTTGTTTTGGATTGCTATATCATATATGCTATGTTACCTGATTATGTGCTACTAGTTCTACTTGTACTTTAATTGTGTATTACTTGCCTGTATTTCTCGTGTTTGTACAACTGAGAGGTCCCTCGTGCTAGTGTCTGTTGATGCTGAGGCCTGTTCTTTGTGAGATGAGTTGATGATGTAATTGAATAATGATGATGATTATTGAATGAGGTAATTGAGCTCCCTGGGTAGACGCAGTGAAGTGATTTCACTTGCTCTAGGTAGAAAATGAGATAATTTAAGCTCCCTGGATAGACGCAGTGAAGTAATTTCACTTGCTCCAGGTGAGGATATGATGTATTGATATAGAATTATTGAGATAGAATAACCGGTGATGGTTTTGTTTATGATTCTGATCCTGATTCGTTGGAGAGTTAGAAAGTTGGGAAGCATGAGGAAGATGAATTAGATTAGCATTTCCTTATGACAGTTGCCTATTTATGGATTAGCGAGAACATAAGATGAGTATTTGGTGAAAGGAAGTTTATGATGCTTAGTGAGTTTTTATTACAATGCATTGTATTTATTTGGCACTTTTACCGTACTGGAAACCCATGGGCTGGGGGTTCTCATTCCGTATATATCTCTCGTTTTTCAGATACAGGTCCAGGTGCTCAGAAGTGAACTGTGGTTCATCTGAGAGATGGCGAAGATCTTTATATTCTCTACTTTATATTTTGCTTAGAATCTCTCCACCTTTATTTTGAAAAGCCTATATTATGTATTACACTCTTTTAAACTTGCCTATAGAGATTCTTATGTTTCTTTGGGAGAGATTAGGATATACTGTTGTCAACTACTTTCGTACTGTACCCTAGCCGGCCTAAACTTCGCGGGTCGCGACTAGTGGCTATTTACTTATGTTATATATCTATATATTGTCCTTCTCTTAGTCTCCTTTATGCCTTTATCTGTATATCGCTTTCGACTTCACACTTTATCTTTTAGTTGTCGATACGTGAGTGATACGACTTCGCGATTTTATTTTTACTCTTTTCAGGCTTCTCGATTAATATTCCTTTCAATTATACTTATAAACTATGTATTAAAAATCCACCTTGAGAGTCGTACCACCTTATTATCATTGACTTATAACTCGAGCATAAGGATTTGAATATTAGGGTGTTACATTTTTCCTATTTTTTATCAAAAATAATTTATATTAGGAAAAAAAGAAGATACAAATTAAATTTTAAAATTCAAATTTAAATAAGATGTTCAAAGGATAACTATTGAATTCATTTAATAGATTTAAACTTTTTATATTATCATCATTGAAAATTTCAACTACTATTATAAAATTTTAGATATTTTTTATCTTATTCTTCTTAAATTATACATTATACCATGTATTTGAAGAGTTTCATCTTTTTTGAAATAAAGTGTGACATTATATACTTTTTTGGATACAAAGGGATAATGAAGTTGAAGTGAGTAACAAAATTAATTATATAATAAGATACAAATTTTTAAAATTTCTAGCACAATTGACAAATTTTTAGTTTCAAAAAAAATATTCTATTTTTATCTTTTATTTGATTTTTTTATAATTTTTCTTGATTTTCTTAATTAATTATGATGGTAATAACTCATCACAAATTTGTGTTTTGTAGAGAAAGTTTATCAATCATAAAATACAGAAGACTTAACAAACAAATTTTAAAAATATTGATTAATTACAAAATAAAAAAAAAGTATGAATTGTGCTTTAATTATGTTGTAAAATACAAATTGGAGCTATTTAAAATGAATTTTTTACCATTAATATTAACTTAAATTATAATAAGGTAAAAAGTAAAAATTGTATATAATAATTTAATTTAATTATTTATACTACCAAAATTATTCTTTATTATATCCCATTCATTTTTATTCATTGGTGATCTTTAATTGTCTATTTTAAATAAAAATTTAAATAGATTTAATTGATTTTTTTTCAAATTAGTAATATAATTATTGTGACATTGGTTTTGTTCAGTAATATTTTTTAATTTATTTAATCTGATTAATCATCTCTTTCTTATTTTATGCTAATTTAATTAATTAAAGTTAATAAATTTTAATTATTTTAATTCTTGCAACTTTTTAGTCTAATAATGTATTTCATTTAATGCATTAATATAATTTTAATGATTATATGTCATTAATAATAATAATAATCTCATTTTAAAGTGACGTTTTATCCCTAATATATATAATATGTCTAATTGTAGAAAATCTACTATTTCTTTATACGATTAGATTAGATATATTTACATTCAATTTATTTGATTACTTAATTAGAATTAATTATATTAAAAAATTAGATTAAGATTATGGTAGACTAACTATATTTTTATTAATTAATTATATTAAAAAATTAATATTATGATAGATTATTATTATTTTATTATTTTTTATTTTGATATTAATTCATATATTTAATTTTATTATTATTATTTTTATTCTTTTATTATATGTGTTTATTCCCATAAATCTTGCTAAATTAAACAAGGTACTGTATATCTTCTTTTTATTCCTCTTTTATATACACATAAACTTTATTAAAATATTTTTCTTCTGTCTAATAATTTTGTTTCTCTTCTATTTATATTTCTTTTCTTCAAAATTTTATTGGTTCTTATTTTTCTAAATTTAACTTTAATTTATGTATTTGTTTTTATTACACCTAATATTTTTTATTTATGTGTAATGCACATTCTTATATATGTTATAAAAATATAATATTTGATTCCATTAACATGCCAAATTTTTTTGAAAAATCTAAGGATAAAGCATAAAAATATATTTATAGATATTTTATTTTTTTTTAACTAAAAAATGTAATATTTTTTGTCATATTTGTTGAAATTCTAAGTTAAATATGAATATTAATTTTTGAAATAGAATAAATATATTTAAAAAAATTTTCATCTAAAAATAATATTCTATGAATGTTAGAATTATTTAGATAGATAAGTAATAGTGAATATAAAATTATTTAGGATGGATAGAACTAAATACATCTTTTTATTAAAAATATGAATTTAAAAATATTATATTCAATTCTCAATAGTCAACCTCTCATTGAACCATTGTATGTTCAAAAGATTTTTGAAGAAATGAAATAATTTTAGGTATATAATTTTTTGTAAAACTTTAATTAATTCAAGATATTTATTGTCGTTGATTAAAAAAGTAAATTGAAATGATAATTTAATATTTTTATTACTCTTAAAACATTATTTATTTATTTTTCTAGCATGCTTTATCATCCAATGATCATATTAATATAATTTAATTCAATAAAATTATTTATTATCATTTGATTGAATAAAAAATTTATTTTACCTAAAAATTTTAGAATTTCTCAACCTCAAGATTATCCATGTTAAATCATTAAAAAATATAACTGAGAGCGTGGAAGCTTTCCTTCATTTGAGAGCATGATTGAGATCAGAGAGCTTGGTTCTTGTGGTTCTTTAATCTTCGTCAACTAAAACTTTCTGTATCCCTGATAGGGCTGAATCACAACTCCACTGTGGGAAAAGAGCTACAGAGACGAGTTTGATGTATTAGAGACCAAAATCCTGAAGTCATTATTTATATTTGATTGAGACACTCATTAAATCTTAAAACTCAAATAAAATAGTATCTATGGTTTTAATTTCAATTATCCAAATCAAAATTAATAATGACTTATTTAATTCAACATTTATGACAATAAATGAGATCACCGTTATATAAGTCATTTAATGTGAAATTACTTAATTTGCGATTATAATTAACAAATATATGTAAAACTTAATATAATTTTAATATACATTATAAAATTATCATTTACAGAAAACATCTTGAAATTTATGATTATCACAAATAGAAATGAGAAGAGTTACTAACCTTGATCCATGATAATAATAGTATTAGGAAGAATTCACTTTGTCTATTCCTTTGCCTTCTTAATTCTTTCTTCAATTTAGTTATTGATGGTGAGTGAAGAAGAAAGACTTCATAGGTAGGAATAAAGGACTGAGTTCTGATTTGTTTTTATAAAAACCAACTTCCATCAAGTTGGTTACATTTCAAAAGAATCATGTAACTTCCTTTATTTTATTATTTTAATTAAATATTTATTAAAGTAATAAAATAAGACACATCACACACATGAGACATCATTAATAACATAATTTCTCACAATGTATTATCCATAAATATATTAAGAAATAATAATTTCCTAACAATATCCACTTGAACTATACATATATATTTTTATGAGACAATCACATCTTATAAATTTTATGCGCACATCTGAATGTTATTTTCCTGATTACTTTAATAATCTGGTTTGTCTCATACATTAGTTATAAAATTACCGCAATTTTAATCACATTAGTGTCGCAACGAAACTACAATGATCACCATACTAAAATACTCAACCACATAGATCAAATTTGGATGAGAAAATTCAGAAATTATATTACATACAAAAATGATCTCATGCATGCCTATTTCCAACTGGTGCAACTTGAATAAAAAATTTATTTTATTCGGCGACAAACTCAGATGAAACTGCAACGGCAACACCCGGACTCATAGCGACGGCGACTAAGTGATGAGTCTGTGAAAGAATAAGATAAGAACTTAACAGACTTACAATGTGTGTGTATGTGCGTGTGTGTGTGTGTGTGAGAGAGATAGAGAGAAATTTACCTAGAGAAAAGGGACTCGGCAGGAAAAAGGCGGCAATGGGATCAACAACAACGGTAACGGGATAAGCAGCGATGGCGACATGGGTTGTGAAGGAAGATGGGAGCTGTGAAGGGGTAGGCGACGATGGGCTCAACAACAACTATGACGGGAGTTATAAGGTTTTGTGTAAAGAATTCGAGAAGAAGAAGACTCTGGGTGAGGATGATTGGGTTTCTCTTGCATGGCTATAGAGTATGGACTGAAGCTATGAATCACTGAATCTGTGATGTGAGGCCAATCCTAATTTCTAAAAAGTGTTTATATGTATATATCCAGGGGCAGGTACACGCTAAACCCGACCATGATCTGTCTTAAGCAAAATCTGTCCCGACTCGGGTTAAAAAAGTTATTACCCTCCTTAACCGGGTATGGACGGGTCGGGTACCCACGTATTCGGGTGTTCCTGCCAAGTTTAACCACGTATTGATACTCTATTTATTAAGGGTTTAATAGTAGCCAATGGATTACTACACACACAAGACGAGATTTTAACTGCTAATAGTTATTTAAGTGAATGAGTGAGATAATCACTCAACAAAATCAAATTGATTTTATGTATACCGAAACATATAGTAGTTAAATTTCTAAAAATTCGGTACTTACACACTCAGTTAGAGACTGAGCCAGTAAAAATTCTACTGCCACTCTAGTGGATTTTTGTTGCATCTAATTAAATTTAGAAAATATCACCTTGATTTGGTTGCAGGGGTTTCAATGAGCCACTCAATGGTTAATTTTCGATATATAACCGGCTTTTTCATTTTCCCAAAAAAGACGTGTCAAAATTGGTTAATTTAGGCATACACTAAGTGTATTAATACTAATTGGTTTCAATTTATGATTATTGATGGAAATGTTATCTTTATTTTGTATCGCAAGCATACAGCAGCAATTGCCTCTGATGGCTCACTTTTCACCTCTTGATTGGATCGGGCATTCATTTCTACAGCCATGTTTCAAAATAAAGGAACGAAAAGTATTTTAATTTTGGAATTAGATTTTATTTTTCGAGGAAAGACTTGCCTTATCGGGAGGCCAGAATTGCAATTAATTTTTACTTGATGACTAATCAATAAGCTATGAATGATAACAAAAACACTAAGCTTTATTCTACTAGGAAGTAATGGCTACATGCTTCAGTGGATGGTGTAAAAATTGCGATTAATTAACTGTTTAATTAAATAATTAAAATTATTTAAATAGATTCTAAAAATTTAAAATGTTAATTAAAAAATATAAATATAATTTTTGCATTTAATAGATTTTTTGAGTTAAAAAATATAATTTTTTATAAAAAATTGAATAAAATCGCGTACCAATATATTAACTAGTGATATCGGCTTAAATTTATTCGGTATTGTGTGAGAATGATAAAACCAATAGAAAAGCTTAAAAAAATAATTAGAGTTAAAAATTAGGCTCTAATTTTAAATATTTGACACATAGTTGGGCCAAATGGACCAAAAACGTTAATAGATTGAACCGGATCTAAGTTGGGCCCAAGCCCAATATATAAAACCCTTTTTTAATGAGCATTCAGCTCATTCTTTTCACAAAAACACAAATACACACAGCTGGGAATTAAGAGAGAGGAAGAAGAAGAAATACTATTCACTCCTCTCTTCAATTGGCCATAACTTGAGCTATGGAGCTTTGATTCGCGTGCCGTTTGCGGCTACGCGAAGCTCTCGCCGAGCCCGTCACTTCTACCTAGATATTGTGGTGAGCTTCTCGAAAATCTCTGCCCAATTCTCTGCCCTTGTGAAATTCGAATTTTAGGTTTTAATTTTGAGTGAAATTTTGTATTTTGGTTGTTTAGGTACTAACTATTAGTGAGGGATTGTTGGATTTTATCCCAAATTTCAGCGGATAAGGTAAAGTTTCTCAAGAACCCTTGTAAATTGACATATTGTGAGTATTAGATTTTGATTTTTATGAAATATATGATGTTAGTTTGAGCATTTGTGATTCTTGGAGTTGCCTTAAATATTTGGAAGCTTTTGGATTGGCATTGTTGACTTGATTTTGGTTGAAAGCTTGGTTTGGACTCAAATTTGGATTTTGTGCATATTGGAAATCGGCCAAGGTATGGTTTTGGTTTTCTCTATGTAATATATAATATTTTTGGACACTTAGGCTAGTGGACCTTAGGATAAGATTTGATTGTTGAATTTGATAATGTATGATGGCATTGTTGATTTTGATGAATTATGACGTTGAACTTTGAGATTGTTGTTGGTTATTGAAATGGAAGTTGAAAATGATGATTTTGAGGGTTGATAAAGAATTGTGAAGCTTATTGATGTTGATATATGTTGAGGTTAGGAAAATGATGCTTTGAATGTAATAATTGAGAATTTGAGGAAGGAAACGAGGATTATTGGATGAAATTGGTGAAATGGCATGTTTGTAGGTTATGGAATGAATTGGAAGATATTTGAATATCATTTTGGTCCATTGAAACTGTTACTGTTGTAGGATATTTGGTATTGATTGTGAATTTTGGATATTTGAGAACCTAGTTATTTTTGGTAAAAGTTGGTTTTTGGTGAACTTTAACGGATCATAACTTGAGCCTCAAAGCTTGAAATTGAATGAACTTTATTTTAAATTAAAGGCTGTTTTGAGTGCTTTAAATTTATATAAAGTTTGAGAAAAATGGATTTTTGTAGAGGAAGTTATGAACGTTTAAAGTTTGGTGTTTAAAAACTGAATTCTACAACTTTGAAAATTTTCTAAGTCTGGTAAGGGTCGCGTACGCGACACAGTCCACGTGACGTGACCAAACCATTTGGGTTGGACATCTCACGTATGCGAGGCACTGCATGCATACGCGAACTATAAAAAATGCAACCTTTGCATACGCGAACTTTAACACGCGACGCGAGTAGGGGGTTGCATACGTGACCACCCCTTTTTCAACAGCATGTGTATGTGAGGCAGGGGCTTGAGTACGCGAGACCCCTGTTGATGAGCAGATATTTTATACGCTTTTTGGTATCATTTTCATATTGTTTTAGTTATGTTTTGTTTAAGTTTCGTTATATTTTCATAGGTTTTAGTGTAAAATTCACATTTTTGGATTCCACTTTGAGTTGTTATGTTTTCGGATGATTTTCAGGTAATTTCAACACCCATTCCTCATGTTGGACACCAAGCTCAACCCAAGTACTCAACCAAAGTGGACCCAAGATTGGACTTTCGCACCATTAGTATAGTCTATCATACTTTTGTACTTCTTAGTTATTAGGTTATTATATATAGAAAAGGGATTAGAATTGTTAGAAACTTTTAACTTTTACTTTTGATCTTTGCCCCTTTGCACGTTTTACTATTACTTTTTGTAAGCTATGAGCTACTAAACCTCCTAAATTAGAGTTAGGAGCTCTACTAATTCTCATGGATTAATAATATTACTGTTTCTATCTCAATACACGTTTGATTCTATTCTCTTGTGCATTTTCGGTCTTCATCTCATGAATTTAGGGTGAACCGTGACATTCATCTTTGTTCTACATGGGTTCCGTGTGAGTCGTCCTAACCCAGATAGCATTGAACCACAGCTAGAGGGTGCATTATGGTGGACGAAATTGTGATCACATCAATATAGTATTCTTTGTTGTTGTATGAAATCATTATTATGGCTCTTTGCTATGTGTGAACCCAACGTGAATCACACTTTGTCACAACTCCGCACAACTAACCAGCAAGTGCACTGGGTTGTCCAAGTAATACCTTACGTGATTAAGGGTCGATCCCACAGAGATTGTTGGTATGAAGCAAGCTATGGTCACCTTGTAAATCTCAGTCAGGCGGATTCAAGTATAATTGGATTATTGGTTTAAATTTGATTAATGGAATAAATAGAAAATAAAGATAAATAAACTAAGATAGAAATACTTATGTAAATTAATGGTGGGAATTTCAGATAGGCGTATGGAGATGCTGTGCTCCTCTCGAATTATACTTTCTTATTACATTCATCCAATCCTTCTTACTCCTTTCCATGGCAAGCTGTATGTAGCGCATCACTGTTGTCAACGGCTACTTCCCATCCTCTCAGTGAAAAAGGTCCAAATGCTCTTGTCACAGCACGGCTAATCATCTGTCGATTCTCGATCATGTCGGAATAGAATCTATTGATTCTTTTGCGTCTATCACTAACGCCCAGCCTTCAGGAGTTTGAAGCTCGTCACAGTCATTCAATCCCAGAATCCTACTCGAAATACCACAGACAAGGTTTAGACTTTCTGGATTCTTATGAATGCCGCCATCAATCTAGCTTATACCACGAAGATTCTGTTTGGGGAATCTAAGAGATATGCACCTGGCCTAAGGTAGAACGGAAGTGGTTGTCAGTCACATTCGTTCATAGGTGAGAATGATGATGAGTGTCACGAATCATCACATTCATCAAGTTGAAGTGCAACGTATATCTTGGAATAAGAATAAAAGAGAACTGAATAGAAGATAATAGTAATTGTATTGAAACTTGAGGTACAACAGAGCTCCACACCCTTAATCTATGGTGTGTAGAAACTCCACCGTTGAAAATACATAAGTGAAAGGTTCAGGCATGGCCGAGAGGCCAGCCCCCTGAATGATCAAAAGACCGAATGGCCAAAAGATGTTTAATACACTAGTAAAAAGTCTTATTTATACTAAACTAGCTACTAGGGTTTACATGAGTAAGTAATTGATGCATGAATCAACTTCCGGGGCCCACTTGGTGTATGTTTGGGCTGAGCTTGATCTATCCACGAGCTGAGACTTTTCTTGGAGTTGAACGCCAAGTTATAACGTGTTTTGGGCGTTCAACTCCGGATCATGACGTGTTTCTGGCGTTTAACTCTAGACAGTAGCATGTACTTGGCGTTCAATGCCAAGTTATGTCGTCAATTTCCGAATAAAGTATGGACTATTATATATTTCTGGAAAGCTCTGGATGTCTACTTTTTAACGCCGTTGAGAGCGCGCCAATTGGAGTTCCATAGCACCAGAAAATCCATTTTGAGTGCAGGGAGGTCAGATTCCAACAGCATCAGCAGTCCTTTTGTCAGCCTTTTTCAGAGTTTTGCTCAAGTCCCTCAATTTCAGCCAGAAATTATCTGACATCACAGAAAAACACACAAACTCATAGTATAGTCCAGAAATGTGAATTTAACATAAAAACTAATGAAAATATCCCTAAAAGTAGCTTAAACTTACTAAAAACTACCTAAAAACAATGCCAAAAAGCGTATAAATTATCCGCTCATCACACTACGAATTCCAAGAGTGTACCTGGGTGACTTTGGATAAGTGCCATAAAATCCTGTTGATCGTGGGTTACTGAGGTCTTTGTGGTGTTAAGGCTAGAGTCAGAGAAGCAGCATTCCCTGATCCGAAAGATCCAACCTTGTCTATGGTGTTTTGAGTAGGATCACGAAGGAGAGTGGATTGCTTAGGTCTTTACCTTTGGCCATAGTGGGAAGCCATGAGTTAACTTGATGAGAGGACATGAGTTGCTCGGATATGGTGGACTGCTATGGTTTAGAAGAGATTAACTTGATGAGAGGACATGAGTTAATCACTTACAGCTGCCATTAAATGAATCATTCGTTATTGAAGTAGATAGTAAGAAAAGTTATTCTGAAAAGAATACGCATCTTTGAAGTCTTAATTGAATCTCTGTCACTATTTCAAACTAACCTGGCATTTCGTTCTTTACTATTTTATTTATGCTTTCAAACAAACAACCATCTTTTCTAATCGCCTGAATAAGATCTACAAGATAGCCATTGCTTGCTCAATCCAATAATATCCGCGGGATTCGACCCTCACTTACTTGAGGTATTACTTGGACGACTCGGTGCACTTGCCGGTTCATCTGTGTGAAACTTGCAGAGTTCAATTTTGCACACCACCTGTTTGCAGCAAAATGATTTTTTTTTCAAGGGTTCTCCAACATTCTAAACTTTCTTCAAATGCTATGTAAGAGTACTATCTAATAATTAGATTCTAATATTTCTAAAGATTAGTTAATGACTTAATTTGGTGAAAATTTTATATGAATTTAGAAGACGGATACTTAGGTTTCTAGAGCACTGAGGATGGAATAGTTGTATGGATTGGAAGAGTATTGTATGGATGATGACTATGATGAGCTATAGAAATATGAATTGATAATATTGTGACGAGTCTGGGAATCGAAGAATAATGATGAATTATTGAAAATGATCACTGAGGAATATAAATATACTGTTTACTACTGAGATTGTTGAGACGTTACGCGCCTGACAAGGACGGTTGGTTAATTTCGCTTGTCGAGGTCGCGGCAGCCACATAAGGACGGTTGGTTTATCCCGATTACGTTGAGATGTGAGGTCTGTGGCAGGGTATCCCGCTCGCATCCTTTCAGAATCACAAGAGTGTGCCGGGCACTATATCCCTAGACCGTGTGCCGAGCACGATATCCCTAGGAGTTCCCATTTATATTTGTGACCAGAAGGTGACATCTCCAAAGAGATGTGTCGTGTTGGCAGTTGAACCGACAATGTGATATCACAGCCAAATAGGACAAGCATTCATCATGTGCATCTTCTATTTGTTTACTTGCTTTGCCGACTTAAATTGCTTGCCTAATCATATAACATGATTATTTGCTTCTTAAATTTCTTGATATATATGCTATACTTGTGCTTTACTTGTATTGTTATTACTTGTGATTTCTACTGGGATTGAGGAGGTTCGGAAGGTGGTGGCAATGAGAGTGCATGGCGGTTAGGCTAGCGAAGGCTGGGGGACAGCGGAGAATTGCAAGATTAGAAATCCACTAAGTTAGATTTCCCTATTTCATTATGGTTTTTAATGTAATGGTTTTAATTTTAGTATGCTTTAAGTTGAATCTCATGATTTTTAAGAAGCCCTAGGATTGCCTCTGGTATCTCGGAGTCTTATATTTTACATTACTGGGCACTGTTACCATACTGAGAACCTCCGGTTCTCATTCCATATTCTGTTGTTATTTTTCAGATGCAGGTCGTAACCCACCTCGGTGAGTAACGTGTTGATGACAGAGCGGAGGATCTTGATTATATTTTGTAGACTTTTGATTACTTTTTCTTAGATTCTCTCACTTTTGTATTTATATTTTGCCTAAGAGGCTAACCTTGAGGGAGATATTCTATAAGCTGCTTTAACTTTCAAAACTCTGTATGTTCGTATATAACTAGTCGGCCTAAACTCCGCGGGCTGAGGCTAGTTCCTTATGACTATTATATTCTCTTATATACTTATATTTTGTTATCTTATATCTTTATCTTGTGCCTTAAGTTTGTAGCTTCGTATGAATGTTTTGCGCTTTTGTAACTCTATTTTTGAGCTTATTTCTTCATCGGGCTTCTAGGATTATTATTTCCTTCTATATATATTATTGTATCACCCTTAGAATTGTCGTAACCTTTGATTAACCCTTGCTTTACAGCATGAGGTAAGACTTAGGGTAATTAAGGTGTTACATTTAGTGGTATCATATTGGTTCATCCTCGCGAGTCTGAGGGATGGACTGATTATGCTTCATTGCATACTATGTGTCTTTTCTTTGATGCTATTTAGGTTATTTGCTTGAGATTGCGTAGCATGCTTGTTTGTGAGTGGTTTTTTGGGATAATTGAAGCACTAGGTTTTTGATATTGAGACTGATCACTTTGATATAGACTATTTGGTGTAGACAGGAACCCTAATGGCTACTCGCGGATAAGGTCGTACTCGTACACAGGGAGGAACTGAGAATGATCGACCGGTCGACAACCATGCAGAGTTTATGGTGGCGATGGCTAACCTGGCTAATACTATAGAGGCAAATGCTGCTGTGACTTTGCAAGCTGTACAGAGATTGGGTCAATCGACGGGAAACGGAAACAAAAATGGGGATGGAAATGGAAATGGAGATAGAAATGATAATGACTAGGGAGGTGTTCCAATGACTTTGGCTTCGTTTCTGAAAGTTCACCCACCTACTTTTAGAGGTTTGATAAACCCATATTTTATGATATATATTGTGCTCAATTTAAGTGATTTATTCAACCCTTCACCTACTTATTCATATGAATTTGCATGTTTTTACAATTCCTTCCTTATGATATGACATGTGAGAAAACATGTTTCTTATGCTTTAAAATAATCAAAATTAATTATCCTTTATTACCATTCGATGCCGTGATTTGTGTGTTGAATAGTTGCAGAGCTTCTAAGGCAGGAATGACTTAAAGGATGGAAAGGAAACATACAAAAATGGAAGGAAAGCACAAAATGGAGTTTTTGAAAAAACTGGCAGCGACGCGGCCGCATGCCCAGCGTGAAAAGGGAGTGACACGACCGCGTGACCACGCGGCCGTGCGCCTTAAGCAGAACACAGATGACGCGGACGCATGATCAAAGCGAACGCGTGACAAGAAAAACTTCGAATGACGCGACCGCGTGACCCACGCGGACGCGTGACAGACGCCACGCACCAGAAATTACAGAAAATGCTCCCAGCGGTTTCTGAAGCCCTTTTTGGCCCAGATCCAAGTCCAAGAGGCACAGATTAGAGGTTATGAAGTGGAGGAATGCATCCATACGGAGTTGGCCATTTATTCACTCTTCATAGTTTAGATGTAGTTTTTAGAGAGAGAGGTTCTCTCCTCTCTCTTAGGATTAGGATTAGGATTTTTAGAACTTAGGAGTATTTTTATCTCATCTTTCTATCAGGTTCAATATTCCTTTATTTTGACTTCTCTTCTACTTTGAGATACTTCAATGCTTATATTACTTATGTTGCCTATTTGGCTTATGAACCATTCATGTTAGAATTTTCTTTATTTAATATAATTTGAGGTATTTCAGACTGATGATTGTTTTCTTTTATTTATATAAATAATTTAGATTTTTCCCCCTTTTGGCTTTGGTTTAGTAATTAGTAACACTTGAGTTGTCAAACTCAGTAGTGATTGAAATGGGCAGATTCTAATTGATCTAGATCGCTCTAAAGCTAGTCCTCCCACAAGGATTGACTAGGATTTGAGGATCAAGCTAATTAGTCCACTTGACCTTCTCTTGTTTAATAAAGGATAACCAAGTGGGATTAAAACCTAATTCTCATGACACCTGATAAGGATAACTATGATAGGAATTCCATTCTAATACCTTGCCAATAGTTTATTTTATCATTACTATTTTATTTTTCTTATCATTTAACATACTTGTTCCTTACTTTCAAGACCCCCAATTTACAAGACTCATAACCAATAATAAGAACATACCTTCCTGCAATTCCTTGAGAAGATGACCCGAGGTTTATATACTTCGATTTATAAATTTTATTGGGTTTGTTACTTGTGACAACCAAAATGTTTGTAAGAAAGGACTTTTGTTGGTTTAGAAGCTATACTTGCAACGGGAATTTATTCTGAATTCTAGACCACGCAAAAGTTCTCTCTTCAAAATGGCGCCGTTGCCGGGGAGTTACAAACGTGTGCCTTATTATTGGTTATTGTAAATATTTTTCTTTTACTTGTTTGATTGTCTCTTTTCTTCCCCCTTATCTCTGATAACTACTATGTATTCTCACCCCTCTCGCTTTGAGTTTGGTTCTAATTTTGTTGAAAGGAATGGAAGCTATAACAGGAATATGCATCACGGTCTAAGTAATCAAAGATGGATGGATCCAAGAGGATATAATCAACCCTTGAGGCAACAACACCTTCCAAGATATCATGGACAGAGACCATTCTACAATGCATGCCAAACTTATAGATATGGTAGACCCCCTTGTAGCTACCAACAAGCCCCACCCTATGCCCAGAGACCATCCTCTCAACATAGCTTCGAACCACCACACTCACAAGCTTCTTTTCGCCATTCGCCACCATATGATCCTTATCCAGCCCAATGCCAATCTAACTACTCCCAAGAACCACCACTCTCCTATACACCATGTCCATATCCATCAAGCCAAGAATCACAGGTTCGCTTCGAAGAATCAGTAGATCAATTTCATATAACCCTTCATCAACTGGAGCAAGCAATAAATCATTTATCTTCCAGACGTTCGGACACTCAAGGAACTCCTATGGCTTCATGTAGAGAATCTAATGAAGAACGTAGTGTGAAGAAGACACTAAAAGCTCCAGTGGACAATATAGAGCATAACTTCATACTGGAACAAGTAGAGGATGTTGTCATTATAGAAGAAGAAGAGTTGGTTGAGGATTTAGGAGATGCTAAACCTCCGCAAGAACCCAGAGTTGTGGAGAATTCCGTTGAAGACATTACAATTGATGCTAAGGAGGATAGTGCACAATCCCCAAAGCAGGCATCTTATGAGGAATTGGACGGAATAACCCAAGACACAAGTTTCCTTGATGATAATAATCACAAGTCAAGTTCCCTTAGTAATGAACTTGCATCCGCAAGTGAATTCTTTGAGATAGAAGAATCTTCCCCAAGTGAATAGGAAGATGATGCAGAGGTCGACTTTTCTCAACCTCCCAATTATGACTCGAATGATGAGGAAGATATCGAAGACTTTGATGAAGACATGGTTGAATTTGAAGAAGTTTGCAAAGAAGTGGAGGAATTCACTGAAGACCACAAGGGAGTAGAGCTTGCAGAACCACTGGAAACACCTACCCCAAGGCCATTACTACCCAATACAAAATTCAAGTGGGTAAAATCCTTAACTTTTATCTTCAATTTTCCACTTGAATATGGTTTGCTTGAGACAGATGGCCAGCTTAGAGCTCTATGCGGCTTTAAGAGCAAAAGGGAAATGACTCGCACTCAGCACTGGTATGCACAATTCAATGAGGTTTCACACTTCAAATTGAGGTGCAAGGATTGGTGTCAAGCTCAATTGAAAGGATCTCGAAAGCTGTTTGGTTGCATATCAAGATAAAAATGGGTGTAAAAGTAGAGTTTGGGATCCTGGAATCTATTCTGACATTTAACACCCCGGGAGCCTGGAAACCTGTTTGAAACTGCTCAAAGGTTTTATGTGCCTTGTTTGGGACCCCGGAGGATGCTGGCATTCTAAACATTGGTGGAGATTTTTGGACGAATTCAAACACAGGCCACCATAGCAGGAATTTCATTAAATGTCCAACTTAAGGACTTTAACTAAAAGTGCTAGGTAGGAGACAACCCACCATGGTATGATCGTTCCTTCTCCATTCTACTCTGTTTTTTAATTTTGTTTGAACCTGGAATTTCTGCATAACATTCATTGCATTTTGCATTCTGCATACTTCATAAAAAAGAGAGCGAAAGCACGCGACGCGACAGCGTCAATGACGCGTCCGCATCACAAGTGCTTTAAAAGAAAATGGAAAGTGAACAAAAAGTCGCGCTAAAACAAGGCTCGAGACGTGCCTTGGGCACAAATTGTTCCACGCAACCGCGTGCCCCACGTGATCGCGTCAGTTGCGGAAAATACCTTCTACGCGTCCGCGTCACTCACGCGAACGCGTGATCTGGATATCGGTGTAAAGATCCAACGCCCAGAAAGTTGGGCTGGAATTGTACGGCTGGCGTGCGTTTCGCACAAAATAACCCACGCGTACGCGTCCCTGACGCGAACGCGTCATTTACACAACACCCATCCACGCAAAAGTGTGAGCGACGCGATCGCGTCACGCGAATATTATGAACCCCTATATCAGACAGAGAGTTGCGCTGAAACGACGCTGGAATCGTGCGTCTAGCACAAATACCAGTGACGCGTTCGTGTTCTTTATGCGTCCGCGTCACCCATCTTTCCCCTAACCCACACGATTGCGTCGACCACGCATCCGCGTCAACCCCATTTTACCCTAGTCACGCGATCGCGTCCCCCACGCGTTCGCGTGGATTCGGGATCACTAACCCCAAGTCACGCGAAACCCTACCCTTCGCGCAACCCAAACCCCAACCCCTTTTCCTCTCCTCTGCAACTCTCTCTCCTTCAATCACCCCCATCCACCACCAACGACCACCTCCGACCTCCAACACCGCCACCACCCAGACCCTGCCGTGACACCCACCCATCCCCTCTCCTCCTTATTTCTTTCCCATCCCTCTCTCTCATTTCCGCCACTGCCCCACTTTCGCTGCAGCCACCTTCGCTGGCCACCACTCTAACCCTAACCCCCTCTTCTCAACCATACCCCTCAACCCTATCCTGCACCCCTACCACCGACCCTGCCTCACCGCCGCGCCGTCGTGCTTCCCCCAGCTCCGCCGCATCACCACTTCTCTGCCCTCATATCTGTTCCATCTCATTGCCCTTTCCGCACCAGGTTCTGCCTTACTGCGATTCTTCTTTATGACTCATTAAGTTTGTTTTCCAATTTTTGTTCCGAATAGGCTAGATAGAGATGCATGTTTGTAGTGGATTTAGGTGGTTAGGTAGCTAAGATCTGGTTAGTGGGTTTAGGCCTGATAATTGCTCCGTTCTTGTTATCTGTTTATCTATTCTGCAATTTTATTCTGGCTGTGATGTTAATACTGTTCATATGCTGCACTTAACTGTTTCATGCTGTTGTTACACTGCTCTTTCTTATTCTTGCTATTTGTGCAGCCTTATTTCAATTCATATGAACTGTTCTTACTATTTGTTTTCCGGGAACATCCAATTTTAGCCGGAATGCTGCCCAATTTTCTGCAAATTGTTTCCTCTTTACATTCAAGTATTGGTTTTGGCAATTCTCTATTTTGCACTACTCCATGAATACCAAACCAATTCTTGAATGCACGAGCCATCATTCTTATTACTTTTGATTTTCTGGTTAATAAATTGGTTTATTGATGATCTGATTTTACTTTTTACTACTTCTATATCTATATGAATCATCATCAATACCCTGTTATCCGTGCTTGAATATGAGTGAATTATTTTTTTACTTTGTGCATTTCTTTTTACCTAGGAAACCATTCTCATGCCACTAATTTTAACCATCTTTTCACTACTCACTCTTCAACTTTCTAACTTTCTCTTTCCTTTCTAACCATTTTAATTTTCAAAACCTCTCCTTTCTATTTTCCTTTACTTACTTTAACCTTCTAATTCAAGGCATGATTACTGTTTTTCCTTATTAACATGACTTCCACGTAGCATGTATTTTGGATTGTCATTTTTATTTTCAGACTTTTTCCTTAAACACAATCCCGAATACTCACATCTTTCACTCAATTCTCGCTTCTCTCGCTCTTTTGCCACTCTATACCTATATTGCTATTATCCTTTTTGCCTACTTATTTTCCTGCTTTCATTCCTCAATTATATCTTGAAACTTCTGTTTTTCAGGATGTCTGACCCTCGGCGAAAGGGAAAAGGAAAGGCAACAACTGGCAAACAGAAAATAGGTGAATCCTCTATGTCTCTCCTGGAACTTCTGCATGATGAATCCTAGTGGGACAAGCACTTTACCGTGCAGGAGAAGGCTAACATGCTCCTCCCTGCCAATGATCCAATTAAGTTTGCAAACCGATACTATGAGCTGAAGTTTCCAGTGTTTACTACCTCCAGAAATCTGTACTTGGAGAGGACTTTGAAAATTCCAGAAGAACTACAGTAGTACACCTCCGATCAGATCAAACAAAGAGGCTGGTTCTTCTTGGAGAGAAACTTGACTAAGGTAAATGCTTCCTGGGTAAGAGAGTTTTACTGCAATTATTTTAAGACTTCCCTGGATGCAGTGCACTGGTGGACGAAATTGTGATCATCAACAATGGCTCCAAAGACTTGGTGCTCTCAAACATAAATCACACTTTGTCACAACTCCGCACAACTAACCAGCAAGTTTACTGGGTCATCCAAGTAATACCTTACGTGAGTAAGGGTCGATCCCATAGAGATTGTTGGTATGAAGCAAGCTATGGTCATCTTGTAAATCCCAGTCAGGCGGATTTAACAATATTAAGAGATTATTGGATTTTCGAATAATAATAATAAATTTAAACAAAAAATAAAGATAGAGTTACTCATGTAATTTAATGATGGGAATTTCAGATAAGTGTATGGAGGTGCTGTGTTCTTTCCGAATCTCTGCTTTCCTACTGCTTTTATCCAATCTTTGTCACTCCTTTCTATGGCAAGCTGTATGTAGGGCATCACTGTTGTCAATGGCTACATCCCATCCTCTCAGTGAAAATGGTCCAAATGCTCTGTCACAGCACAGCTAATCATCTATCGGTTCTCGATCATGTTGGAATAGAATCCCTTTATTCTTTTGCGTTTGTCATCACGCCCAGCAATCACGAGTTTGAAGCTCGTCACAGTCATTCAATTCTAGAATCCTACTCGGAATACCACAGACAAGGTTAGACTTTCCGGAATCCCATGAATGCCGCCATCAATTCTAGCTTATACCACGAAGATTCTGATTAAGGAATCCAAGAGATATGC
>NC_029775.3:82366014-82366333 GCF_000817695.3 Arachis duranensis | reverse complement strand
AATCAAATCTTTTTCATAAAAATTTTTCAATCATATCTTTTTAATTGCTATTTTCAAAATCTTTTTAATTGACTAATTGATTCAGTTTTCAATTTATTTAAATCTTATTTTCTTTTTGATTTTCGAATTTTTATTTTAATTTTCCTTTGTTTTATTTTAGTTTTTCGTTTATTCAAAAAAAAACAACAAAAACAAAATTTATCTCTTTGCAATCATCATCATTTCCCTTTTGTCCATCATGGACTTAAGTGGGACTAATCAGTCCAAAAGGACTCTGGGGTCATATGCTAACCCCATTACAGCTGCATATGGGAGTAGC
>NC_029775.3:82364929-82365353 GCF_000817695.3 Arachis duranensis | reverse complement strand
GAACAATTGACAGAGGACGACCAAACCACTGTTCAAAATCCCTCTGAGGACAGTAAGAGCCCAGAGAGGAATGCTATTGGCATTCAAACGCCAGAAAGGGAAGGAAAGCTGGCGTTAGACGCCCATTCCTTGCCCAGTTCTGGCGTTCAAACGCCAGAAAAGGGGGAAAAGTTGGCGTTTAACGCCCAAAATTCACCCATTCCTAGCGTTCAGACGCCTGGGGAGAATCAGACACCTGAGAGTGCTGACAGTAATCCCTCTAACAAGGCTTCTTCAACCACTTCTGTAAGGAATAAACCTATAGCATCTAAGGTTGAAGAATATAAAGCCAAGATGCCTTATCCTCAAAAACTCCGCCAAGCAGAACAGGATAAGCAATTTGCCCGCTTTGCAGACTATCTAAGGACTCTTGAAATAAAGATTC
>NC_029775.3:82352415-82352945 GCF_000817695.3 Arachis duranensis | reverse complement strand
TGTTGGGACAGAGGCATAACAAGCTTCTGCACGTCATTTACTATGCCAGCCGTGTTCTAAATGACGCACAGAAGAACTACACAACCACAGAAAAAGAGTTACTTGCAGTGGTCTATGCCATTGACAAGTTTAGATCCTATCTAGTGGGATCAAAGGTGATTGTGTACACTGACGATGCTGCTCTTAAGTACTTACTCACAAAGCAGGATTCAAAACCCAGGCTTATTAGATGGGTGTTGCTTCTGCAAGAGTTTGATATAGAAATAAGAGACAGAAAATGGACAGAGAACCAAGTAGCTGATCATCTGTCCCGAATAGAGCCAGTAGCTGGGGCGTCCCTCCCTTCTACTGAGATTTCTGAGACTTTTCCAGATGAGCAACTCTTTGCCATTCAGGAAGCTCCATGGTTTGCAGATATTGCAAATTTTAAAGCTGTGAGGTTCCTTCCAAAAGAGTACAGCTACGCGCAGAGAAAGAAATTAATTTCAGATGCCAAGTACTACCTCTGGGATGAACCATATCTCTTTAAG
>NC_029775.3:82350988-82351444 GCF_000817695.3 Arachis duranensis | reverse complement strand
GAATTTTGAGCAGGAGTGCTCAAAACTGAGACTTGAGTGATTCTCAGTGAAAGTCCAGCTAAAGACAATAAAGAAGCGCTTGCTGGGAGGCAACCCAGTCATTAGTAGGTTGTATGATTAGTTCTTACAGAGGCAAATATCAAAAATGAAGGAATTCACAGAGTTACAGAAGGATTCAGCTCAAAAAGCAGAGAAAATGAGCTTACTGGCGAAAAAACGCCACTAAGGTGCATTTTGGGCGTTAAACGCCAGAATGGGTACCATTCTGGGCGTTTAACGCCAGGAATGGTGCCATTTTGGGCGTTAAATGCCAGAATGGGCACCATTCTGGGCGTTTAACGCCAGGTGTGCAGCATCCTGGGCGTTCAGAAAAATGCCCAGTGATGAAGGTTTTCTGGCGTTTAACGCCAGCCAGGGCACCTGGCTGGGCGTTAAACGCCCAAAAGGGGTAGCAAA
>NC_029775.3:82350481-82350806 GCF_000817695.3 Arachis duranensis | reverse complement strand
TCAATGCACTTCAACCTTTCATCATTCACTTTCAAATCTTCACAAATCAAAACCATTCTACAAATCTATTTCAAATTAATCCCAAATCTTCTTCAAAAACTCACCCTTTTCTCAATTTCTTTCCATATCTTCTCAAATCTCTCTTTTTTTTTTCGAAATTCTCTTCCCCCCACTCTATAAATGAACGTTTCTCACCCCTCATTCCCCACACCATTCGAATTTCCTCTTCCTCTCTCTCTCTCTTCTCTTCTTTCTTTTCTTTTTGCTTGAGGACAAGCAAAACCTCTAAGTTTGGTGTGCTTTTCCGTGATCACTAAGCCAAGAT
>NC_029775.3:82346990-82347667 GCF_000817695.3 Arachis duranensis | reverse complement strand
AATACAAGGAAAACAAGCAAAACTTAGCTTGTTTTCAATCTCCAAGAATCGAACACAGCACCATGAGGAAGCAAGGAACTAGGCGTTACTTTGGTGCCAAGAAAACCAAGGAAAAAGGAGCAGCGTGTGCCTCCACCAAGTTTCGAACTTGGGACTTCACCAAGTGGCAACATTGCCCTACCATCCACAAGGGCAGGGGAGCATTTTGTGGTGCATGGCCAGCGCACAAATTGGCACGGGCTTGAGTACTTGGCGCGCAACATGGACGCACGGGCAGCAAGGCAAGGCGCACCATGGCAACACTGCCCTGCCCTCCACAAGGGCAGGGCAGCATCCTGACGCAGCACACGCACGCACGAGGCTTCATCACACAATTTCCCTGCTCTTTCCTCCACAATGGCAGGGCAGCCTCCTGGAAGCTACTTTCTCATGGGCTGAAAATTGGATTAAAAATCCAATTTAATTCATTTCTTCACCAAATCAAAAGTCCATCCACATTCCAAAATCCAAGAATAGAAAGTGTATAAATAGGAGATAGTTTGATGTAATTAGGACCTTCCTTTTGATTTTTGAATTTTCACATCTTTAGACTTGATTTTTCGTTGAGAGCTTGGAACTGAGATTTTAGAGAATTGGGAAGGAGAATTGATCTCTCTTCTTCCTCGTTCTTGCTTGAG
>NC_029775.3:82338500-82346702 GCF_000817695.3 Arachis duranensis | reverse complement strand
TCACTTTAAGTTACTGCAATTTACATTTTTTGCACTTTAAGTTACAGTCATTTAATTTCTTGTTCTTTAAGATTCAGCACCTTTACTTTCAATTCTCTTTAATTTTTGCAATTCCTCCTTCTCCCTTTACATTCTCTGCTATTTACTTATTGTTGGATGCAAAATCACTCAACCAATACTTGATTCGCTTGACTAAATCAACCACTGAACAAAAATTGCTCAATCCTTCAATCCCTGTGGGATTGACCTCACTCCTGTGAGTTTTATTACTTTATGCGACCCGGTATACTTGCCGGTGAGTTTTGTGTTGGATCGTTTTTCACACATCAAGTTTTTGGCGCCGTTGCCGGGGATTGAAATAGATTGACAATGATTAAGTGAAGTGGAGATCTAGATCAAGCACTTTTTCTTTTCTGTTTCTTTAATTTTTGACTAACACACTAACTGTTTGAAAATTTGCTTCTATCAACTCATTAACTGTTTGAGAGTTTGTCTCAACTAACTGCACTCAATTCTCAAGAGTGCTGCTGTTTGTTCCTTGTGATTATTTGCATGCCACAGGAAAGAAGAGAAGTCAGAGGAAAGACCATCATTGGAAAAGAAGTATCTGCAGAAGAAGAATATCATGACATGAAGCCACCACTCATTACACTAATCAAGAACAATTGCTCCTATGACAGGAATCCATTGGAGGATCCTGAATAGCACATATCTACTTTTCTGAGGACTTGTGGTGCTGTCAAAACCGATGGTCTAGATCATGACACTTATAAGATCTTGTTGTTCCCCTTCTCACTAAGGGGTGAAGCTGCACAATGGTTCGAAACCTTTCCCCAAGGAAGTATTACTAGTTGGGACGATTTGGTTACCAAATTTCTGGCCAAGTTCTCCTCATCGCAACAGATCATCGAGCTGAAAGAGGGGGAACATCCATTCACACAAGGAGAAGAAGAACCACTTTTCAAGGCATGGGAAAGATACAAGAAAGCAACTGACAAAGTGGGTTTCTGAGCTTTCTATGAAGGATTAACCCCAGAAACAAGAAAAGTAGTGGACTACTTCTCAGATGGCCTACTCAAAGCGACAACAACTACCCAAGGAACTATAAATTTCAATGACAAAGGAGTCAACAACCAACACTCATTCGAGAAACCACAGAATGCAATTTCAGAAAAAGAAGTGATGAATCTTGAAGGAGTGAATGCATTCATGAACCTGAACAAACAAATGCACCATCAAACACAGCAGCACATGGAGCTGAGAGATAGAAAAGTCGATTGCCTGCAATCTGCTGCAGTAGACACACAACGCCAATCTCAAACCTCACATGGGTGGAATCAATCTGAAGAAAGTTTTGGGACATTATTCAATTATGAGCAACAAAGCTCTGAGCAGGTGCAATGCATGAATAACACTTCAAGTTCATTACAACACAATTTTCATGGTGATGCACACAAGACACCCTGGAAGACTCATTCTAATTCAAGGTGGGGTGAGCACCAGAACCAAGGACAAAGTGACTTCAACTATAGCAGCATTAGCAACACAAACAACCAAAACCATTCATCCAATAATACTAACCAAATCAAAAACCCACAAAACACATACCACCAATCCCATAACAACTCACAAAACCACCATAATAACTTTTCTACATCCACATCCCACCCTCAAAGTACCCCCACAATTAATTCAAACAACTTCCAGCAACAACCATTTCATTTCACACGACCACAACCAAATCCAGACTCTCAAAGAATCTCAAGTCTAGAGAAAATGATGGAGAAACTCATGAAAAATCAAGAGATGGCAAGATGGAATCAGGAAGCTGCAAGGAAAGATCAAGCCCAGGCATTCAAAAACCAAGAGGCCTCAATCAGAATCCTTGAAAGACACATGGGGTAAATAGCTAAGCAAATTTTAAAAATGGGTGAGAAGAGAGCAAATACCTTCCCCAATGTCATTGAAGAACACCCAAGGGACAAAGGAAAAGCTACAAAGTGGGAGGAGTGCAAAGCAATCACAGTGGGAAGTGAGAAGACTATGAAGAAAGAAGCCATCAATCAGGAACAACACAACAGAGAAGTTCCACAAGAAGAAATAGAGGAGAAAAGTGAAAAAGGATCAGACAACCAAGAAGGCACAAATTTCAAAGGGATACAAGAACATCCTTGAATCACAACTACAAGAGAAGAAGGAAGGGGTGAGGCCATATGTCCCCAACCTTCCATACCCTCAGAGGTTCAAAAAGAAAATGAGTATAAGCAATACTCAAAATTCCTGGACATATTTAAGACTCTCAGCATCAATATTCCTTTCTTGGAAGCACTTGAACAGATGGCATTATATGCCAAATTTATGACAGAAGTGCTAACAAAGAAAAGATCCCTGAAGGAAGGACAGATTGTTGAGATGACAAAGGAATGTAGTGCTATCCTCCAAAGAGAGTTGCCAGAGAAGAAAGATGATCCTGGGAGTTTTTACATACCTTGCACCATAGGAAACATAACAATTGAGAAGTCATTCTGTGACCTCGGTGCAAGCATAAACTTGATGCCTTTGTCTCTAATGAGGAAACTTCAAATTTCTGAGCTGAAATCCACACGAATAGTTCTCCAAATGGCTGACAAATCCATTAAGCAAGCACTGGGAGTTGTGGAGAATGTGTTGGTAAAAGTGGGAAAATTCTTTCTCCCTGCTGATTTTATTATCTCAGATATAGAAGAGGACCCTAACACTCCCATCATCCTGGGGAGGCCTTTCCTAGCTACGGGCAGAGCATTGATAGATGTTGAAAAAGGGGAATTGTTGCTAAGAGTGCATGATGAGCACCTAGCATTCCATTTTTTAAAACCATGCATGAGCCTACTCAAGAAGAAGATTGTATGAAGGATAAGGCCAGAGATCAAAGCCTGAAGGAGGCAGTCAATGAGTTAACTCCAAGACTTCTAAATCCATGCTTGAAAGCATTAGAGATGGTGCAACAAACCAAAGAAATCAAGGAGGAACTAGATCCAAAGCCCCCAGATGAGAAATTTAACATCCCAGATAAAGAACCACCAAGGCAGGGAATATCTTTTGAGAAAGAAAAAAAGAAGAGGCCAAGAGGGTGGAGAAACAAGAAAATCCCTACTGAGAAATTTTCACTAGGGGATAAAGTAATGATAAACATTCAAACCATGAAGGTGTCTCCACAGCTGACTGATTACTATACTGTGACTAAGATCCTTCCACAGGAACTCATAGAGGTTATCAAAGAGGAAACCGGAAGGAAGTTCACGGTAAAGAAAGACAAGCTAAGGCACTGTGATCTTCAATTTTCATGATCAACAGAATGGAGGATGTCAAGCTAATGACAATAAAGAAGCGCTTTTTGGGAGGCAACCCAACCTGAAGTAGTTTTCTTTTCATAACTTTTTCAACAAAATGTTGAATAATTAGTATGTATTGCAAGAAGCTAAGTTTGGTGTTACACACCAAAACAATTTAAGGGAGAATGAAGGATTCTAAGTTTGGTGTTCCACCAAAATCTCATCTAAAAGTACATTCTCACCTCTTGCATAATGCTAGCTCCAAGCAATCAAACAAATTATCCAACTATTTAACTGCTTTCTAGCTTTAATTCCATAACCTTTAGCAAGAACACAAGGTTTTACATATGGTTAACTTGTTGCATCAGAGGCAGTGGCAAGCAATTAAGTTTGGTGTTCCCACACCAAAATAAATCAAAGAGCCACACTCAATTTATGCATACTAACCATGCAATTAAGGGCTTGAGAAGGAAGCAACTTTTGAGAATTATGCAGGAAATTAGTCAACCATTGAAGATATTGTGCATTTTAACTCAAAGAGAACACAACAGAAGGAAGAATCAAAGGGCTGCAACTTCAAAGGTTGTATCTAGACTTAATCCTTGCTGCTGAGAAGTGTTTTGAATATGGGAACCATTGTATGTCCTGTTAAAGTGTTTATCTAGTTGCAAGTGAAATTGTTTGATAAGAATGCTGATCTGCATAATGCTTGTTATTCATCACTTAGCTTAAATTTTGTTTTGTTTCCCATATGCTTGAATAAAAGAGAATTGTTTGAATTAGAAAGTAAATATCCAATGTTGCATAAATTAGAATGGAAGTTAATGGTGGTATATGTGTTTGATTAAATGCATAACTCATGAAATAATTGTTGCATAATGTCATTTTCATTGAAGTGTGAGCTAGCTTGCTGTCATAAAGGTTCCTATCAGTAAAGAAAAATCCCTTGAGAACAAAATAAAACAGAAAGAAAAGGAAGAAGAAAAAGCCAATGTGGCAAGAAAAATAAAGAATAAAGGCTAGGCACCAATAGCTTGGACCCTAGGACACATGCCTATGGTGTTCTTGTACTAGGATATGCTTGGACAAGTAAATTCTGAGGGGTATTTCAAAACCCGGACACTTAGATCAACTGATTTGGGATGGCCAATTGAAAGTCCACAATAAAGAGCAACCTAGATACAGAACATTTAGTTATCCAAAGAGATGCTGGGCATCAATGACCCTAGGAGAAAATAGTGAGCCATGTGTCTGTGGTGGAAAGATGTTGAGTAAAAAAAAATAAAGCCAAAGGCTACTACTGCAACATTTGACACCAAGCCTTCAAAGAATAATAAGCTTATTAAGCAAAATGAGAAAAGAAAAGTTAGCAAGGGAGAAAGTAAAGAGTAAATCTTATAACAGCAAGTTTAGTAAGCCTTTGAGGAAGAGTGTATTTTATGTAACAGCAAACAATAACTGAGTTATCATTGTCTGCATAAAAACTCCATGAATCAAGTTCTGCTATATGCCTAATAAGGATATGTATGCTTTTCTTTTTTTCACTTCATTTTCTCTTAGTTTTGATGCTTGCTTAGGGACAAGCAAGATTTAAGTTTGGTGTTGTGATGACAAGTCATCATATACCCATTTTTCAAGCTAATTTCACTTGTTTCACTAGCCTTTATGCACTTTCTTGCATCCTAAGTAAGTAATTTGGAATGAAAATGCATGACTTCTTTAAATCAAACAACCACCATTAAATTGATGCTAAATCATGAGGTTTGAGATAAAATTTATTGATTTTTAATGAATTATAAACCTTATGAGTTTAGAGATACTTTGATTGGTTGTTTTGGTTTCTTGTAGGTGAAGAAAGGAAGAAAAGAAGAAAAACATGGCTTAAGAAGTGTGGCCAAGAGATGAGAAGTGTGGTGCAACATAGAAGGAAGAAGCAAACACTGCCCTCCACAAGAGCACATTGCCCTCCAGGAGAGCAGCATAATGAACCAAGCCTTAAAAGCATCACTGCCCTGCCCACAATAAGGGTGGAGCACAATTCTATGCCAAGGACCAAAGGAAGCAAAAACTCTGCCCTGCCTTCCTCAAGAGCAATATCGGGCTTTCATGAAAAATAATTCAAAGGAAATTGCTTCCTAGTGTTTCCTATGGGTTTCGAACCCAAGAACAAAGAGGAAATTCAAAGGAAATTGCTTCCTAGTGTTTCCTATGGGTTTCGAACCCAAGAACAAGGAGGAAAGGAGTAGCGCTCAAATACAAGGAAAACAAGCAAAACTTAGCTTGTTTTCAATCTCCAAGAATCGAACACAGCACCATGAGGAAGCAAGGAACTAGGCGTTACTTTGGTGCCAAGAAAATCAAGGAAAAAGGAGCAGCGTGTGCCTCCACCAAGTTTCAAACTTGGGACTTCACCAAGTGGCAACATTGCCCTGCCATCCACAAGGGCAGGGCAGCTTTTTGTGGTGCATGGCCAGCGCACGAATTGGCACGGGCTTGAGCACTTGGCACGCAACATGGACGCACGGGCAGCAAGTTAAGGCGCACCATGGCGACACTGCCCTGCCCTCCACAAGGGCAGGGCAACATCCTGACGCAGCACACGCACGCACGAGGCTTCATCACACAATTTTCCTGCTCTGCCCTCCACAAGGGCAGGGCAGCCTCCTGGAAGCTACTTTCTCATGGGCTGAAAATTGGATTAAAAATCCAATTTAATTCATTTCTTCACCAAATCAAAAGCTCATCCAAATTCCAAAATCCAAGAATAGAAAGTGTATAAATAGGAGATAGTTTGATGTAATTAGGACCTTCCTTTTGATTTTTGAATTTTCACATCTTTAGACTTGATTTTTCGTTGAGAGCTTAGAACTGAGATTTTAGAGAATTGAGAAGGAGAATTGATCTCTCTTCTTCCTTGTTCTTGCTTGAGCATTTTTACTTCTCTTGTTTGAGTCTTGGGTGTGAAGAATTGAGGAATTTCTGTCTCAATCTCCATTCAAGATCTCTTTAATTTCCCTTCTGCATAATTGAGTTCAATTACATTTCCTTTACTGCTTCAATCTTCAATTTCTCTTTAATTGCATTGTGAACTTGGATCTGGGAAGGCAATTGAGATCTAGACTTTGCTATATAGTCTCTGGAGTCCTGAGATCCAATTTTCATTTTGGTTCTTCTGCTGAATCACTGCTGCAATTTAATTTCTATTTCTGTTTGAGATCTGGCAGAATTCAAATCATCTCTTGCTTTGATAATTGCTGCAATTTAATTTCCCAGTCCTCAACTCCCTTTTTCCATTCAAGCAATTTATATTTCTTGCACTTTAAGTTACTGCAATTTATATTTCTTGCACTTTAAGTTTCAGTCATTTAATTTCTTGTTGTTTAAGATTCAGCACCTTTACTTTCAATTCTCTTTAATTTCTGCAATTCTTCCTTCTCCCTTTACATTCTCTGCTATTTACTTACTGTTGGATGCAAAATCACTCAACCAATACTTGATTCGCTTGACTAAATCAACCACTGAACAAAAATTGCTCAATCCTTCAATCTCTGTGGGATCGACCTCACTCCCGTGAGTTTTATTACTTGATGCGATCCGGTACACTTGCCAGTGAGTTTTGTGTTGGATCGTTTTCCACACATCACCAGGCATGGCCGAATGGCCAGCCCCCATGAAAGACCGAATGGTCAAAAGAACTAGATAGTCCAAGACATCTAATAAACTAGTAAAAAGTTCTATTTATACTAAACTAGCTACTAGGGTTTACAGAAGTAAGTAATTGATGCATAAATTCACTTCTGGGGCCCACTTGGTATGTGCTTGGGCTGAGCTTGATCTATCCACGAGCTGAGGCTTCTCTTGGAGTTGAACGCCAAGTTGTAACGTGTTTTGGGCGTTCAACTCTGGTTCGTGACGTGTTTATGGCGTTTGCTTCAGAATGCAGCATGGAACTGGCGTTGAGCACCAGTTTACATCGTCTAACTACAAATAAAGTATGTACTATTATATATTGCTGGAAAGCTCCAGATGTCTACTTTCCAACGCCGTTAAGAGGGCGCCATTTGGAGTTCCGTAGCTCCAGAAAATCTATTTTGAGTGCAGGGAGGTCAGATTCCAACAGCATCAGCAGTCCTTTGTCAGCCTCTTATCAAAGTTTTGCTCAGGTCCCTCAATTTCAGCCAGAAAATACCTGAAATCATAGAAAAACACACAAACTCATAGTAAAGTCCAGAAATGTGAATTTTCCATAAAAATTAATGAAAACATCCTTAAAAGTAACTAGATCATACTAAAAAATACCTAAAAATAATGCCAAAAAGCGTATAAATTATCCGCTCATCACAACACCAAACTTAAATTGTTGCTTGTCCCCAAGCAACCGAAAATTAATTAGGATAAAAAGAAGAGAATATACTATAAAACCCAAAATATCAATGAATATTAGTTCTAATTAAATGAGCGGGACTTGTAGCTTTTTGCTTCTGAACAGTTTTGGCATCTCACTTTTTCCTTTGAAGTTTAGAATGATTGGCGTCTCTAGGAACTTAGAATTTTAGATAGTGTTATTGATTCTCCTAGTTAAGTTTGTTGATTCTTGAACACAGCTACTTTTATGAGTCTTGGTCGTGGCCCTAAGCATTTTGTTTTCCAGTATTACCACCGAATACATAAATGCCACAGACACATGACTGAGTGAACCTTTATAGATTGTGACTCAGCTTTGCTAAAGTCCCCAGTTAGAGGTGTCCAGAGCTCTTAAGCACACTCTTTTTCTTTGGATCACGACTTTAACCACTCAGTCTCAAGCTTTTCACTTGGACCTGCATGCCACAAGCACATGGTTAGGGACAACTTGATTTAGCCGCTTAGGCCTGGATTTTATTTCCTTGGG